>NC_091000.1:14480714-14787500 GCF_041146395.1 Eulemur rufifrons
GATCCACCTGCCTCAGCCTCCCAGAGTGCTAGGATTACAGGCGTGAGCCACCATGCCCAGCCCATGTACTATTTATTTACAATTCTAAAAGCACCTCAAAGACATCCTGTATTTCTTGGCTTAATTGAGTTCAGGAAAAGCAAGTATTTGTATGAGGAAACAACTGGAATCAATGAAGCTGGTGGATAATTCTGAAGAAAGGGAAATTAATATCTCCTCTAAACACAAATGTTTGCCATGCATTTACACTATTAATATATAATTGTGATAAGGAAATGTTGAACACACAAAGTAATTCTATACAAGGTTATTATGGGGCTGTTCTTCATTTACTCATTAGTCTAGAAAAGATATTGAGAAATAGGGCTATGCTTAAGCATCTTAGATACGTTTTCAGAATTTGAGAGTTTACTAAAAACCTAGAAAATATTATGCACTGAATTGAATTGGCTTGCTGTGATATGCATGGTAATTAATTGGGTTTGTTATGTTTGACACATGGAAGACTTTCTGAGACTACACAACAGAAAACCTTGAATTTTTAACTGAATGGCCATTAAGTGGTGTAACACTGAAATACAGCTTGACAAATGTGTATCACTTATATAATATATTTCTTCTTTTGAATCTAAGGAATCAGAACATGGTTTTTAGTCTGGTTATCATTATACTTTTGTTATAGAAAATAAAAAAATTCATACAGAGCTCTCGTGCATTCATAGCACTGTTGTTGCTCAGTTGACAAGTGAAAATTTAACTTCCCATCTCCTTTTTAGAACGAATTCAGCGGCATTTTCTTTTGAAAATGGGACTGCAGTGGAAACAAAATGTCTTTCTTCTACTATATATCAAGATGAGGGCTGATATTCTGTCTAGAGCTAAAATAAGTAGTACTGATTTGCTCTAATGCCTATAACTTTACACATTTTTCATATTTTCTTTTTTCTGTGAGATGGAAGCAGAGAATATGTCTATCTTGATGATACTGGGTCTCTCAATGTAAACATCCTTGGTAGGTACTGCCCCTGCGGTCCCCAGGTACCACTCTGCGAAAAATGCCTTCCCTGGTAAAAATGCCTTCCCTGGTAAAAAGGTCTTCCCTCGTCTGGAATCATCCTTCCCCTTCCACCATTGCATAACCAGCTCCAGAGCCTCAGCCTGGCCAAACCAATGCAGTGCCCCAGCAGACCAAACTTGTCACTTGCTCCTTGGCCTCTGTATCTGCCACATACTTTGGCCATGGTGTGTGCTGTACTTTTTATATGTCCATTTTGATGCTATCCTCTAAGCTCATTTGTGGGACTAAACTTTGTCTTTGATCATTAGTAAACCCCTTGGAAACTAATTAGTAGACAACAGTGTTGAACTAGTCAACACTATTCTAATTCTGATTTATTTCTGGAGAAAGTAGAATGAAATAACTTTTACTAGGGTTGTGAGAGCCAGGCCATTCAACTGGCTCTCACAATTCAACAGATCTCTTCTAAAATGTAAGTGAGAGGAAAGATACTGGTCACATCTTTACTATGATTATATCCTCAGACAACTCTATGTTCATTAAGCGTCAGTAAGTATTTGTTCGCTAAATTAAGAAAATAAACCAAACCAAACAAAAATCCTTTATCATATACCATCCTTCATCCAGTAAAAGCCATCAAAGTTTCCACTAAAAAGCCCACAATTTTTAGCCATTTTCTGACTTGTTCTTTCTTTTAAGCTTTTGAACACGTCCCAGAAGCAGTTTCACTTTTCTTGCAATGCATTTCCCTTTTTACAGTACACTGGAAAGGAAAGGAAAGGAACGTGTGTATATGTGTGTGGCGTGCATGAGTGTGTGTAGTTTGTCGGGAAGGAAAAGCTCACCTTCCTTGATCATCCTGAGGTCACTGCTGGTCCCCGCAGCGGCTAAACTGGCATCTGTCTCAGTGAAGTGCAGGAGCAGACCAGGTTGTGCCCGAACCTTCTTGCAGGTCTTCCCTCCAGAAGGCTCCGCTCTCCCTGCATCACAGTCTCCTAGACTTCCTGTGGCCCTTCCAGCCGCCAAGCTGCCTTTTTTCTTCCATCTAAATACTTCCCTGGTGCAGGCCTCAGGGTTGGAAGGCTGGGAGTTGGGGAGAGTTTGTTCTTGAATTTATGAACTGCGAGTGTGAGGAACTAAAGCGAGGCAGTTCTTCAGTCGACATTACAGATAGGGGCAAAATAGTAATCCTTTCTATCATCCCACAGTCCATAAAATGAATACCTTTTAATGGTGTGGGCATAATTAAAGGAAATATTAAGTTAATTGGACAGACACTGATGCAAGGTCTTAGCAGTAACCGACTGTGGCTCAGTGCATTGCTTTAACATTCACAGATCATATTTCAAGCGACTGCTGCTGAGAGAACTCCCGAATATATTCTCGGCAAATGTGATTTTTTTAAAAAAAGCTTATATCTCCACTGGCCCTTAACAATTACATTAAAAATGCTATTTGGAGCCTCCCTGTCATTTTCCCTCTAGCCTCACTGAAAAAGTGTTTGCTTTTTTACAAGGTTGCAACACTCAGAACCAGGACCAAGGGTTATGGCTACTAAATTCCAGGTTGTCTTTTATGTACTTGCTTCAAAGCAGGCTTATATTTTCTTAGTATCTTTTACTAGCATATCAGTCGCCAATGAAATAGAAGAGGATAATCCTGACCAAATTCATAGTCATCTTTATGGCGCATCTGATCATTCTCTTTATAGACAAAGGGCAACATGCATTTAAAATAATCTCTTGAAACTCTTTTTTTAGAAAAGAATTGTTGAGGTCTTTATCTTTTCTTCCTAAGTGTCTGGATCATGTATAATAGACAGCATAAATTCCCTTTCCAGTGACTGCTGTGTTCATGCTTCTCATTTTATTTTATTCATTCTGTTTTATGGATTTTGCAAAGCTGACTTTCAGTTAACCTTATGGTCCCTGAGGCTAAACTTTTGATTTAAAATTATTTGAAGCTTTGGGCTCTCTGGCTTGTGGGGTGCATATAGATCTAGCTGAGGCTTCAGGTGGCTCAGAGATGGGAAGAGCAGCTTTCAGACTTGAGGCCAGCGCCTAGCTGCTGGCCCAGCACTTGCAAAGGAGGTAGCACTAGGTCACTGGGAGTTATGGTGGCCCCTGAAGCTTGGTGATAGGACCAGAGGATTCCTCTTCCTAGGACAAGTGACGATGCACACACAGTTCCAGTAGCATGTTGCCCATTTCAACCACTCCAGCACTGGGCCAAGCCAAGCCTTTCCCTGTCCACCCCTCCTCCTCCTGGTGTGGACAGCGGCTTCATGTGTTCGGGCAGTATGCTCTGCAAGCTCACCACTCGCTCACCCTTGTAGATACTTGCTTCCTTCATTTCCCTCAATCCACTAGGCTTCTTAGGGCTTCCCTTCCAGACCTTGCATCCTTAGACATTCAGTGTGACCATCACCAACACCGTAGACTTCCTTATCCTTATCCCTTAATCTTCAGTTGTGAACACTATGCCAGTCCTGGAAGAATACCCCACATCACCTCCCAATCAATCTTCTCTGCCGTTGTACCAAGCTTACGAGGCTGGGAAAAGTTCCTGACCTGTGTGGACTGATTGGACCCCATCGCTCTGTCTCCTCCCTCATTAAGTACTGTAATCTGCTCCTAACTTCCCCTGAAATCTGTATCTCTAGGTGTTACATTTATTCTGAGCTCTAACTTTGCTACTGAATAAATTGATGCTTTGATGCTTTTTGTCACTTCCCACTCAAACTCATGTGCAAATTCAAGAGGAAGATATTCTTTCATACAATGCATATAGGTAGATGATGCCCATTATTAGAAATCGGAAGACTAAATTTGGGACCTGGTTCAACTCCTGGCAAATTGTGTGACAAAAGTTGTTAAAATAGGAATAGTATTATCAGTATTACATGTGTTACCATAGTAATTTTGTAGTTTATTCTCCCTACCAGTGCTCTAGGTCAAGCGTATTCATGAAAATGCCAGACATGTCTTCTTGAAATACTGCTTTGAAAAATGACTGCCCAAAGTCAAACTCTTTGGTGTAATGTTTAAGGTAATAAAGAACTACTTATACTAATTCAAATATACGTTTTCAGGTCTTCACTTTGCCTCTAAATTCTCCACTCTCATCAGACCAACAATCTCCCGAGCCACCAAGAAATTGTCATAACATCCCACTCACACCATGGCTAGACTTCCCTTTGCCTCTCTTATTCCAATCTATTATTCACAGTCTATGATCACTTCCTAGATAACATGGACTACCAACTTCATTTACTACCTAATTGGCACAATCACACTACCTACCATAGTGCCTTACTAGGTCTAGAGGCCTGAATTGTGTTATTATCATGTTAATTATTTTGTAACCCCCTGGTTATTGCTTAAAAATTTATGCCCAAGGAAGTTTTTATTCTCTTTGCCTTAGTTTTCTGATACATGAAATGAGAAAGTATATTTTTCTACTCATAGATCTTCATAGGGATTTTATAGGTCAATTAAAGCATCCTGAAAAGCTTCTTGAATGAAGATTAATGAAGACATGTATTTATATGTCTGACTGCCAGTTTTGTTTTTCATATTACTATTATTTATATGAAGCTATTTTTGAGAAATTCACTTTTTTCTCAGCTTTATAAAACAATTGTGAAGTGAAAGATCAAACTGTGACCAGTGGCCACTGTAGTGCAGATGGAGTGAAAGAAATCCACCCACAATGTGTGAGTCTTTCCCACGCTTGTGTTTACGCACATTTCTTAGATATAGTAAAGAAGAAACAACAAAGAAAGAAGGAAGGAAAGAAAGAGAAAGAAAAGGAAACAAAGGAAAGGAAAGGAATTCTGCAAAGCAAATCTGTTAACCAGTTTTCATGAAACTCATTTACTCCAACTTTGACTTATGCTAGCGTATTTTGTAATAGAATCACACATACCCTAGAAACTCAGTTGCATCTCTGGTCCTAGAAGACAGTGCATGCAGTTGGTGTCATCTGTCCTAACGTGGCCTTGAGAGGAAGAGTAACTTGCAGCCAAGTTACAACATGCTGTTTTTAAAATCCTTTATTTTTCCCCACAAGATGAAGATCTTTTCTGTGTCTGCCAATAAGTTCTCTTTATCTGGTAACTAATGAAGGAATTCAACAATTTTCATGAACTGAAAAGTTATTGAGAGACACAAAATTAGATATAAATTTCAAATTGAAGGCCTATAAATAGAATTAGGTTTGTCTGAACAGAAACAGTTTCACTTTTCCAAGTCCTTCTGTTCTACCTTGTGTTGATTTTACTAATGGGTAGCAGTGTGTGACTTCTGAATCCTTTTGCTTCTCTGGTCCTTTCTGGAGGTAAAACTCTATGATTCCATTAATAGCAGTTCTTAGCCTGGTTGGGTAACCAACACTGATAAGAATCTGATAAAAGTTACAAGCTGTCTTCCCAGTAAAAAGCACAATTTCCTAAAAGATATGTATATGTATATATACTTATATTTATATTATTATTTTAATCATATAAAATTATATATACATAATTTTACATAATAATATAAAAATATATTAAAAATATGTATATTTTTTAAGCCGCCCAGTGTCCAACTCACTGTGTGCGTTTCCGTGGCCATCAGTCTGCACCCCCAGCGTGGAAGCTGGAATTGCAGAGGGCCACTTGCCCGCCGTGAGCTGCAGAGCGAATGCTGGCACACGGCCTTGGCGTGGCCGGTGGAATCACCCTGCTTAGTCCTGGGACTTTGAATCTAGAGCCAGTGTCCCAGAGAGACTGGTGCAGCTTAGCTTTTATTCTGGAGGCACAGTGGGAGCATCCCGAACCCCAACGCTCTGAGCCAGCGACAGCGGTGTTTCCAGGGGTGAAAGGCTGTGTCTGCCAGCCGTGTAGCAGCAGGATCTTAATCAGTTTCCTCCTGTGGCTGCTGTTTCGGGTCCCTAGCCTCCCTTGGTTTTATAACTGATTTCTGAGTTATACCATATATTTCTAGTAAATTTCGTGAACTCTCCAATATACTAGTAAATTCCTTTCCTACACGAGTTCACCAGAATTGGTTTCTGTTCTTTGCAAATAGGAACCCAAACACCCGTAAAGGTAAGGAGCAACAATCCGCCTATAATTTCAGTGTCCTGATGCGCTCCTAAGCCCACCCATGGGCTCTCCCTCCCTCTCTCACTCTGCTGGTATTGGTGGTTTTGGGGGCTCTGAGAGCAGGAAGGTACTGACAGAGTCTAGTTAAGGATGCCTGCCCTAAAGGGATCCAAGTAATTGTTGAAACAATTAGGGGTCTGGAAGCATCCATTTTCTTATTGTATTAATGCAAGGTGAAAAGTCATGAGCTTGTGCATATCCATTCTAGAAAGTCAAATTTATTTAAAAAGCATAAACTTTTAATCCCAATTATTTACTTGCAAGGTTGCTCTGTTTTTCTTATTTTAGAACTGGTGAACAAGGCAAATCTCCACTACAAAGTGAATCAAGAAGGGGCCTCCATAAAATCATCTTCTGTAGCTTGCACTGAAAGGTTTTATTAACGAAGGAAATAAAACAAAAGGGTTTACATATGGGCTATGAATGGGCCCGCATTCGTCTGAACTAGCAATTCTCCCATATTGAGAACTTTCATAAAGAATTTCAGAGCAGAAATACAGAGTGCTTTACTACCTGAGTGTCTTCCACAAAGACAAGTTATAAAAATCAACTTCAGCATGTTTACGCAGCAACAGATGGCCTGCAGATGAATGTCCACATTACCAAAGAATGAGCCCCTGGTACATAGTTAAATGGCCAGTTATACACAAATGTTGTATAGATTTCGTTAAAATATCAATGGCTGACACTTAGGCTATGAGGCTGATTGGCCAAGCAGTGAAATAGTGTGTGTGTGAGAGAGGAAACTTTTTTCCTCCAAGGTCATCAAGGTCGTTTGTTGAGCTCATCGAGTTCTCTTGGTAGGACTTGTAACACCCTTTGTGAGGCAGTGATTATTCCCCAAATTTTAAACAGAAAGAAACTGGAAACTATATGCGTCGAGACAGTGAATGAGCTGGGCAGAGGATGTGCCTTCAGAAAACAGAGGTAGAGGAAAACCAAATCGCAGTTTTCTGGAACCCTTTTGTGCTTTCTCTTGTTTTGATCATGTAATCTTTTTCTAGACGGTCCCAAAAAAATTCAAAGGAGGCTTTTCTTTTCTCTTTTTAGAAGCCACTTTCCTTTGAGACATAGAGACAAAATGTTTGTCTGCTGTGTTGCTTATGCATTAAGGTCTATTGTTTTTCCTCCCTTGTGTCGTAGGTAACCACGGCATCATCTCTGCCGTGTTGACTGGACCCTGCCTGCAGCCAGCAAGGTAACATCTGCAGAGGCAAAAGAGGACACTTCTCATATGAGCCTTAGAATTCTTCATTCTGGACAGAATTTGTCTTTACTGCTATGGAGGGCTGCAAAGTAGAGTCTATTCCCCAGACAGGAATTAGGTACAGCAGAAAAGACCTTTCCACTCAAACTGGGGAGGAAAGATCAACTCTGTGATGGAGGATTCCCCATGAGAATTGAGTCTTTGGCTGCTCTGCTGTCAGGGGAGTTGTTTACGGCCATTTACACTTTTTGTATAATGAGGACACCTGTTTGCTAATAACTGAACTGAGGGTATCACAACACAGGACATTAAAAAATAACATGGGAATACATTGCACATCCCGTATATACACAGATAGAGCTTTGCTCTTGGTAGCTTAACGAGCCATAGCTACATATTTCTTAAGCAGCTAAATTGACTTGCAGATTTTCTTGTATTTATTGCATTTCATTTTAATAAGCAGTTGTTATAGTTGAATAACTAATTACCTTATAGCAGGTGTAAAAAATATCATGGGGGTGTCATCAATTAAAGTGTTTTATCACCACTTTTCCTGTGTCACAAGGTAATAATCAAAGACAGAGCTTTAAAGAAATGAAATGAGTTCCATTAGTGAGACAAATTGAGATTTCATTTCCAGTGTGACTCAATATGCTTGATTGCTGTGTGAACAAACTAGCATCAGCTAGAAACAATAACTCTATTGAAGTGATTTGTGTTGATGAGTAACTAAAAAGAAAAAGGTCATCTGAGTCCGCTCAGGGACCTTCTCATTCAGGGAGGAGTCTAGCATTTAGAATCTTTTTCTCCTTTAGCTAGTTGGCACACTGTAGAGAGAAGGCACAGGCTTTGTTCCATCTGAATTTGTTACTATAGTGCAGAGGATGTGACTGAGAAATTAAGATAGGCTAAAAATAGGAAACGTCTCATATCTCTATGGGTCTAATATGGAGGTAATATTTAAAATTAAAGACTAAAATCGGAATCAGAATGGATATTGATATATAACTGTTGATGCAAAATGTCACAAGTAAAAGTAACCAAATAATCAAAAGGCCTAACACCCAAGTTACCAACCTCTTTGATCTAAAAAATATATATATATATATATATAAATACACAAATTTATATATGTTAATACATATTTTTTTCTTTATAATCAGTTGGCAGAATCATGGGATATTACAAATATTAGAACTTATGGGGGCTTTAAGAATCAATCACATCATTTATCCCTCTATTTTTGTAATTAAAATATGGGGCCAAGATTGTTGGCCAATTTCCATAGTTAATAGCCAGGGATAACACTTCCTTAAAGTATAATAATGATATTTGCATAAAAATAATAATATTTCTGTTTCTCTACCTTAAAACTTCATATTTAACTTTAATTCACTCTGAAAAAAAAGAATTTTAGTTTTGCTTCAAATTTAATCTTATTTACCAATAAAAATAGACAGTATCTGTATTACCATGTAAGGTAAAAGGTTAATCTAAATGCCTCTTGACGTTCATCTGCTTGTTGGTATAAACATTCTGACCCTCATTACCTCACAGGTCAAAATGAGATGATGCAACATAGACACCCAGTTCTGCTTACCTCTCAGTCCCCATCCAATCCCCAGGCAGGACCTCAGGCTGGGCCCTTTCCCCAGGAACTTGAGGAATCCCCAAAGTGGCAATGGCTTCCTCAGGAGTACAGTTCCTAAAGTTCTTTTATTCCAGATTCTTCTTGGAGGTCTGCTGGCCCTAAGCCCTAAGCTGCTGCTGTTCATATTCAGTGGAAAAGTAGGGAGACGACCTGTGGCTTCTCCCTGTGTGGTTACTTGGGCCTCAACACGGTTGGAGCTTCTGATGCTCAGAGCCCTGCGATGCGGCATTCAGACCCAATACCTTCCGTTTCCCTACTCTTTCTCTTTACTCCAAGTCCCCTGAAATCTCTCCCTTTTTCAGAAAATAACCTAAGGTAAATGGATTCTTGCAGAGGAGAGAGTGCTGTTTATCTGCCACCTGTGAAAAAAGTGCTCCTCCTGTTATCGTCACCCAGCCTAGATAACCTTTTAGGACTATTTTGAGATGCATTTTGCTTTCTGAAAACTGGCATAAAAGATTAGTCATCACAACTCTAATTAATAACTTCTATTTGTAAGGATGATGAAGAGTTGTACGGTTTGGCCAAAGTATTGAGTCTCCATTAAGAAATGCTTTCTCTAGTGGTTCCAATAAAAACCCATCTGTGAAGCAGCACAGGAAAGGATAGCTTTATTCTAGTCCACGCTTCTGAAGCCTCCCTTTCTATAAATTCCAAATGGACCTCAAGCCTTTTTCTGGGCCAGTGACACGGAAAATGATAGTTGGCAGTCGATGGTCATTAAAAAGCATTCCTGGAATGCTGTTATAGCCCTGGGTGGCCATTACTGTCATGTTGTGAGTGAAAAAGGTAGAATCATAGTATTTTAAAAATGGAAGAGAACTTAGAAATAATTTTGTTCAGCTCCCTTGTCTTATAGATAAAAGTAGTCATGTAACTATTTGTCATTTTACACTCAATTTAGAGGCTTGCAATATCCTTCCATAAAATGAAAACATACAATCAAATCAGGCACTACTGCTTGCTGAGACGCTTTATTTGAGCATCTCATGTCTCTCCCTTTTAACCGTCACATTGGTATACGCAGTGGTAATTCCTACCCTTGATAGACGACAATCCCAGGTGCATTTTAGACTCTATTCATGGAATTATTGAAGCAACCTCAAAAATAATTCACATCTTAGTAAAGAATTTCACAAAATACTTTCACCATAAGGGAATATTTTGCAATAAAATAAGATTAGGTAGATATAGATGCTCTCAAAATAGGAGGAATCTTAGAGAACTGATAAAATTAGTTGAAGGCTGAAAATATCTTGAATGGACAAGGAAGAGGGGATCAAATATAAAAGAATTTATATTTCCTTGGGTAAAAGGCAATAACATTTAAGTTTCTGAAAATTCTATCAGAATGTTCAACTTCATTTTCAATTCAACCGATTGCCTTGTTTCCCTGAATCATGTTAAATCAGCTTTGGGTCTTCACAGCTCCCCAGTGAATTTCCAATTCCTTACCCTTCCTAAGAGCCATCTGTGACATGTAAGTTTCCATTATATCTGACATAAATATTTACATGTGAGTTCATCTTGAGGAGAGACTGTGCCTAATAAACCCCTAGAATTCTGTATCACCCAACACATAGTTACTAATTTTATTTTTCTCAAGGTATCTCTTTAGCTGAAGCAAGCATGCTAATTTTTTCTAATTAGTTAAAACTTGAAAAAGATGATAAAAGCATAGGTGGTCATTGCGAGCCCTGGATAGTAAGAGCTCTTTCCTTAGGGGTTGAAAAATCTCTACCTAAACACATAAAGTGGTCATATGAATTGAAAATATTTATACAATATTCTTCCCATGAGTCAAATTCAAATGATGATGGAGATCCACTAGCGTGATTTTATTGACATAGTTTATATAAGGGCCATCAAGGTACCATTGACTAGAGGCAAATTGGTTGTAATTCACTGAAGAATGTTGTGGTGCCTGTGTTCATTGTCTTCTGAGGTTGACTTATAAAATCAAAACAGTATCCTCCTGGACATATTTAAAAATGAGTTCAAGCAGGCATTTTGCCAAATCCCATTGAGACCATATTAAATAGAAAGATATTTTAAACATGCATTTTGATGAATGGTGTGTAGGTAATGACCTTGTTCAATCCACAGAGCCTAATATACAATAAAAGTATTGAGTAACAGAGGATTTATTATAGTGAAATGGAATTAATTTTTGGTACATTGAATATTTATTTGCATCAGTGTATTCTTTATTTCAATTTTACACACTTTTTTTTCTGATTATGAAATTAATACATGTTCATTGTAGAAAATTAGAAAAATCCAAAAGAAAAGTTAAGGAAAAAAGAAAATTAATACAGTTCTGAAAAATAGCCACTATTTGTATTTTGGCATAAATATTTTTAGATAAAATAGGCATATGTATACTTATTTTTAAATTTATTATTATATTTATTTTTATATATATCTAATTTTATTTAAAATTTTTATATTTATTACTGCCAGATTAAAATAAAATAGTACATACTGTTTTATAATTTAGCATTTTTTAAATTTTGTGGACCTAATGGAAGTATAAATTATATGTAAACAATTTATTAATAATTTATTTCTCTAGATCTCTATAATGGGATATTTATGTAGTTGCATTTGTTGGTTGCTGTTATGATTGATTCTTTGATGAACGTTTGTGTACTTAAATCTTATTAAATCTAATTAATTTTTAGTTATATAAAATTTAAACATAGCATGATATGATTACATCATGGGTTAAATTCCTAGTAGCAGATATTTGGATAAAAGGATGGAGAGGTGTCAAATGCTCTTGCTATATACTGTCAAATTATTCTCCATAAAATTTGTTCCAGTGTTACTCACATTATCCATTTAGGATAGTCTGTGTCCTGTACCTTAATCAATTTCACAAATTTTATTAATTTATTATTTTATAATCCATGTATTTCTATGAGAGAAAGTATTTGCTAATGATATTATAATGTGTACATCTTATTTTAATAAGCCCTTTATTTTCCCAAAGTAGTGTTTGCATTAACAAATTATTGGGAATTGTGGTCATCAGAAATTGAGGGAGTTCACCTGGCTTTCTCCTGCCATGCTCTACCTGTGATACTAACTGCTTTCAGAGTCTTGCCCACGCCGTGATTTCCGTTCTCTCTCTGCCTTCGAGAGTTCTCTGCTCCTCTGGCTCATGTTCCGCCTTCTTGGCCCAACTTCATTCTGCTCCCTGTCGAAGGCATCTTTCCTGGTCCTCCCTGGGGTGGGTTAGGTTCCCCTTCTTCAGGTTCCTAAACACTGGGTTAAAGCTCTAAAATAATATCCTTCCATCTACCAGAAATTAAATACCTGTTCAATTAACTGTTCTTGATTAGACTGTGAAACCTCCAAAGCCACAGATTCTTATCTGAACATAATGGAAAAGAACCCAGCACACACCAGGCTCTCAGTGAGTGCTGGCTCCGTCCCTCGTGCATCACGTGATGTTTTTTTTTTTTTAGTCACTTTGTACATTAGAGTTTCTTTTCCAATCTAGCACTCAAGAATCTTTTTTTTTTTTAAGAATATTTCTTGAAATCAGTTGTAGTCTATTACTAGATTTCTAACAAGCTTAAATAAATTTAGCTTATTTTCTACACAATGTTGCTTTAGAGTAAGAGCTCTTGTCAAGACATAAAAATAAACATTTCCTACTCCAACTACTAATGCATGATTAGAGAAAAATTTAAATATATGTATAATTAATATTTTATCACTCTTGTCAATTACTACAAAGCCGTTATTCAAAGATATTCCTAAAACATTATTTCTAATTGGATAATCTCAATGACCATGAATAAGACTGACATACTGACACAAAAAGAGGTCAACAAAAACCTGTTCAGGGAAAAAGGTAAGATATAGAACAACGTATGCGGTAAAGTCCCATTTTCTATATTGAAAAATATTAGAGAGCATATGGAAAAGTATTAGCAGTGTTTACCTCTGAGGAAATTCACAAATGGAGCATGTGAATTTTTTATAACCAGTATTCGTTTTGTAATAAATAAGTAAACAACTCTAGCTTATATTTGCTTTGTTAGAATGCAACAATCCATGATATATTCAGATTGGGTCCTGTGACTCTTAAGAATTATTTGCAAATTTAATTCACTCAGGTGAAGAGAATTGTGAATAAATGTAAAGATTCCAGGATAAAAAAGGTATAGCTAAATTATTAACAAGCAAAACACAGTTTCTGTTTGAAAAGGTATAGGAGCTTAGAACATTTATTAATATAAGTAGGACATATGGATATGATCTAACAACAAATATTTATTAAGTGGCTACCATGTATAATACCCCAGTGGGATGGTATTGAGCAGAAATCCTAGATTAATGGAGAATTGGAAAAGATGCATATAATTGGATCTCAGGATTTTTCCATGAACTGGAAGTTAGATGGCTGGATGCACACTGGGAACAGTGGTTGGTCTACCTGTGAGCAGAGGTGTTGTTTAAAATGTGGAACACCCAGTACAGTGCAGAGATGAACCAATCCAAAGGAACGCTGGCTGTGGTGCTGGGGGACCCATTTGTGGCAGACTTAACCCTTTGGTTGCTGGACAGAAGTGAGCCAGGGTGAGAGGGAGGGTCACAGGCAGAGGCCTGGGTGGGGGAGGCTCAGTGACTAGGAGCTAACTCCTCACAGCAACTCTAGGAGTCAGGGACTATTGTTCAGGGTCAGTGTTTGTAGAACTTACTGTTATTATTTTTTCATAGTTTAAAAATGTCAGTCATGACATAGTTTACTTATGAAATAGGCATTAACTTAAAGGACTATATATATGAAATAAAAACATTTATAGATTTCAATCATTTAAATTGCTGTTTTCCCCTCAGGTCTCTTTGTCACTCTTCTGTCCAGTCATGTAGATCTCTTTGAGACCGTTCTTTAGAGCACTTTCATGCCAAATGAAATGCCTCAGTGAGATGTCTTTCATCTCAGCTCCCTTGGCACCGGAATCATGTCCTTTTTTTCTGAAGCTAATATTATTTCCAGAGGTTGGTATTTCTTTAGATAATAAAGTACCCAAGGTAACTCCAACAACGTGGCAAGTTTAGAGATGTCCTCGGGGCTACAAATGAATTTTGTCATTATAACTTTTAACTTTAAAAACATCTAAAATTTTAGTCACTTTAAAACACCAAAATATATACAATTAACAATGTATGTGTTTGTAAAGAAGCTACAGCCCATAATGGTTCCTTCATAATAATACCTTACTTTATGCATAGCAAGTCACAAGACACTTAGGATGTAATATTTCATCTACTTATTGCAACAGTCTTTTGAAGAAGGGAAAATAATTCCCTTCATTTTATAAACAAGGAAATAGGCCGAGAGAAATCAAACTGTTTGCCTTAACTACACAGCTTACAAGTAGCATAATCAGAGCCAAAATTCTGATTTTTTATTATAAATCTAATGCTTTTTCTATTATATTCTACTGCTCTATGAGATTTTTTATTTAAATATTTCAGTTGACTACAAATAATAGTTATAGTTAATTTGGTTTTAAAAGACAAAATGTTTGAAAGGCCTTTACCAATTTTTAAAATACTAACATATTTTGTCTTTCAGAATGTAAAAAAGCCTCCTAATTACATAAATATGATTAGTTAAGTTCCATAATATTGAATCATAGTCTTCATTTACAAAAATGTATTAACACAGTCTAATTCTCTTATTTTACATCTCATTTTCATCAAGAAACCTGAAATGTGTGATGTGGTACAAATTCCTTCATGTATCTGAGAGCCCACTGGGTTTTGTGTATCCAATAACTGCAACCATCCTTTGCCCTACAGAAACAGATGCCTTATGAATTATAGATTTTTGCATAACAGAAGTCAGTGGCCACATATTCATTTAGATTTTAATAACTCAGGACTAACCTACTACAGGTAGGGTGGGACAGATCCACCTTACGTGGCAAAATGGGAAAAAGGTAGACAAACAGAATTAACTTGGTTTACTCTGTGGGATATTTTAAGTAAGGGTTGAAATGAGAGTCTACCAATTTTGGTAGTTGGTGTAGACACTGTAATTCCAAGGGAAAATCAGGTTAGAATGACAAGTGAAGGATTTGTTTATTATATCTCTATTAACAGTAAGATATAGTCTCTTTTACAGTACAAGAACCATATTGTGTGTAAAGAATTTAAATTGTCTAGTAGAGTATAAAATGTTTTAGACCATAGGCATCCTTCCCTGGTGGTTGTGCTGGGCTGAATAATGCACCTCCAACGACGTCCATGTTCTAATCCCAGGAACCTGTGACTCTTACCTTATGTGGCAAAAGGGACTTTGCAGATGCCATAAGGTTGAGGATCTCAACATGGGGAAATGACCTGGATTATCCTGGTTGGCCCTAAATGGAGTCACAAGGTCCTCATCAAAGGGAGGGAGAGAGAGATTTGACTATAGAAGAAGGAAATATGATGATAGAAGTGATCTGCTATGCTGCAGGCCTTGCAGATGGAGAAGGGGCCACTTGCCAAGGAATGTAGGTGGCTTCTACAAGTGGGAAAGGCAGGGGAGTGGTGGAGATGTCGGGAACTCAAGTGGATACAGCAGAGGGACCCAATCTGTGCGTCTCAGATCCTTGAAGGTGTGGACTTATCACCTGTGGTTATCAATCAATATGTGCCACAAACAATGTCACTGTTAGATTGAAAAAATAATATTTGTCATTTATTTGTGCTACTGCTTTTCCAATATAACAAAATATAAATTCTTTTTTAAATGTTAATAAATTCATATGAACGCATGACTTTTCTGTTTTTCATCTGTTCCCCAATATATCATAGTAAAAGTAATAGTACCATCATGCGGACGTCTGGGGAAAAAAAGAGCTTTTTTCCCTCAAATTTTGTAAAAATAAGAGTAGAAAAGTTCTGACATCTTAGAAGGACCAAATGTTATGTTGAATAAAGGGAGCTATAATTTTCTCAAATACAATAGATAAGCCATCTACACAATATACACTTGATATTGGATGGATTGGTTTATTCATGAAAATGGGCAACTAGGAATTAGCCTCTTTTAATTCTTTGAAAACCAGTTGTTCATCATCAGGTAGGTATATTTTTAAAAATTAAAATCTAAACAAGTGTCTTTTAGGAAAACAGTACATATTAAGTACAAAAGCAAAAAATATAGTAAGCAAAAGGGAGAAATAAACCTCTTTCTTCTACCACTCAAGATATTCACTATTGACATATAGGTGCATATCCTTCTAGAACTTTAAAAATATAAACATTCATATATGTTATTAAAGAAACAAATAAGATCTTGTTGTAGGCTCTGTGGATAACCTCTTGTCTTTTCCATTTACCAGCTTACTATCATCACCTTTCCCTGAGAAGACATGTTAAAATTTGGAATTCCCTACTCAGTCATTTTCAAAGGAATCTGTGATCTAGGTAAATCTAGGCTTTTAGAGAACAGAAGGGAATTCTTCTGTTTCCTTTGAAATCATGCCTGGGAGGTATAAGTCAACGTGTCTGCACCGAAATGTTGTCTCAGCCTCCTCCCATTTACATAATTATGATTTCTTCCCTTCTGCCGCTTGTTCTTCTATGCTTTTCATTCATTGTCTGTGATTAAAGCCCCTTTAATTAAGGGCTAGAGAATTCACTATAATTGGAGATTCATTTAAAATTCACTGGCCTGGACTCACAATTCTAGTCTTTCAGTGCTTATGTCCATTCACTGGATGCCTTTAGTGATACATATTTCTTTTCTATTCCTAATGTTCTTTAAAATTCTATAAAGCCCCTAGGAGTGCACAGACATCAAATAGCACTCTACTGTTCTACAGAGTTTAGTTTAAATGAGATAGAACTATGTGAACTAAATTTCCATTAATAAAAATATAAGCTTGCAAATGACAGACTCTGTAATGTTTTTATGGGCTGGAATCTTACAAAGGGCAAACTATGTCTTCCTAGGATACATTTTAGATTAAAGAACAGTGAAAAGGACTCAGAAGAGGATAAAAAAATAAAGGCTTTTAGACAATACTATCTATAGAGAAACTAACAGAATTGTGTTTATTGCCTTTGGTAAATGGCGGTTGGTGATTACAGACAGTGATTACAGTGGCCAATATGTTCTATGGTGGATAGTGACCAACTGTTAGTCAGTGTGGACAAAACACAGAACAAGAACTGAAAGCCTTACAAGAAACACTTAGCTAATATTCCCAAGAGGGGATTTTTTTTAAAAAGCCATTTATTAGAAAGACAGTGGATTTGATGGAAAGTACATTGGAGCAGTTGGAAGTCTGAGTTCCATGTGGGCACCAGCACTGACTCACATGTGATCCTTCATACACCCCGTTATCTCCCCGCATGAGTTCACTCATCGTTACAATAAAACCACGGAGCAAAGAGATGGCTACTATTTCATCAGCCCCAGCGTGCTTCCGTCAGGGTAGCATTATTCTCACCCAGGGTGGCAGAGCCTGGGTAAGTTGCCTTCTCCAACATCCATCTTCCCATTCCTTCTTAGAAACAAATCCTGATACTTTCAGCTGGGCATACTCTGTCCTAGAATAAAAAGACTACACTTATGAGTTTTCTTGGGGCATGGTGTAGTCATGTAACTCCAGTCTGGTAAATGACATGAAAGCAGATGAGTTGCCCAGGAATTTTGAACAGGTAGCTCAAAGGGAGCTGACTCAGCTTCAAGGGGTGCCTTTTGTGCCTTGCTTTTTCTCCCTTAAGCCCAGGATGCAGATGTCCTGGCTTAAGCTACACAAGCCACTTTGTAAGGTCAGGTGACCTTGAGAATGGAAGCCATTTTCCAAGTGATGGCACAAAGGCAACAGCCTGGGTTTCCCTCATGACCTCACAGTCACCATCTACCTCCAGAGTGTCTGCTCTGTGCTTTCACATGAGAGACAAGTACATTTCTACCTTCTTTAGTCCACTGCTAATTTTTCTTTTCTGTTGAACACAGCTATATCTGATCCTAACCAGTGCAATCTAAAAAATGTGATTACTTGTGGTTTTAAAATAACTGTAGCTACCAATTATTTTGCACTTAGTAGACGCCAGACACTGTGCTAAGTGTTTAATGGACAATAAGGATACTTATGAGGTAGGTATTATTATCTATAATTTACAAATGAGGAAATGGAGGCTTAGAATGATTACATAGTAGCTACAGGGTCAGACAGCTCATAAGTGACAAAGCCCGGATTCTAAACCAGGTTAGGAGCACTCCAAAACTTGTTCTCTCAATCACTATCATCAGGTTAATGCAGTTACCATTCTCTGTGGGTAAAAGATGGTGCTTTTGACTTACACATGACTATATGAAATACACGAGGAGCACAGTGTTAGCCAATATTTCAAAAGAACCTTGTAGAATTGTCAAGATGCAGACAACATCAAGACCAATCTGCTCCCTGAGCAAGACTGTCAACAAAGACCCAGTTTGCCTGCTGTAACATAGATACTGACAACTATCCCAACCCTTACCTAGGTTATCAAACATCTTACCTTTATAAGAGATTTGTGAAATGAAAATGACACTATCTAATATCAAAAATTGTATTAGGGATTAAATATGATATATATAAAATGTATAGGAGAACTCCAGGTATACAATAGGTGCTCAGTAAATGGCACCTGACAACGCTGTCATTTAAGGGCTCCATAGTGATGTTATGGAAATTTGGGGGAATCAGAAATAATAGGTTCACATACAGCCTCTGCAAGTTGGTGGTTATGAGAACATGGTTCAGTCATTTACCTTCTTGGCATCTAATTTCCTAAGGAATCCATTACTTATTTTACAGAATTGTTCTTGAAGATAATGTCTTTGAAGTACCCATCCCCGTGCCTGACATACTTTAGAATCACAGCCAACGGAAGTATTAATATTATCAGTATTATTCTCACAGTATTCTAATAAACATACTTAGCAATAGTTACTTTCTCCTTGGTCTGTCAGCTCACGCGGAAGGGAGTGTCCCCGTGAGGTGCCTCTGGTTGGAGGCAGACAGCTGCAGCACGCACCACACTGGGGCAGGCAGTCCCATGGGCCATTCTGCGACTCCTGCCAGACTGCTCTGGAATTCAAGTTTGTCTCCTCCAACTTTTGTCTCTGATCATGGCTTGGTCTCCTTTCTGCCTCTACACTGCAGCCACGGCCATTCCAAGCTCAGAAGGACAAGAGAAGGGCTGGTCCGCGCGTACTGAAAACACAGCCCCTAATTGTCGCGGTAGAGAACCACCGGCACAGGTGCTATTCTGCAAGGTGTGTTCTCTGCAGGAGACTGTTTTCATCTGTTTCTCTTAATCTTTCTCTTGGTAGATTTTCACTCTTTTGACAACTGTATTTCATAGAAATCAAATAATAAAACAGTACAGAATGAAAACAAGAGTTTTCTTACACAAATATTACTTATGTAATTCTGACACTAACAATTTATTTAGAACTTTATTAGAAAGTCATCTTCGATTTTTAGGAACTCACAACTGTGGAAGCCTCATGCAAAATTCTAAACTAGCAGAGACATTTCTGCATCTCCTTCTCCATGTCAAGTTTTATCTTAGGCTGAAATACTCACATACAATCTTTTCCATTTTAAGATCTCCCAGATTGCTCCCATCCTTCATGGGAAAAAACAGGCTCTAAACTCCTACTTTTAGGCTGCTAGTGATAAAGGGGTCAGCAGGGAAGGTTGGAGGAAAGGTGCCCAATAACCTCACACTTCCCAGCTCTCCTCCCCTGGGCTGTGGCCTCAGGAAAGGGCTGCTGTGCCTGGGGCAGAGGGCGGGAGCTGCGGAAGTCCGAGCAATCCACAACAGCCCATCTCAAATCATCTTCCCGGGTGGCAGCACAAACACACAGACATTCCACTGCTTTCCAAGGAGGTGAGCCCTTTCTAGTTTCTTTAACTGCTATTTAAAAAATTCCAAACAAAAATTAAGCTGTTTATGCATGCAAAAAAGCCTACGCAAGAAATAATTCTCTTTTCAGAGAGGAAGCAGGTTTTCTGGGAGGCAGGGTATGTGTGTGGGGTAGGGTGAGTCCCTTGATAATCAGCTATGTGTCAATCAGATAGGCTGAGATTACAACAGCAGAAAAAGGTGTGAAGGATTTGGTGGTTTAATTGTGTTTACGTTCTTTTTTTTTTTTTTTTTTTTGTTCTTTTTTATACCTGCATCTTTTTTGAAGGAAAATGTCAAGTTTTGTTTTGGTGTTGTGGCAAAATTTCAGAAGACCTTACTTGCTTATTTCTCCCTCTCTGCTTCTTCTGTTACCAATATCCTGGGTTCCCTGAGCTGCCCCTGCAAGGATGATGAACAGCAGTGGCTTCGGCCAAGCCAAATACGGCCAGGCTGCGAGACAACATGGCCCTGGGCTTCACAGGGAGCTCCGTGTGTTCAGCGCAACACCTGCCGTCATTGCCACGTGCGCTACTGCTGTGCCTTTCTGGTTTCTTCTTTCTTTGGGCTCCCATAGCAATTTGTACTAACTCAATTTTAGAATTTATCAAATAGAGTTATAACTAGCTGTTTATGTCTCTTTGATCCGTGCAGTTTTTGATGGCAGGAAACATTAGTTAAGTAAATTTTTTGTCCCCCCCAGTGACTACAATACTGCTTGGTACGTAGTAGGTATTCAATACATTTTTACTGAATGAGTGAAAGCTCTCCAGGCCATAGCAATCACAGTAGACAGAGACTCTTAGATTGAAATTGGATTTAACATCTGATCTTTTAGAAAACAGTTAGGGAAAGTATTCCAACAATTATGGAGTATGATACCCGACCTTTAATAAAGGAGATGTTAGTCCTTTAGTGTGACATATAGGTGTTTGTTAAACCCAGGGATTAGCTTCCTTTTCAACATGAAGGAGCCAGCCCAGCCTGTGTCTGGATGCGATGCTCTAGCTCACTCTGGGTCGATATCAAATCGTTTTCCATCCATTTTGCCTCTTCCCAGATGTTCTCTGGATCCCCTACCCTACATGCAACATCAAAGAGAGGGCTGGGTACAGTGTTCCACTTCCATGGAGAATCTCTGGTTTGAACACAGACCACTAACCACTAGCAAGCCCCCTAATCTATACAGTTAAATCCTTGGTAGTGACTTTCTTTGTTTCTACCTCTGAGTCTTTAGGAAATGCAACCCTTCATGGATGTGGCACTGCTACTTGGAGATAGTGACTTTGAGTAAGTTAGGGTTGCTCTTGGGGACTGCTACAAGCTGGCCACCCAGAAAGTCCCCTGCTCACTGAATGAGCGGAGTCTTTCTTTGCTTATCCAGCTGGTCTAAGTGGACATGCAGAAGGCATAAGTGCTGTGGAAGCTGTCGGTTGCTCCGGCCCCCAACCCACCTTTAGGACAGGGGCACTGATTCCACCAGCATCTTAGAATGCTGACAGCTGAAGGGTTGGCAAGCCATTGCTGTGACTGCACCTCCATTCACATCTTCCATCTGCTTCCATTTTCCGTGGGTATCAATCTGGAGGGCACCTCCCCAAAACCTCCTGAGTGCGAGTCTCATCTCCGATCTGTTTCTCAGAGAACCTCACCTAAGACATGGAGCAACTCTAACCTTCCTGCACACCTAGACTTACTGATGAATTTAGAGAATAAGAGAGAGAGAAAGAGAATGAAATTGGTATCATCTAGGCTCATGACAACTAGTTCTGCAGACACATGTTCAGTCTGGGGCACTGAATCTTCCAGTCACTGGGAGGGCTCTGGTATTAGCTTTAGCCTAAGCTCTAGCTTCTTATGAACTAAGATCATTTAGTCATGACCAAAGAGAACTTCCTGAACTGAGGTCTGTAAAGCATTCACAAAAATCCAAATCTTTAGAAATCACAATGGGATAATAAAAAAGCAAAATCTGTGGCTTTAATGAAACTTGGGTTCAAATTTTTGCTCTTGCAATTCTGAGATCAATGATACTAGGTTAACTATTTTATCATTCTAATTTTCAGTGTCTTCTTCTATAAATAATAATAACCCCCCCCTCAAAAAACTCTTGTGACATTCAAGACAGAAAGTTTATGCAAAGACAATGCCTGATATGTAAGAACACGCAGAATTTTTTAATTAAGATATTTGTAACTCCTGGTTTACATACACTACTAACCTTTTGTTTAAAGACTTTGAGGGACAGGCTTAAAATCCCCGTCTCAAATTAGTTAAGTTTTAGTAGATTTTATTACAGAAAACTCTTCGTTACAGGTAACCAAAAATCGTCTGTAGGAGTTTCTTCTCTTCTCTCCTTCATGGGCCATCCACTCTTTCTCTGACCATTCTTCTAGCACACTGCACATTTTCTTTAACCTAAAGTTGTGAAGACTCATTCAGATTCTCAGTGAATTAACCAAATTCTGAAGAGAATATGTTCATCCCCTTTCAGTAGGTTCTCTCTGATCTAAAGAAAAAAAGTTTTATAATGGAACTCATGAAGACCAATATTTATCTCTGGCTTCTTCCTGCCCCCAGTGGTGTGTTGCTTTTAAGGCAAAGATAGGAAAGCCTGTTTATACTCATACTTTTCTTAGAATTCTGTAGTTTCCTTTGTGGTACCGTAAGGCTGTCCTGGGCACATATTGCAGTTTCTGTGCTCATGCACAAGCCGTGTGTGAGTGCCGCGCCCAGACGCCCCATGCCCGGGCTGGACACCTGACACAGCCCCTGGTATTCCGAGTGGGCAAATGGTGGCCCTGCTTCCTCTTTGCTCTTGGACATGAGTTGATTGTGGTCACGGTCATCTCCTTTTCCTCTGAGGACCACATTCTCAGGTTGTCCCCATTCCCCCTTAAAGAAAGTACATGCCAGTTGCTTCCTGACCGAGAGTGTCGTGAAGCAGAGGACAGGGGCACTCTCAGACCACTGTGCAGGATGACGGCCTCTGATCCGCGCATGCGCTGACTTCTCCCATTCCCAGTGGGCTCCTCTTCCTCTTTAAAGGTCTCATATATGTAACTTACAAGGCAGTGACATGAGTGATACGTATGCCGGTATCTTTTAGGTGAGGTGGTAGATACGAGAGAGAGAGAAAGGTTAAGTATTTGTCTTAGACAGAACTCCACTTGGCAGCTTTTATTCATTTATTTTTATATTAGCTCCGGTGTATGTGGACAGAGGTGAGGGAAAGGGAAGGGAAGAGGTGGTGGCAGAGAGAACAAGTGACACTCCTTGGGAGGCTGCTTCCCGCGGGAGCTCAGGGGCCTGGTGCAGGCGGAGAGGCCCGTGCCAGGCTCCACCCAGGCAGACGGCTTCCTCCCCTCTGCTCTCTGCTCTTGCAGGGAGATCCGCACCAGGTGCGCTTTTCTGCCCACGGGCATTTAGAAAGCTGGCTCAGTCTCCACCCCAAATCCATAATCTCACTTTTTTTTTTTTTTTAAATCACGAACTGAAAGGAAAGATTCATCTTGAGGAAGTTAGTTCTTTTCACAAGGTTAGTTTGTGCCCATTACCCACTGACTGATAGGATGACAATTTGAGCAAATGGTCACATTTAATTAGAAAAGGAAAGTGAGGCTTAGCTTGTAATGATGATGGACAATTGGAGTAATTAAAATTATTTTTGAAAAGCATTGATTTCTTTTAAATTAAAATATACCCATAAACTTATTTATATTTTATATATATTCAGATCACTTTTTGCTATTCAGTCTTTCTCATTTTAAATCATTTGTTAGCTGACTTTTCCATTTGTGCTGGAGGATGTTCTACATCCCAGAAGAATAATTGAGAATGCCCCATAAATATTTTAAATTTATGAGAATATCTCTCCCTAGCTAAACTACAATTCCTTTAGTGTAATAACCGGGGAAAAGAATAGCAGGATTCTAGAGAAGACAGTTCTTAGTTTTAACTTCTTTATGTTCAATAGCTTTATTATTGTTGAAATTCCCCAAATTAAAATGCAAAAGCACAGTTTCTTGGCTGGGCTTGATTACTTAACCCTAATAAAATATAAGGGTCTGTTTCATTAATCAGAAACACACCAGACACAGTGCATGAATTTTATCTTCCACTTTGTCCTTTGTATTTCAGAATGATAATAATAATAAAATAAAATTCTTAGGTTTGGCAGGCCAGACAATCATATTTTTTTGTTTCTGTCATGTTCCTATGTAAAACGGATTTCTCAGACAGACTAAATGCCTTGAGGGGCAAAAATTCCTATGATCCTGTTCTCTGGAAATCTTTAAAAATAGAATAAACTTTCATTTGTCTGGGTGTGGTTTCAGTCCAGTCTGTCTTTGGCAGGGGGATTGTTTAGCTGACCTGCTGATGTTGCTTTAAGCTGCATGATCACTTAGGTGGAGAATTTTCCCTTAATCCTTGCCAGATTTAATTTATCATAACCATACATGTTTTTATGGATATAGTAAAACAAAAATCGGGTGCAATCTTCTTTTCCATTGTAAAGTAATAAAACAGTTTATTTCTCAAATTCGAGAAAGTAAAATTAAACCAGGAACATGTATGATGTTTTCCCTTTCCTCAGATTTCTACTAAAAGATAGTGAAATGTGATAAATAGCATGCTATTTCAGACAATATCTTTTCAAAGGAGTGGACCAAACCAGCAAAACAGAACCATATGTTCTGTGAGGACCACCTTCATGTCAATCTTGTGAATCTGAAGCTGGGCTGGAAAGACAGAGGCAGCCGGGCAGGCCAAGGTGCGCTGGTGGGAGCTGAGGGGACCTGTAGTGGGAGTGGGCGACGAAATGATTTTGCAGGTCTGGTTACACCCTGTGTTGGCCTGGTCCCCATTGTGCATGCATCATTCTGTCCTCCTCCCAGACATGCCACAGCAGCCACAAGCTCCCTGCTGTCCAATGCCCCCTTCTTGGAGTGATACATTACAAAAGTTTTCACTTTCCTAAGAAATGCCAAAGAAAAGAATAGTGTTATTGTTTCAGCACATCAATCATTAACACACACATGCATGCCTTTGTGCACGCGCACATACACACACATGCATGGGTACACACACACACAGAGGCATAACAATAGATCACTTTTTATTTTTATTTATTTATTTTTTAGACAGTCTCGCTCTGTTGCCTGGGCTAGAGTGCAGTGGAGTCAGCCTAACTTACTGCAACCTCACACTTTTGGGCTCAAGCGATCCTCCTGCCTCAGCCTCCTGAGTAGCTGGGACTATAAACACGTGCCACCATGCCTGGCTAATTTTTTCTATTTTTAGTAGAGACGGGGGTCTCGCTCTTGCTCAGGCTGGTCTCGAACTCCTGACCTCAAGTGATCCTCCCACTTCCGCCTCCCAGAGTGCTAGGATTACAGGCAGAAGGCACTGCTCCTGGCCAGATCACTTTTTAAAAACTATATTTCAGCTATAGTCAAATTCAAAATCATATTTCTTCAGGCATATGACAATTCTTTTTTCTCTCTTTCAGGAAGGATTCCAAAGTTTGTTTTAAATAGCTTTATTGAGGTATTATTTATTTACCTAAAAATGCACTTATTATATAGGTTCAATGCAATGTTTTTTAGTGAGTTTATGAAGTTGTGTAACCATCACTACAATCCAGTTTTAGAATGTTTCCGTCATGACAATATGTTGCCTGGCCCCATTTGCAGTCCACCCCCCTCCCGTACTCCCAGTCCCAGGCAAGCACTAACTGCTTTCTACTCTATGGATTTGCTTTTACTAAAAATTTTACATAAATCAAATCATGCAATATGAGGTCTTCTTCAAATGCATCTCTCACTTAGCATAATGTTTTTGAGGTTCATCTGTGTTGTAGCGTGTATCAGTAGTTTGTGTCTTTTCATTGCTGAGTAGTATTCCAATATGAGTATACTACTTTTTTAAAAAACGAATTCTCCAGTTGACAGACATTTGGGTTGTTTCCAGTTTATGGCTATGATAAATATACTTCCTATGAATATTCACATACAAGTCTTTGAGTAAACAAGAATTCTCATTTCTCTTCTTAGATATCTATCTACTCAAGAGCCTATGACAAGTGTTTATGTTTAACTTTTTTAAAGACATAGACAGTGTTTTCCAAAATTACTGTATTTTTTTTACATTCTCTTTAGCAATGTAGAAGAGTTCCAATTTCTCCACATCCTTGTCAACACTTATTATTGTCTGACTTTTGATTATCATTACCCTAGAGGGGATGAAGTGGTATCTCAGAGTGGTTTTGATTTACAAAATTACTTAATGACTTTGGATGTTGATTATCTTTTCATGCACTTATGCATTTGTATATCATCTTTGGAGAAATGTCTATTCAAATTCTTTACTCATTTTCATTTTTATTCTTATTTTTATTGTTTTTATTCTTTTTCATTTATTGATACATGATAGATATACATATTTTGGGGTACATATGATATTTTGATACATTCATATAATAAATAAAGGTCAATCAGTGTTCTTTGCCCATTTTTAATTTTTTTTTAATTATTGAGTTGTAGAAGTTCTTAACATATTCTAGATACAAGTCTTTTATGAGGTATATATTTGAAAATATTTGTTATCAGTCTGTGGTTTGTCTTTTAATTTTAATGATGCCTCTTGAAAAGCAAAAGTTTTTCAATTTTGATTAAATCTAAAATTTATCAGTTTTTCTTTTATAGATCATGATTTTAGGGTCACATCTAAGAAATCTTTGACTTAACCCAATGTCACAGATATTTTTTCTCACATTTCCACTAGAGTTTTTATAGTTTTAGTTGTCACATTTAGGTCAATAAAATAGAATGATCTGCTTTGAGTTGATTTGTGATGTGAGATGGCATAAGGATCTATAATTTTTGTTTTTTGGCTCTTTGTCAAAAATCAATTGATTGTAAATATAAGAGTTTATTTCTGGACTTTCTATTCAGTGCCATTGATCTATACGTCTATCTTTATGAGCATCATACTGCCATGATGATGGTAGCTTCATAGTAAGTTTTGAAGTTTGGTAATGACTATGTAATTATTCTTTTGTAAGTAGAGCCACATCATTACCCTGGTACTACTCCTTCCATTATAGGCAATGGTTCAATTTCTACTCCTGAAAAAAATTATGAAAAAGGGGATCCTATCTGGGCTTGTGGAAATGGAATTGGACCTGACAAATTTAAGTTATGGCAAATCCAAACCATTTCAGGCACTGAGTGAGAGACTAGCTTGTGCTAGTTAGCTTGTGCTACATAACAAAACGCCTCAAAGCTAGTGGTTTAAAAGAAGAACCATTTATTTAGCTCACAACAGTATGGGTCAGCAATTTGGGATGTGCTTAGCTTGGATGGGGCAGTTCTTCTCCCAGCCTGTCACATGTCTGTGGTCAGCAGCCAGGCTCCTGGGCAGCTCTGCTCTGAGTATTCTGGGCTCAGCCCTGTCAGTAGAGTTGACTTGCTCCTGAGATGTAACACTTCGATGAGTAGTTCCAGTTCGTTGGACCTGTATTTACAGATTAAATATACTCTTCAGACCAACCAGGAACACCAGTCACCACTTACAAATATACTGGGGAAAAAGAAAACAACTAAGCAAATAGTTTTATAAATACAATCCATTTGTAAGTTGGAATTAGTCTGCATTATATTATTTCAGAATATATAGATAAAAGCTGGATTTATATGAAAACTATGATATACTTTTTAGCCAAACTAACCAATTAATTCAATTTCGTGTAGACAGTGCAACAAGGCTTCTTGTTTTTCTCCTTGATCTGGTAAGTTCGTGAGTGGAAATTATTATTTTGGTGCATTATGTTGGGACTGCAGATACGGAATTGGGCCTGATGACTTTGAGTTATGGCAAATCCAAACCATTTCAGGCACCGAGTGAGACACTAGTGTCTTAGTGATGCTCGTCTTGGCTGCCATTTTATAAAGGGAGCTTCGGAGAAAACGTGAGGTCGTCCTTGGTCAGAGGTAGGCATTGTTGCTGCCTTCTAGAACGTTGATTTAAGTGAGTTGCTTGCAAACTTCAGGTTCTGTTTAAATTTGTGGATAAAGCAAGAAAGACGATGCCTGACAAGGATGAGTGGCTTCGTTAATTAAATTAGCAGTGGAAATTTTACTAGTTTTAATTAGTGTAAAATAAGCCACAGAAATAAAGACAGTGATTAAAGCCTGCTAATCTGATTGGAATCACAACATGCATTGTCATAGGGCTACTTGATAACAGAGACTCACCAGACTGAGGCTGGAAAGATGTGGGGACCTGTTTCAAAGAAGAAGATGGTTGCGAATGGCAGACACACCTGGAGCTGTCAGATCGCCAAATTGTTCAGCGGGGATCATGCCTGACACACACCATGAAAATCAGGGGGCCTCCTTGAACTGAGAAGAGCAGCCTTTCTAGGAGGAGGGAGCTGAATCTAACCTCATTGTTTTCACTAGCACAGGGAGATGTTAGCCAGTCTGTCCTCAGCCTCTCCAAGTTTCAAACATACGGAAGTCTGCAGAGCAGAAAGATTGTCCTTTCTCCATCCTGACCTACACAATGAAAGTAGTGTTCATTTCAGATGTATACACAAGGATATCCAAGTCTCTCGTGTATTAAAAGAAATGCTGTTTCATTAAACTCAATGCAGTACAAATCACATCATTAAATTATCATGTAAAGCCTTTCCAATGCTGAGGTCCTTGGTCTAAGTTAGTACAAAACTAATTTTAGCTTATGAGTCTAGATAGATGGAAACTTTGCGTTTTCTTTCCACTAGTTCTTAGCTATTCCCCATTTCCTGGTTTGTAAAATTTCCAATTGCCCCAAAGGCTGAATGTTAAAACAGGTAATCTGTCTTTGTCATTTTCTATGTGTATATACAGTGCATTGTTTATGAGGTTTTAATAATACTTAGATATTCATAAACCAACAGAAACCATAACAAATATTTTCTATTAAAACAAATAGTAACCAAAATTTTTAGCAGATACTCAATTATACATTAAATAAAAATGGTATACTTGTATTGATTCAGGCCTCTAATACTTGGCATTGACTATTTTAAAGTTTTATTCCATTGGTATGGGTTTATTGTAAGAATAGATTTTCCTTCAGTTTTGCAAATGCTGAGATGGAAGGAGAAATACACTTTAAGTGGCCAGTATTATGATAGAAGGTTATGGCTGTTTCAAATCAAATTATTTTAAAAATAGACATTTATTGTCAATTTGATGGCATAGATTTCAGCCACAATTCTGTCATCCTGCCCATTGAAATGATCTAGTTCAAAATAAAACATTATTCACTATGGATTTTTTATTAAAAGTATCTACTAAGAGAAAAGAAATTTCTTTGGTATTTATGTCTAGAAAACCAAAAGGTGGTGTGTGAACAATTGCCAAAAAGACTTGTATTAAATGTATTCATTCAATTCTTTATATGTATCTAATTCATTAATTATAAATCACAACACACAATTTACGGCTCTCACAAAATATTATGCGAAGTTCAATTTCAATTGAACAACCATGTACATGGTAACAAAAATACTTAATATTTTTTTTTCAGCCAATGAATATTTGTTGAGAAGCTCAAAGACACATTATTTGTCCTGTGTGTTTGGTGTCTTTTTAAAGGGATATATGTGATGCAGTGAAGAGATAGACTATTTGTCTGTCTTAGATTTTTAAGAGCCCTACTGATAAGATGGGATCAATACAGACACTTAAAGATACAAACAGTAACTAGGTAGAACGTTGGATGTTCCTTTAAGTTCAGACTGTGTTCTTCTCTCCTTTCCTCTCTTCCTGCTCAATCTGAACGCCACTAGGTGGGCTGAGTGGGACAGGAACCTGCAAGAGAGAGGGCAGAGACACAGTGCAGGTGCAGTTGCTCCAGGCTCTTCAGGAACAAGCAGGGCTTCTGCATAGGGAGCAGGTAGGTGAGGTGCTCATAGAAGTCCCAATGATGGAGGTTGAGTCCAAGCGGGTGAAGAGGTTCTCCTTGCAAGGAGGCGAGGCTCTGGTGGCCCAATAATGCATGTGGAAGGCAGACTTGGGAGAGGGAAAAAGTCCATAGGTTGAGGCAGATGACTGTGCCTTGGCCTCAATGCCGGGAGTCGTAGCTCCAATGGGTGCAAAGGGCTTGTGCATGGCCTGGCCGGAGTACTGGAGCCCAAGAGGGGGGACAAGGTTGCCTGGGTGAGGGCTGCTGGTGGGTTCAGCCATGAACCTGAGAATGGGGCTAGGAGGACATCTTGGCAGCAACACCCATGCATGAGTATTAGAGCTCATGCAGTGTGAGGACAGCCCCTGTGTTGGGAGCACGATGGAGGGGCAAGAATTTAGGAGAGCATCTGGGTGAAGAGTGGGAGCAGCATGGGTTGCCCGGGGGTGGAGGTGGGGTGGGGGTGCTGAGTGCACAGATAAGCATTATGAAGATAAAAGAGACAGGTTTCTCACTGTTGGAAATAGGGAAAGGGAGAAAACTGGAATGAACCCTATGGTGTTAGATTGGAATTGTAAGTATTGGTTTAAACTTGTGGCCTTTAATAAATAGACATAGACAGATACATACATATGAAAGTAGATACTGCTAGACTGCATGTGTGGGTACATACATGTGTACAGTGTGTGCATGCATTTCCATGCATATATCCCCTCGCTCTGTCCAGTGAGAAGCCCTGAGAGCAGTGACACTGAGGACCACTGAGTCCATCTAGCATCCAGATATTGGTGTCTAAAATCCACGCTCCACTAAAGAACCAGGACTCCTAGGAGAAACGTCTGGTGCTGGGAATGGATCAGGAATGTTGCAAAATAAATATGAGGCATCTCATTATGCTAAAAATTAGGAAGTACTCACAGAATGATGAGGACATTTCAAAAGCACAGAAACCAGGTAGCCAAATTGGGGACAATTTTAGCATCAAAACAAATGAGAGTAAACCTTTTCCTATACAGTAGTATATCAACCGATTAATGTAAAAGAAAGGAGAAAACCATGTGTCAGGCATTACAATAATAATTCAGACAAAAAACATCAATGAATGCTAAAACTAGTGGTAGAATTTGATGAAGCATGGGATATTATTGTCTTAAAGTATCTCCACAAAGGGACAAAGAATAACTTTACAGTGAAGAAATCTTACAGACGCCAACTTAATCAAGTGACCAAGGTAAACGTTACCAAATGGGACGAATCAAAATTGTGGTAATGTAACACCTGCTTGGTGCCATGAGAACACAGCATCGCATGAGTGATATTTCTGCCAAAAACATATAACCTGAATGCAATCATGAGGAAACATCAGACAAAGCTAGAGTGAAGGAAATCTTCAAAGTAACTAGCCTGTATCTTCAAAGTGTCAATGTCATGAAAGCCAAGGAAACCCCGAGGCACTGTTGCAGATTGAAGGAGATTAAAGAGACATAGTCACCTAGTAGGGTCCTAGATTGAACCCTTTGCTGAAATGCATATTTTTGACCAATTGGTGAAACTTTAATGGTGAATGTGAATCAGAGAGTAGTGATGTATTAATACTAAATTCTTTATTTCAATTATTGCATTGGGGCTTTGTAAAAGATTTTGTTTGTAAGAAATACATTCTAAAATATTTGGGGGGAATGGGGCATTAAGACAGCAAAACTGTTTTTGAAAGCTTGAAAGCATCTCAAAAGAGAAAAGAAAAAAAATATCAGGAATCTGAAAAATCTGTTTTCTGGAGTTGGCTCTGCTACGAGCGGCTATTTGAGGGAGGACAAATCCCTTCATCTCTTTATGTCTCTATTTCTTCATCTCTTAATGAGGGAGTCGGACTAAATTACCTTAAATCCTCTTATAGATCTAATACCATAAGGTTCTCAGATGTCAATCAAAACATTGCACAAGAATAGGATAAGTGGTAAAAAGCTTTCTGGAAGAGGAAATCTTATGGCTGCATTTTATGAGAGCTGAGATTCCCTGTGATGCCCGGCAGAGGATAAAGGAGTGCAAGAAACAAATGTGCTCCAACCAAAGAATTTAAGGGAAGTTATACGACAGGAGGAGGTGGAGAGAATTTTATTTTCCACTGGGAGGTTTATTGGTGCAACACACTCCATCCCTCCCTCCCTCCATCTTCCCTTTCTCTTTCTTCTTCCCTTTTTCCTCCCTCCCTACATACTTTTATCTTGAGCATGTTCCACACTCAAGACACTTACTGAAACACTGGGGAGTGGAGGTAAAAAGGACAGTTTCTGCCGTCAAGTTGCTAACATTTTCATAGAAGAGGAAAGACACAGAGAACAAAAAACCCTGCTGAAACTACTTGCCCATCACCAGTTTGGTGTTCTACCTCTGCCACTCTGATGATCACAATTTGATTAGCCTCTTGATCAGCAATGGTACTCCCCCCAACACATTCTTTTCCCCTAATATGATTCTTTTACAGACTAGGTGACATGTGGCCTTTTTTTCATTGATAGCTGTAAATGTTACCAGAGAAAGGCAGTGTCTGAGTCAAGTGACCAGTCCTCTAGAGACTTTATGGGCCTGATGACTCTAGAAATAAAACGGAATTTATCTCTTTGATTTTTAACTCTGAAAGAAACCTTGCTCTCCCCTTCCTGTCCCAGGGAAAACTGCAGTTTAAGAATTTATGTATGAAATGGATAATTTTATTTGGGTAAAATTATGAAATGCAATGTGAATTGGGTTCTTCTTAATGCATAAATTATCTTTTCACTCTGGTAAAAGGGTAACATGTATTAATTTATATAATAATGTTATGCTAATGTCAGAGAATTTATATCCATGCCAGTGAAAATCACTAAGGGAGTTAATCCTTAAAATCCATATTTTTTAAAATGGGTAGTTTTGGAAGAGACATGGAAAATTATATTGCTTGAATAAAATATGTTTTTTTATGAATTTCCAAATAAATTTTTCCTAATGTCCATCTTGTTCATTAAGCCTACATAAAAAGGACTAAAGCAGCCATTAAGTAGTGGTTCAATGGTTCTCTGTTTAAAGTGTGTGCTACTGTTCCAACCAATAATGTGTCTATTGTCTAGGAAAATGCTAATTGTTAAATTGATTGTGATATTCATGTTCCAACACTCCAGTTAAACATTGCACAATGTACCATGTGATGGTGGAAAATAGCTTGTTGTTTGATGCACTGTGATAACAGATCCACATCTATCTCAATTATGAAAGGTTGTTTCAGTGCCATGATTGTTTCTCTAAATGTGAACAGCTCAGACCAGAGAAGGGCGGTGGAAGATTTTAAATTATGCTTATTCTTTTCATTAGTGAGGTTGCCCAAATTAATGGATGCTGAGCAAGGAAATTACATTTTACATATTTATAATGGGTTCTGAGGGTGGCTGCCAAAGCCAGCGCAGTGTAGGGAAGGTTGTGATGCCCTGGGAGTTGAGCATTTGGTTCTGGTCCTGCTCTGGCACTTCCTGGCTTTGTGAAATTTGCCAGTTACTTTTTGGGATCTCATCTAAGAAGGAAGGATTTGGACAAAACAAAAAAAAATTCTGAGTCCCTTCCAGTTTTTAAAATATGAAATACCACTGTGTCAAATTTTGTGATTGGTACTTAAGAACTAATAATCTCCAAACAGCCTTTCATCAAATGGTTACCATGGCCCTTTTATGTGCTGAGAACTGTGTTTATACAAAAAGTACAGAGATTAATTAATTCATTAATACAGCATGTGTCATCAAGACTTTATAATCTGGCCTAATCCAGGGAGACTGACTAATGATGAAATTGCTAAAGCAATGTTAGCGTAAGTGTCATAATACAACTAAATGTAATGCAAGATCCTAGATTTGATGCTGAATCAGAGAAAATATTGCCATAAAGAACATGGCTGGAAAAATTGTATTGTATTAATGTTAAATTTACTGAGTATGATAATTGTATTGTGGTTTTTAGGCGAATATCCTTGATTTTAAGAGATATGATAAAATGTGGTCACGGTATCTGCAACTTACTCTCAAATGATTCAGCCAAGGCCATAGGAAAGAAGAGGGAAGATTATTTTGAGACACAGAGTGGTTTAATAACTTGCTGAGAGTCACACAGCGGGTGACAGATCCAAGGAGTCAAACATCACACTTTCACTGTGCAGTCTCTCTGCTTAACTGCTCCTCTGTAAGTCCTCTAATAATTTTGTGTTGAACTCTGTTTGGATGAGTCATGTTAGATTGTTTTTATTTTTTTCTGTCTACTTTTTAAAGTTTCACTTGAAAAAATGTATGTGTGTGTGTGTGTGTGTGTGAGAGAGAGAGAGAGAGAGAGAGAAGGAGAGAGAGAAAGAGAAAACAAATGTAATAAATGTTTACAACTGGCGAAAGTAGTATATGGGTATTCCTTTATCATAAAACAATTTTTCTGAAAGTTTGAAACTTTTCAAATTAGAATAGAAAAAATAGTAAGTGGGATAGTAGTGTGTATACAGTGCTACAGAAATGCATGGTAATTATAGTCAAGATAATTTTTCTAATTTTATACATCTGAGGCCCCAAATATCAGATGCATTGGTGACAAGAGCCCAAGGATTCTGAAGAGTGGCACTAGTCACACACCTCCACAGGACCAGATAAGAGGTGGCCCAGACCAGGTTCAGCTCATCAGGCTCTTGCAGGCCATAGGAAAGAAGAGGGAAGATTATTTTGAGACACAGAGTGGTTTAATAACTTGCTGAGAGTCACACAGCGGGTGACAGATCCAAGGAGTCAAACATCACACTTTCACTGTGCAGTCTCTCTGCTTAACTGCTCCTCTGTAAGTCCTCTAATAATTTTGTGTTGAACTCTGTTTGGATGAGTCATGTTAGATTGTTTTTATTTTTTTCTGTCTACTTTTTAAAGTTTCACTTGAAATAAAGATGTTCACAGGAACCCATATATGGTTGGACAACAATCAGTGAAATAGCCAATATGAACTTTGCTGATCTGATTACTTCTCCAGCCCTAATTATTGTGATTTGTCCCTTATAATGTTTATAAATGCTTTGTCTGGTCATTGATTTTGAAAACTTTCAGAAGAATCAGATCTACTATGCTGCAACTTGTTTCATTAAAAATATTATATATTTTAATATATGAAAAACATATATTTTAAAGGAAACAAAAACCATCTAAGTCATGACTAGTAAGGCTGTGATTAAAAAATGAAAAAGGTGACATTGAGCAAATCTTCTCCAAGTCCTCATCCAAGCTGCTTTTCTCACGGGAACAATGTCCGCTTGGGGTATGACAAGATTGTTCATTTCAGGTTTAGAGAAATATTACGTATTTTAGAAGATATTAAAAAATAAAAAAATCATAAATATTTTATTTAGAGGTTCATAAGAAAGATAAGGGGGAGAAAAATTGTGAATACTAAAGTTCTTTTAGAAACATTTTCTAAAGAAAAGAGTGTTATGTTAGAGGAAAGAAGAGATGGCATAGGTGGAGAGAGGCTGGTCTTTAAACTTAAAGTAATAGTACGCTTTTGGATTCTGCAATTTTGAGTAAACCAGTCTTGCATATTTCCCTCTGATGTTTCCTTCTTTTCATTGTGAAGATTCAACCTTCAAAGAAGAACCTGACAGGTTGTGCTCTGTTAATCTAGCCTTCTGGGAAACTGTCTTTAGTTGAATAATAGCAACAAATCTGTGAGCTCGCGCCTGCTCTCTGTGCTCATTCATCTCGACCAAGTGGCAGCAGAGAACTCAAATGAGCCATACAGAAGTGCATTTCACAAACAACTTCAACTTGGAGTTTTGAATAATGTTACTTTTCGGTTTTTTAAAAGTTTTATTATGTTCATCACGAAGCTTAATGGAAAGTATTTTGCATTTTGAGAGGAAGAATTATAATGTGAAAATTTTCCAATACTGTATCTAAATTATTTAAATGGTAATCCAAAGAAGCTTCTTCTCAGAAGTAATATTATTCTATACAGGCCATAGAAGAGGATTCATTGTGTATCATCCCAATCGAAAATCTTGAACAGATTAGTGTAGTAGAGTTATGCAATTAACTATGTATATTTAATATATTTCCTTTGATATTCTCCAGTGACATATATGGGCCATAACATATGAACTAGCCCTTGAATATATTTAATCCAATCCTTTATTATCTAATGTTTGGTTTATGTTCTAATTGTTTTATGTATAGAAATATTGTTTCTTCTGTTGTGAAACATGTGAGGGCCTCAACAGAGAGGGAGAGGAAAAATGGGTACAGACAGAATCCGAGCTGACGGACAGCTGGTCTCCCCATGGGGGAAGCTGGTGTTTCCTGTAACAGTGCCCAGGGAGCAGGGGTAAACCTGGGGCCACCACAGTAAAGTTGCTGCCTTAGAGGTCTGAGCTGTTGAACGAAGCAGAAAGTTACTGGACAGGGAAAAAGATGAGTTAGGGGTTGCTGTCTCCTTGATTTCAGGGCATCCTGCTTGTAAGGCCCCAGTGGCAGTTTGGTGGGGGGGGGGGGGGGCACTAGATCCACCACTGAGACTGTAAATTCTTAATGAGTTCAGGTTCCAGGCAAATAGGCTAAATGTAGGTTCTCTTGGGAATACAAGGAAAAGGCCAGTCCTCAGGACAAAGAGAGAGTGTGGCCAGGCCTTAGTCTAAGCCTAAGAGTACACTGGAGTATAGACACTGAATCTAGGGCAGAAAAATACATCCCATTCTCCTCTGCAGGTAGTCCTGGGGTTGATTGTCCGTTAGGATTCTTCCAGGTGTTTGGTTAGGCTAGATTCTCAGATCAAGGATCGCTAGTACTGGTCAGAGCATGTGTAGGCAGGAACTGATGGATTATAAGATTCCAAGGATGAGTGTGTCTCTCTATTTCTGTATCAGCTCCCAGAGCCTAGCACAGCCTTAGTACAAGGTAGATGCTCAGAATAGGTACTGAGTTGATGTTTGTGAATCGTACAGTATGTTTGCCTAAGTATGCTTAAGTAAATAGCACAAATCCATGTCAAGAATGCCCATCTTGCCTGTTTAGGAGGTTTTAGGATATATTCAGACCAAAGACCTTGTTTCTTCTCCTAGTTTTGAAAGTAGTCTTTGAAAATATTTTCTTCTGGTGTTCCATTGACCACAGTCAAATAATAATGTTAATCTTCTTTAAAATTGAATTAAACCCCATGCTCATTTCTGGGGATTTGTTATCACGACTGTAGTTGTAAGGTTTGCTACATTGAAAAATTAACATTACTGAGACTGTATTTCTGCCACGTTCAGAATTAACACATTGCTCTCATTATTAAAATGAGATATTTTTCATCTATACAAATGACGCAACTGCAAGCTATTAGAAGAAGTGCCCCTTGAACATTAATAGGAAAGATTTGTCCCTTGTCATTCACATTACTTCAACTCGTCTGCCTTGTAAATGCTGCAGGTACTTAACAGCTAGTGGTGATTCTGTTGTTGGGGGTTAGCATGTTTCTTTCCACTTGCCCACAAGCAACAATTTAAAATTCAGTGTAGCTAAGCATATATATTTGCCATTGCATTCCATTTTTTTTCCTTGAATAGGGGCTCTGTTAGCTAGAATTTCCTTTATAAGATTTGCACTTTCTGAAAATGTCTTAGTAATTACTAAGTTTAACCCACTCTTGTTACATATATAAAAACCAGACTTCAGAGAGCTGAAATAACTTTGTCTGAAGTCAAACATTTGCTATTGCATGGATCCTCAGATCCTATTTTCCAAACTAGCTTTCTTTTCCTTTGATATATTTGTAAACCATTGATAAAGTGCTTGACATCTGTTTACCATCACCTAAAACCAATAGATTTGTGTGGTCTCTACTGCATACTCTTCCCTCTGTGACTGCTTACTGTTACCTAAGTCCATTGTCAATCTATATCTGAAACCCCCACCATAAGGTAAGTCTTCATTAAATTAAATACTCGAATGAAAAACAAATTAGTCCAATATCCAGATATCTTCTAAATTCCCACACTGGTGATATTCTGAGGAGAAATTCCTCAAATAAATGTCCAAAATGTTTAATCATCATGTGAAGGCACCTTCTCTGTAGACACTTTCTAAAACCTTTTCCATCTTATTCTATACAAGAGATTGAAAAACTAATGCTGTCTCTCCAGGAATACTGATTTAATTAACATTTTTATTAAATTTATTAAAACTGAGCTTCTTTCTTATTCCCTCATCTCTTACAATGTAACTACATTTATATTTATACAGGCATAGTGTTCTTAAGGTATCTTTAGATCTATACCATCAATTACTTTCGATGACCATTAAACTTGTTAATTTAATACCAGCAAATAGAAGAGGAATGAGCATTATCAATTAATAAATACCTAGGGCCACAGAGTTATCAATTTATATATCTCTGTTCATCTGTCATTTTCCTTTGTAGATGATATTATATTAACATACTCAAATATTCTGAAAACTCAGAGGAGCTTTACTTAAAAGCATATTTTGTATGTCAACTTAGCCAGTCATTGGTCCTGTTTAGGCATGTCTTTGAAAGGAATGTTAAAATGGTCATAATTGTCATTTGAGTTGAATTTAATAGTGCTTCAAGGAATTATATTGCCTTATAGTTTTATAAATTACTCTTATAAAGATAAAAAATTAATTGAAAATAATTGAACTTATACAATTGCATACTAAACAATATTTTGGTTATTAAATAGTTAATTCATGTATATAAAATTAATTTAAAAATATTACCTATGTGTATAATTTAACTGTCATACATGCTCTTGTTCATGGAAGAAAATGCATTCCTACCCATGTTAGTCAATAGGGGTTTAAACACAGGGGGCAGAGATAAACACACTGATACCATCTAATAATGAATCTTGCCCAAGGGGATTTCCTTCCAGGTAAAGGGACCCCCAGAGTAAGAGGCCAAAAGGATCCCAGGATCAGAAGCCGAGGTGGGATTAGAAGCAACGAGCTCCAGGAGAGACACTGCCCATGGCACAGGAGTGAACTACACGGACTACAAGAACTGAACTGGTTTATGGAACAGTGGGAAGCACAAGTAAAACTGCTTCTGTCATTCATTCATTTCAGCATGTATGTATTAAACACCAGCTATATGCCAGGCACTGTTATAGGTACTAGAATATGCCTTTAGGAAAAAACAATATTGAAAAACATCCCCTGATTCACCGAGTGTTATAGTTAGGGAGTGTATATTCAACGTCCTGGAGACACATGCACACATAGATGGATAGCTGGTGACCGAGACATACTATTTATGTCTCTGTCACCTCTCTAACGTTTTGTTGGAAACCTAAGCTAGTGTAACTAGGGGAAATGCGCTTCTGGTTCTTTCTGTTGATTATATGTGAGATTGTTCTCTTATTTATGTCCTATGCTAGTCTTCATTTAAATGGTGAGATTCTTGTATCATGATTGCTAAAGTGAATTACAGAACCTTTTTAGTCTGTCTGCAAAGTTCAACTTTAAAGTACTGGTTTTCTTCAATTATGTATATAACTCAACCTGTAGTTTCCCTAATTTGCCTTTAAATATCTTTTTGCAATGCTACAAGTTTCTGCTTAAAATTATTTCTGCAGGGTTGATTACATAATAATGGACCATTTACCTGCTTCTTCGTATGCAAGGCCACTGAGAAGAAATTTGGACTCTGGTGACAATTTTTGGTGGGTTCCCCAGCAGGGATGAATTAGCCAAATCTGTGTTATACGCAATACAAGCAGGCTTTGGGCAGGTAACTTACTTGGACCACTTTCCTTTCTCTACCCTTTCTTCTCCCCTAAAACACTCATACATACCTTGTAGGTACTATTAGCACTGAAGTGGAAAAAAGAACGCTTTGACTTATGGGAAGAGAAAAATGTTCATGTGGAATGCTCGTGTGTAGCTGTCTGAAAATTTTGCCATTGAATTCTTTTATCTTCATTCATGTTTGGTAGAATAAATGCAAAACTAATGGAATCCAAATTTAAAGTTGAAATATTTTGATGGTTTAGTGAAAGGAAAGTGAAGGCATCTTTTATTAAATCATTAAAAATAATTACTATTTGAGATTTAAAATAATAAATTTCTAAAGTGTATAACTTCAAACTTCTACTGCTAGATATTTACTTATTAAAAATTCCTTTTCTGGAAATATCATGCCTGTTTCTACTCATAACATAGCTGTTGCTCCGTTTCGATTTCATAAGCTTCTTGAAACACTATGTTGATGTTTTTTATACTGACATTGAAATATATTTGGTTTTAGTTCTTAGGTGTCAGATAAGAGTCCTTCAGTGTTTTAGTTCACGTAATTTAGCCATTATTAAAAGCCAATTTAGCTGAACAGTGTTTATTATATATTGGACCACTTCTACGTAAGAATATTGGTAAATAACCTCTGACGATCAGTTTAAGTGAGTTCAACAAAAACACTATTGCTTTCTTACTACACACCAGACACAGCATTAGTTTTTGCTTGGTTTTGTTTTAGAGACAGGGTCTCACTCCGTTGCTCCAGCTACAGTGCAATGGTGGGATCATAGTTCACAGCAACCTCAAATTTCTGGGCTCAAATGATCCTCCTGCCTCAGCCTCCAGAGTGGGTGGAACCACAGGCATGAGTGCTGGGCCATAGTTTTTGTGTCGGTTAAAAAAGAGTACTGCCTCTGAGGAGCTTATCAGCCAATATGTTATGAGGAAAAAAATATGTGAATTTGTAATTTACACTTTTATAATGCAGAGTGTGTAAATGTATAATTTCAGTAAAATGTGTAAGGGCTGTGCTAAACATGCAAGGATAGTGACCCATCTCTTTCTGGTTTCTAATCTCTATCTAATTTGTATTGATACCAGAGTGAGCCCTCGGACACTGGGCTATAACGAAAGGTTATTCATAAAAATGATAGCAGAGGATGTAGCCGATGTTGTCTGTGTGAACTGGAAAGTGAAGACATTCATCCTCGGGAAATATGTGTTAATAAACAACATATATTAAAGTACTGATTAAAACTATCTGATTAACCCAACAGTAAATGCTCTAGAGGCATTCAATTGAACTTTCAAAGAATTATTATCTAGTTGAATCTTTTTAATTTCTCAAGTGCTTCTAATATATTATTTACCACTTGTTAGTTTTTGAAATCACGGGAGTAATGTTATTTGCACATTAAAAAGCATATATGTATAGCTAGAGCTAAACTAATAGAATAATAAATCTTTTCTTCTTCCAACAATCTGTCCTCCCTTCCTGACCTTCCTTGATAGTTAATGGTTGTGCACAAGTAAATCTCAGGAGACGTTGTAATAGCACAATGCCCAGGTTCAAAGTGTGTAGTCATACAGAATTCCCTTTGCTTACCACTAGGAGCTAGAATTCTGAAAATCATACAGAACAAAACATATTTCAGGAAAAAAGAGTATGCCAGCCCGCCAGGATAGAGGACACTTCTGTTGTGAAGGGAGTCCACACGCTCAAAGCTGGAGCATTCAGGAAAATAGAAATCTATTTGTTAAGGGCCAGGAGATTTAACAACTTAAATATCCACAGAACTTGGCTTCATCTAAACATCAAATAATAAAATAAATATATGTTATCAGTTTCAGCAGTAAAATTAAGAGATTTTCAGATTAAATAAGCCCACAGCGTTGGAATTAACCTCAGCCACAGGCAAAAATGGTTTTCTAATCACGCGGCATAAGTAAAATGAAAATTTGCAGTTGTGTATGTGGGTGACCATTTCAATATAAAGAATGTTAAATTAGATGTGGCCACTCTACTGCATATTGCCATATCTTTGTCCCTCTCACCTTCCATTTTCCATTTCTTCTCTTCTCCTCCACCCCAGAGAAATGAGATAGAATCAGGGAATCGGGAAGGGAAGTGCCTGTCTGTATGTCTTCGGGGTGGGCTGGGGCACAGACAGGGAAGGAAGGGAGGTGCAAGAGTGTGCACAGGAGTCAGCGAGAACAGGAGGGGACTGACACAGACCATAGGAAGGGAGAATCGCACTCTTTTGATACATTATATGTCATGGCTGTTCTCGAGTTCTGACCTTTAGGAGCTTTGTGGCATTTCTTGTACGTGACTATAATTTGGTGCTGTGAACCACTAAAATAAATATTTAGAGGGATGTTCTATGTATAGCTTTTTTGGTAAGTTTTCATTCTTGTACAGAAATTTCCAAAGTTACCAGCTGGTTGATTATGTCTGGATCTTTCAGTCATGTTGTCACTTTCCCAATGACAGGGGAAAATATGAGGCCACTTGGCACTCCATTGTTCTGCTCTTCCTGCATGGCTTCTTTATGAGGCATTTCCTGATGTAGCTTATTACTCTAGAGCTGAACACACAGCACTGAGCCCCCCTAATAGTTTGTAGACAAAGTGTGTCCTATTGATTCAATACCTCTTCTCCTCATCTGGGCCTAAAATGGCTTCTTTTTGCTTCTTGTCAACAATTCCTTATTCTACATAATATTTAGGCAAAAAGCCAATAGAAGGAAATGTGGAATTAGATGTAGAGAGAAAGGCCATTCCTGTAGGTATTAGTGGGTTGGGAAATTGAGTGTTCCAGGCTAATTCTACAGGTAGAATTTTGTTAGACAGAATCAAATACATCACAAATGAGACCCTATCCCTAGAAATATGCCAGCTTTATATAGTGAAGTGGCTATTTTTGTGGAGATCCAGTTCTGTCTCTAATTTCAGTACATTTAAATAGAGAATCCGTAGTATATATACAAAAATAAGCTTGTTATCTGAACAATGTTAGAATAGCTAGACTATCTGGAAATATCTTTGCAACATATAAACATTATTCCTTCTAAAGAAAATGATCATTTTCCATGTCTATTTAATTACTCTTTTAAAAAGCATTTTTGAGGCCTTCTGAATATGCAAGATGTTAGATAAAACTCTAAATTATGCTCTAGCATATTTGGAATTTACTTGTCTTCAAAACACCACAGTCACTTCAAAAAGGGGTACTTCTTGTCTCATTTGTAATTCTGTGATGTAAATTCTGAAGTTTCACAAATTAGTTGTGATGGTTATTACAGTATTAACATCGCTATACATCTCTTTGGTTAGTTTGCATGCTTAATTAATCATGTTTCATTTTCTTTCGGGCTTTCATAGGTGTTTCTCTTATTTTTAAATTAAATGACTTTTGAAAGAGAACATCCTCTGAGGACTCACTAGTTCTCCCATCTTTACAGAAATTCCTTCTCAGAGGAGGCGAATGAGCTCAACATGGAAGCCGAGACAAGAAGTGGCATCGGTGTGGAGGGTGAATGCTGATAGGTGCTTCAAGATCACACTTTTGAGACATGTTTCTGCTGCTCACCGCGTGGTCAAAGGGGCTGTGTTTCATCTTTCTTGGCTTCATTTCACTTGTCAGTTAAAAAGAGCGTAATATTTTTATCCCCAGTGTCTTGTAAGGCATTTATTTTTCGATTTCTATAATGAATTCTGTGTTCATATTGAAGCCAGCCTGTACTATTAACAAATGATAACAGTGACAATGAAAAACTCCCTTCCTATGTGGCGAGCCCGAGGGACAGCTCCATCTCCTGTCATTCAACGTCACACCTTAACTGGATGAGTGCCATGCTGCTAAAAAGTCATTGAGCAAAGGATTTGCTGACTGTCTGAGAGGATCAAGTCCTAGAGTGTCAACCTACCTGTTTAAAAGACCTACTCTCTAGTCCTTAGTAGAAACAAAACTTGGGAACACTTAGGGAACAATAACATCTTATTTTTGCTGATAGCCAGTTTTATCCATAATATCTATCATCTAGGACATTAGTATTCAATAAGTCATGCCAAGAGAAACAAGAGTTTATTTCTAACCCACCTGGCTCTCACATGTTCTTACAGCCATAGTCTTCACCCCTTGAGAACAACTCAGGAAATGAGCCTTTTCTTCTATAGCTGTTTGTTCATAGGGAATGAAGGGACACACATAAACTCCTGATTAATGGACTTACAGTGCCTAATTTTGAAAAATATCTGGCCACTTTGTTCTTTCTCTGACTTTTATCTAGTGCTGCTACAGTAACCAAATAGGCAATTCTAAAAATAAAGATGTTAAAACCAACTCAGTCAATCTTAATTGCCATTCATTGATTGAAAATTTTTTAGGGAGGCAAAAACTGTAATGAGGACTAAAATTAAATTTGAGGACTCCTTTACTTATTAATGTAATTTTATCCACATTATTATTGGCCATCTTTCCTTAGTATTAATGAGTATTACTATGCCTATTGCTATTAATTTTATGGCTTATAATTTACTTACTACTTTCCAGGTGGAGCCAAGTACTCAACTAAGTATTTCACACGATTTGTCTTGTGGAATGTGCTCAACAGTGGCCACTCAGGTGGCCATCGTTATTATCCTCGTTTTACAGGTGAGGCTTGCAGGTTAAAAGACATTTCTAAGGTCCCATGGCTGGTAATTAGCAGCAACAGGGTTCAAGCCTGGGCTTGTCTAGCTTTCAAACTGTGCTCTCTCCTAATGACTTTGCCACTCTGTCTGCTAAGTAACACGATGCAGCATTTGTTAAATATCTTTCATAGGAATGTCTGCAGATTTAGGATTAAAATCATTCCATAAAATGGATTTTTGATGTAATAAAAATGATCTATGTATTCTGTCAGTTTTATTGCCGAGGCGTGGGAGGCAGGGCCGGGAAACAAGGTAGTCGTCAACCCTGTGGGAAAGGATGGAGTGAGCTGTCAGCATTTTCTATTATTAATTATGAATATCTAAGTAGTAGTCAGATGTTCTTTTGTTTGTTTCTCAAAAGTGTAAGTTAAGTTTTACCATTTGTCTTTTAAAATAGATTTTTATTTGCACTTAATACACGCATATAGTAAAAACTTCAGTAATAAAACCTAAAGCGTATGTAGTTGCAAATGTCCACATTCCCTCCTCTCCACCTCTCCCCACCCTCTAGTTTTCTGTCCAGGATCAAATACCTTCTCTTCCTTTAGCTCATGTCACTGGTGGTAAACCTCCATATTGCTAAATAATATGCTGATTAGCTCATTACTTGACTTTTTAATTGCTGACATTATCTATTTTCATCCTTTTAAAATACGAAGATGCCTCCAGAAACCGTTCCCCATCCCCCAAGTGCTTGTACCATTCTCCTTCCAGTCTCCCTCTGGATGGTCTCGTGACTCGTGACTTGCCCTGTCCGCGGGACTTCCCAGCTCTGCAGCCTCTGGTCAGGTCACACCTCTTGGGCTGTCCTCCTGTGAACAGAGCTTGCTGAGAGGGCAGGGGCCAGGCAAGCCGCCCGGCTGGGTGGAGTTTCCGCCATGGTGGAGTGACCCGATTGCTAGAACCCTCTGTTGTGGTTCCTGATTAGGGAGGCGTGGTGCCACTGGGGCCAAAACACTGCTCTTTCCCTGCTAGCCAATTCCCAGCAGGCTCCGCAGGGTGAGCTTTTCAACCAGCTACGCCACGGTGGCTAAAAGCATAAGGGCTGATAACACTGCCTCAAGCACACCCACATGGCACTAATTTAAAAATGCCAGGCTTGTCGAGGGGAAATGCTGTGTTATTTCTCATTAGGTGACGAGCAACTTAACACTCACAATTTGATTGAGAAAAATGGAGCTATTTTATAGTCCAACGGGCTCCAAATTGTTATTCTACTCAGATCTTTATTGCTGGGCCCTTCTTAATTTAATAAGCAATCTGTATCACTAGGACAGAAGACAAATAGGCTTTATAAGTAAAGATATAAAAACCAAAGTGTTAATAACCAAACTGAGAACATAGTTTTATGTTTTTCCACGTCAGATATTTTCTGTAACTTCTGTGTAAACAAACCATTATGTTCTTTCTCTGAGGCCCATGATTGAAATGACAAAATCATGGGGTCTCCATCAACAGCACTAGCTTGGTAACAGATTGGGGCCACCCTCATTTGATTTTATCAAAAGTTACCACTGGGCCAGGTAAACGCAAACTTGATGAAGCCTCTGCATCATAGCCCTCATACCTTTTGCCCCCAAACATTGTTCTGTTTTGGAAAAATCACTTTTCTAAAATAACACTGAATTTAAAAAAAAAATCTGTCCCAGTAAACAACTTTACATTGAACAATATCTGCATTAATAAGAGCCAAGGCTCTGAAGAACAACTCTTTGGCACCCTTTTCTCTGAAAAGGTCTCTGGGATCCATGCCAGGAAAATATAATAAAATTTACTAGCCTAAAAATTGGGTCTTTTCTTCCACTTTCTGTGTATCCATGGTCCGTGCCATTCTTCATTTTCGTCTTTATTTTCTGGCTAGAAATTTGAGAGCCTTGTGTCAGTTTATTTGAAAACTGCCTTATGCTCTCAGTGTTATGGTTCCTGTTCCAGTGAAACAATGCCATAATCTTTAGGTAAAATCATCATCTTTCTTTGAAGTTGATTCCGTACATTTGCATTGATCTCTATTCCCGGGTACCGATGCAAACCTTTCGTCAATCTCCTTCACAGGCTGTCCATGCTCTGGTTTGCACGGTCTCTTCCTCTCTTGGAATCATAAGTTACGAGGAGGCAGGGCCATTTCCAAAATCAATTCTTGGCAGAAGAGAACAGCCTCCATGCATCAGGAAACCATTTCAAAGGTTAACTGTTTATCCAAGGGCATTAATTAAACTTCTTTCATAAATAAAGGTTCAGTGCTGTCAGAAGGTGGAGTGCATGAGGGGACGATTCCAAGGCTGTAACTCCCCTCACAAGAAACAAATGAAGCTCTTCACAGACAAAGCCTATGACGCATGTTCACTTTCAGATTGTTACATGTAACAAATGAGAGGGGGAGACAGAGGCAGCGGAAGAGCCCTTCATTCAGGGAACAAAGACCGCCTTCTGTATCCTCTGGCATGGTGATCTTGTCTCAGGAAAACTCAAAAGAGTGCTAAAAATGGGGACAATTAAGCAAATGATTGATACCAAACCAAAGATGACTTTTTAGGTTCATTTGATATCAATCACCTTCAGGGAGAGTGTCTGTATATTCCTTTCAGCATCGATCCCCACGTAAGAGATTAAAAACGACACAGCCTTTGTTAAACCATTTAAAAGAATTAGAAAATTTTCTCTCCTAGGCTTGGACTGATGAGATTCTTTGCCAAGTAATAAAAAATGGAAAAATTATAGAATAAGCTCTCCTAGTCACTTTAGTTATGGGATTTTCCTGTTTAGGTCTGCTAGCAGCGTTTGACAAAATATTATCAAGGGCAAGGAAATAAACAGCCTGACTTCTGTTGTCACCCGGGTACTAAGCCGTATCAGGATGAAGTGCAGGCGTTGGAAAATTGTAGGGAATGTTGGGCAAACAGAGACACGGTGCAGTTCATCTAGTCCTCAGGCTGTGCGTGGCACGTGTTTCTAAGGTGGTAAGTGAGAAACATGTCACAGATGAGGTAGAATGTACATGGTGCAGAAAAATAAATCAGCTTAAAATATGTTAAATAAAAACTTTAAAGAAGCTTAATTTAAGAGATAGATTAATATTTTTTGTACTGAAATTGTTCAACAGAGTGCGAGGCACAGACCCGATAGCTGCTAAATCTTCCAAGGGTAATTGACACTAAGGGTGAGAATAGTCAATCCCGACCCTCAGCACTGGACTTTCACTTTGGGTCAGAACTCGTTCCAGGCATCCATTTCCCCCTTTCTCTCTGGACCTGTCTGTCCTCTGCCTCTCTCAATGGCTCTTACCCCCAAAGACACAAATAGCTGGGGAAGCAAAACAGAAGAAGCCAATGAGTGGATTATTTTTAGGGTGGATGGCGTCAGGGTTGGCCCAGCCTAGATGTGGGATGAGAGAGGCCATGGCAGGGTCTGAACATTGGCCAGCGGGAGCGGTGGCATCCGGGACCCGGGCAGCCTTCGGGTCTGAGCTGCACAGGGGTCGGAGGACACGGATGCAGCTCCAGGACTCAGAGACTGAGGTAGGATTGGCTGCAAGGGCCAGAACTAGGGTAGACAAGATTCTACTATACCATAATCACATTTCATCCAAACCTTCTCAGCGCAAGGAGAGGGGAGGGTTTCTGTAGTGCGCAATACTACAATAGCGAGAATCCAGACCCAGGGAGAAAGTGAGGCTGAGGCCGTGCAGGACGCCGGAGCTCACAGTGCAAGAGACGGGCCTGCCCACGCGTAGGCAGCTGCCGTAGAGACACACTAGTCAGTGGAGTGATGCGAGAATCCGGAACTGAAACCCATAAAAGTAAAAATTCCGGGAAATAAACGGACCCCTGACAGTTTTGATCAAGAAAAGAAGGAAGACATAAGCTTATAACATTATGAATGAAGAGGGGCCCATACTACACATAGAAATTGAAAAGCTAATAAGAACACTACCAATAAATATGTTGATGAAATAAACAAACTCCCGGGAAAATATAACCTGTAGAAATGATTTAAAGAGAAACAAAAAGCTCAAATTGTCCTATAACTATTAAAGAAGTTAAATTGGTGGTTCCAATCTTCCATTAAATAAGCACCAGAACCAGACGGTTTATAGGTAAATTCTATCAAATATTCAAAATACAGAGTATTCTTCTTCTTCTTCTTTTTTTTTTTTTTTTTTTTTACAAACTCTTTTAATGGTCAGAGAAGAGGGAACATCCAGCACATTCTACAGGAGAACATAACCCTATATAAAAAGCCAAAAATGATGTGTAAAAGGGAAAAAATTATAGTTCGACTTCACTCATGCAAAAATCCTTGAAGAAAAACATCTAGAAAATCAAATCTAACGTGTATTCAAAAAGAGAATACACCAAGACAAAATTGGGTTTACCTAGGTATGCAAAGATGATTTAACATTGAAAAAATAAATGTAATTCACATTAATAAATATTTAGCCAGTAAATAAAATTAACATTGAGCATTAGCATATCAGAGGTTCCTATAGAGAAATCTTGCTACACAAAACCTATTTAAATTTGTTCAACTTGTATTTTTTCAAGATTTACTTGAACACTGAACTATTGCTAAACTTATCCCTAAGAATTACCTAAATACATATTTGCTATGAAACAGAATGTATAAGGGTTTCTCAAGATAAATTCTATATGCTTAATTTTTCCTTTAGAATAATGTGGTGTGATATAGTTGTGTGGCCCTGCCATGGGCCGTGAGATACCAATTGCAGCCCTTACACTGCTGTTAACAAGCTAAGCGACCTTTAGACTTATTTACATCACAGCTTTCTAAAACACAAAGTGAAGAAGTAGGATCATATGACCTTTATAATTCCTTTTGCCTCCTTAGAGTTTTGAGTTTTTCTAGGTTAGAGAAATACAAGTGTTTACGTTTAACAACAGATGCATGGTTTTGTGCTTGTACTTTAATGAATCTGCCAAATAAAAGATCTTCTATCATTTTGATAAATTGTGTGTCATCAGTGATCTAACAAAATATAGCTGCAACAATTTAAGCCTCTAACAATCATGACCTGGGGTCCAAGAGGAACTGGAAGGCATTCTGTTCTGCGCACTGGACATTTTGCCGTGGCCATTCTGTTGTGCCTACCTGGACATGTGTGTTTTGACAGTAGGGTCATTTAGATAGTGCTTTTTGATGAAGGGCATATTTTGAAACTCACCCTAATTTTGTGGTACAAAATAATACACCGTTAACCATTTCATTTAAAAATATGACTAATTTCTGTATGCAACAGATAGCCTCCTTTGATCTCTGATTTTCACTTACAACCTGAGCTCCAATCTCTCCCTGAGCCATCTCTATCCCTCAGGATCAAAACAGCTCATGGCTAGAGAAGTTGCTGACCAAGAGTGGCCGTCGAATCAGTGATTTTTAAAGGACTGAAAGGCTGATCATTAGAATCTTACACTCTATACTGACTTCCCTTACCCACTCCTCAGGGCAAGACATTTTTTCTATTTTTAAATTGTGGTGCTCAAAACAGATCTACACCTGGAGTGAATGTGTTAATAAAGTCATTATTATAGTTAATAGTGTAGTTGTTAAAGTGAATAACAACGGCTGTTCCATCTAACACAAAAGACACTTATTAAACCCACATCACATGTTATCATATGACGGATGTATGCATTGTAGGTAAAGTTAGGAACATATGTACAATGCAAAGAATTAAAATAATTGAGGACTTAGGCAAAAAGCAAGTGTGCATAAGGAAATAAAACAGACAGCCTCTGTGGTGGCCCCAAGGGCCCTATCTCTTGGTGTCTGTGCCATTGTGCAGTTTCCTCACCTTCCACATCAGCTGGACCTAGTGATCTCCTTCTAAAGAATAAAAAACTCTCAAAGTATTGGGATGTCACTCCAAAATCAGACTACAAACAGACAGTAATTTGCATCCCTCTCACTCTCTTTTTATTTATGTATTTATATATTTATTTTATTATATATGTTTTTCTAGAGACAAGCTCTTGCTCTGTCTCCCAGGCTAGAGTACAGTGATGTGACCACAGCTCGCTACAACCTCAAACTCCTGGGCTCAAGTGGTCTTCCTGTCTCAGTCTCCTGAGTAGCTGGGACTGCAGGTGCATGCCACCGTGCCCAGCTAATTTTTTATTTCATTTTTTGTAGAAACAGGGTCTTGTTATGTTGCCCAGGCTGGTCTCAAACTTCTGGCCTCAAGCGACGCTCCCACCTGGGCCTCTCAAAGTGCTGGGATTACAGGTGTGAGCCACGATGCCCAGCCTCCGCTCACTCTCCATAGCTTTTCACTTGCTTGCTCAGTCTGCTATGTTGTGAGCTGCCCTAGGAAAAGACCCATTTGGCAAGGAACTGGGGGAGACCTCTAACCAACAACCAGAAACTCAGGACCCCCGCCCAACACCTCGTGAAACACTGAATCCTGTCAGCAACCACGAGAACGAGCTGGGAAGCGATCTTCTCTTTGTCAAGCCTTGAGATGAGAGCACAGACCTGAGCGAAATTTGATTGCAACCTTGTGGGAGTCCTTGAGGCAGAGGCACCCAGCGAAGCTGCACCCACAGAAACTGTGACATAATAAATGTCTGTTGCTTTTAAGCCCCCATGTTTTGAGTACTTTGCTATGCAGCAATAGATAACTAACAGAGTCAGAAATAAAATGAATACATCCGAACATATACTGGTATTGTTTGGTTGATGCACAATTGCTAGAAGCAAGTCAAAATCTTGTCTCAGTTTGGCTCTCTCTAGAGAGACGCCACCATTCACAAGAAACAGTGTGTCTGTAGATAGGTACAACTGCATTGTTTAGGAAAATCATAGCTTTTTTCATTTTGAAGCTGGAAGGAATGTTTCCCATTAGTCCTTTTAAAGCAATCCCTGGTGATGGACTAGTGATGTCTTTAATACCACCACAATCTCAATATATGTTAATAACATCTCTCAATAATAAGTCAATGGCAGAAGGCTGAAGCTTTATTTGTGCTTTTACAAGAGGGTACAAAATGAGAAAATTACGTAATTTAGAATATGCAGATAATATGGATAAATGGAAGAATTCTAGCCCTATTCTTAATAAGAATTGGTGAGCAAAAACGTCAAGATTGTAATCAAATGCAAGTACCAAAAGTAAAGATACTTTGTGTTGCAATTTGAAAAGAGGTCCATAAATTTTTTAAAAATCAGCAGGGCAGGTGTAGAATGGAGATTCTTTTATTAAAATTAAGTGCAATATTTGATGCTTGCCTCGCACCTCCGATCTAGATGAGGTACCACACTGGGAGTAGTTTTAGAAAGTGGGGGAAAGGTGAGTCGTGCCCTCCTGCAGCAGTTGCTCCAGCCAACACCAACAACCGGGAATGACCTGTCGTTGAACTACAGTGGGCCCACGGACGCCTGCCAAAGCTAGAGCTTCTGTAATTTCAGTTGTTGTGAATTCTCTTCCTTGCAACTGCTCATTTTACCCTGAACTGGGAAATGACTATACAAGGTGTTCAGAAATGAATAGCTTCAGTTTTCCTTTACCTCCTGAAGCATATAGACCCCGAGAAGGACAGTTTTTACTTTCTTTAAACCCAAATAACCTTGAAACAGGAACCCTTAGTTCATGTGCTATTAATGACTAGGTAATAATTTTTCAGTTGAAAATAGTTTTATGAAATCTACTCTCTTTTCCCTTTAATTCCCTTTAATTTTCTGCAAATATTTTTTTTTTCTGACACACCTGTCTCCTTGACATAGTTGATCTCCTGGTGTACTTCACAAACAAACTTTCTGTTTCTATAACCTATTAGCAGTGTGAAACCTCATTTTCTGCTCTGCCTTTTTCCTGACATGACCAAAGGGAACAGGAAATTGTGGGGATTTATGGAGGGAGATTTGTCAGCCTTTTCTTATTTACTTGGACTGTGAGATATAAATTGAATTTGGGGCTCTCTCTTCAAGAATAAGTTATTTGTTATCAAACAAGATCACGTTAGTGGATCGGACATGGATAAGGCATTACCATTATAACCTTGTTAGGTGGATTAGAGTGCTCTGAGTTCTAGAATAATGGTTTGTTTTGTGTGTGTACACTGGCTTTCATTTCTGAGTATCTCATTTGAACACCCTTGGTCTGCTGGATAGTGAGTGTCTTGTCACATAAAACTGGACAGTCTGAGGACAGCTGAACCTCTGAGCACAGCCATTTTAACAGACATGCATGTTTGCACATGGTCACCTCAGCTATTGTGATTGCTACTGATTGAAAGTTTAGTCCACGGGAACTGACTAGTAATGTTGTGGCTACCACAGTGCTTGCTGAACTCACTTGACCTCACTCACTGGTAATTGTGGCATTATGGTGTTTGAGAAGTAATCAAAACTTAAATGAAAAGTGAAAAGATAATAGTTAAAATATGCATTTGGCATATGTTACTATAAATTGTTCATCCAAATCCCTTCTTTGACTTGTTTGGTATTTAGATAATGACTCCAGCCAGATAATGGAAACATTGAACCATCTGATATTACTCAAACATGTTGAAGAACATCCACACATATGGAAAAAAGGATTGTTCAAAATAATTAAAATTCAGTTGCAATTATAGAATGAACACATTGCTGCCTATATCTCAGCACTGTTATGCTGCTTTTTTTTTTTATGGTACTTATTTATTTAGTGACTAATCTGGGATGCTCAGTAATTTGCACTGGGGTTTCTCATCATTAGTGTGAATTAACAAAACAGTTCTGTTGTCCTTAGCAATTAGTTTGACTAGGAAATGAGGAAGAGACAACACGTTTTTGAGGGCTGTTCAATACCTTTATCTTCCTTTAATGTCTGTTAGCTAAATATGGAATTTTAATTTCCTCCCTAATTATTGAGGAGTCTTTTGCTAAATGGGCATATCCCCGAGGTCCAATTGCCTACTTTCCCTCTCTGTATGTTTACCCCGCTTGTTTGGGAAATGTATTATTTATGAATTTGCACCGTAGTTCACAAACATTTCTGGGGGAAAAAGAGAAAAGCTAACCAACATGAAACAGCTGCCGAGTGTGTTGAGCCCTGTGCTGGGCACACTCACGGAGGTAATCACATGTGGCCCTCCTGTTTGCTCCTCAGGAGTGGATGTGAGGAGGTGTGTTGTGCAGGAAGAAAACAGGCTTGTTGATGTTTCTTCCTCAGCATCCCATATCTAAGTGGGTCAACTGAGATTCAACCTTAGTCTGGTTCTCAACCCCACAGTCTGGTTTGGTCTGGTTCTAGAGCCCACAGTCCTTGTGAAAAGGCAACACATTATTTATCCTGAATTGTTTCACTTTGGTCGTCTCATCAGAATTTCTTCCCAGTTATTGCTTGTCGTATGATGCCAAATAATTTTCCTATGTTTACTTTGGCATGGGAGATGGGAGATATTCAAACTCACTTGCCTTAATTTCCTCTAGACTTTGCAGAGTCTATGGAAACCAAAACTCTTTCTTTTTATAACAATATTAGTGAACATTTTCAGGACAAATAAAACACTTGAAATTTAAGTTAAAACTGTTGTAAGAATCTGTGTGTACATTTAAACCATTCTAACAAGGTAGGGGATGGCTCGCCATTTTGGTTAAATATCTACATTGCCAACATAATAATAAAGATAACGGTAACAATGGCAACTACACATTAGTCACTGTGAAATACATCCTAGGCTTTCATCCACACAGAAGCCTTGCTGGGTAGCTTATGATTATCCAAGTTTTTCAAATGAGAAAAATACAGTTGGCATGGTTAAGAAATTTACCCAAGGTCTTACAGCTAGTAAGTGGCAGTGTTAAATGAGTATTGTAAAACTTGCCCATCCCTGGTTAACATTTTTCTATTGTCTTGGCATTAGTTATATGTACAAGTTGAGTATGCCTTATCCAAAATGTGTGGGACCAGAAGTATTTCAGATTTTGGGTTTTTTTTGATTTCTAAATATTTTCATATATATTATAAGATATCCCAGAAATAGGATCCAGGTTTAAATACAAAATTTTATGTTTCTTATACCCATAGACTGAAAGTAATTTTATACAATATTTTAAATAATTTTGTGTCTGAAACAAAGTTTGTGCATACTGACCCCTCAGAAAGCACAGGTGTCCCTGTCTCAGCCACTCCCAGGGACATTCTGTGGTTGTTCAGCATCACCATCATTCCTGACTCCTAATTTATATGCTACTGATAAGTAATCATTTTTTATACTTATTCACACATAAAAGTACTTAACAATAAAAAATATGACATACCGTTAATAGAGTGAAAAAATAATGTGTGCAGGGTAACTAAGCTCAGCGGCATCATAGGACCACCTACATCAGGTGTTGTTAGACAACAGCAACAGCTGACAATGGCAGCTTCAGTCTCCAGCTACGAAGCCGTGTTTTGATAAAAAGGTTACTGTACACCATACATTAGCCCCCTTGGGGATGCTGCATAAACTGTGTGTTGTGCACCTGCCTTTTGACTACCACCTGTCACATGAGGTCAAGTGAAAAAAGAAAGGCATTTGAATGATTATTCTTAGCTAATTCATATTTACCACCTCTAAATCATACTCTCTTATTTTCTGCTTGTGGAATGATGTCAGTGCCCAAAAAGTCTGGGATTTTGGATCATTTCAAATTTTGGTTTTTTACATTAAAGATGCCAAACTTATAGTAGTCTTTCCTAATATTGGCCTTGGATGTCACAATTGTTGTGTTAAAATTGATTGACCAATTAAGAGTCATAAGGGCACGGCTGAAATGATTTTGGGGTCAGTAGTTATTCTTTGTACAAAGAGAATTGTGAAGATCCACAATCTTTTATCAAACATCTCACCAAGAAGTTAAAGTAAGGAAGATCTAAATCTTGCTACTCACACAAACACACGCAAATAAACCCTTATCCTTTATAATCTTTCCCCTGTGGTTCCCACTGCACACCTGGAGGGGATCTTCTCTGGACTCCCACACAAGTATTGTTCAGTAAGTGCCTTTGGGTAGTGCTGTGGCCCCCCGAAATCCCACAGATAGTAAGTTGTAGGTACCACGCACATGGATAACCAGCTCTGAGGGGAATGGTGTGAACTTAAATTAAAACAAACGAAAATACCATCTATTTTGTAGTTAGACTATTAGTCTCACTATAATCGATAATAGTCATCCATGGTGATCCATCAATAGCTTTGGAAGGGTGACCCTGATCAAACACAAGTATTAATGATGATAAGCCCCTAAATTGCCAAAACTACTCCCAATTGTTAGTTACCATTAAAAAATCTTGAAAAGAGAACATTAGAGAAGAGCTTATTTAATATGGCTAAAAATAATGTTTTTAGTACAGAAGGTACTCTTGCCTTGTGGTCTTCAAAAACTTTAGTTGCATATTTCAATTTATACATATATGTATACATTTTACCCCTGCATTATTAAACATATATAAAAACAGAAAGTAAAAATTGTAAAATAAAATATATTCTTCCTGTATTCTAAATGATTTCTTTTGTGATACCTCTCTGCTCCTGAATTATCACATTCCAACATAGAGACCATTGGTTAATCCAAACTTTGGCCTTCACAAATTAGCCCGTATAGCTTAAATATAAAAGGTATAATTTGTTTTTGTTAGTCCTAATCTTACCATGTTAGGTAAACTGTGGTTTTTCCTTAGGGAAGTTACTAATAGGAGATAAACCTCTTATTTTATAAATTCCTCAAACTGTGATATCAACTTGATTGGAGAGGAAACTTTCCCATCAATGCAATGCATTCCCCACATACCTTCTGTGGAATGTCTACCAGTCCCTTCTCAAGAGAGATGATCTGGTCAGAGGGCAGAAAAAAGAAAGGCATTTGAATGGTTATTCTTAGCTAATTCATATTTACCGCCTCTAAATCATATCCTCTTATTTTCTGCTGCATGAATGAAAGGGGGGAGAATAAATGTAGGAAGGAAGGAAACTGCAAAAAACGGAGAGGAAAATAACAGAGAAAGAGGAGAGGAGAGAGGAATGGAAACAGCAAGGGGACGTTTCTGGAGGGTGTTATCTGCTCTCAGTAAGGAGCAGTGGAAGCCAATCAGACCACGAAAAGACCCAGAACGCCCTTTCCTTTAGCAATGCCCAGGAGTCAGGGCTTTCCCCAGCGGGCTGGGTTTCCTGAGTTACCTAAAGTGCTATTGCAATCTATCTCCTGGAGGGCCCCGGAACGGGTCTCTGTTTGAAGAGCCTGGGAACTGCCAAGGGCCCTTGCAGGACATTGAGAGATGGTGAAAACTGTGGAAATTCAGGGTTCTGGGAATCCCGTACTACAGATATGTACCTTTGATCTTTTTTTCTTCTTCTTCTAAGAAGAGGGCCTTATTCTCCTTTGATGAGTCCTGGTTGCAAAATTAGAAAGTGTGGGTTTTGTTTTTGTTTAGATTTGGTTTGGTTTTCCCAAAGGAAAAATAATCTGTGTATTCCACTGGGGATGGGTGGTTGTCAAGCCAAGTGTGACAGTCCATAAATTATCTGGGCCTGAGATGATTGGCGTCTCTGACACAGAAGTGATATATACAATCCAAGAAGGGTTTACTATTTTTTTATCCCAGTTTCAGAGAAACAAAATAACCAAGAGCCAGGAAGTGGTAACAATAAACTTCACTATACTTTTAAAATCAATGTTATTCTCATTTTCATTAAAAGAGAGTAAACCTCATGAAACTAATCCACATACTAACACTATTCATCATCATCACCACCCTCATCACAAATTAAAGATGATGTCAATTTAAAAGATATTCATATATATATATATATACAACTCTCATTATTAGACCTTTTTTTTTAGAGCTCATACTATGTATGTATATTGCAGCTTTATGGAGGTATTACAAATAAAAATTGTATAAATTTAAGGTGTACAACTCGATGTTTTGATATATGTGTATGTTATACAATGATTACACAATCAAGCCAAAGAACTTATCCATCACCTCACATAGTTATCCTTTTTGGTGTGGGGAAAACAGTTAAGAGCTACTCTGTTAGCAAATTTTAAGCATACAATACATTATGGGGGGAAGAAGAAAAGAAATTTTTTATCTGAGGAATGTGAGCCCCTTTAAAGGACCAGGCCCAGAGAGGCATTGAAATGTCACAGCAGTCACATCTCAATCCCCCTTGAGCTAAATGATTACCTCTTGACACTTGCCCCACGAGCTCTAGACTCACTGAGGCCAAGATAGTCATAAAATGCCATACACCCTACTGTTCAACCATGTACAGCCAACCAGTAACCGATGTGATTTCTGTAAGCCATTGAGAATTCTCCATGAGGAGCTTTTGTAACCACCCCTCTCCTGATTCGTCCTTTTTTCTTTAAGAACTTGAGCCTGTCTTTTGTTTTCCCAGCACTCCTTGCTTCCTCCTCAGAACAGTAGGCTTTGGGATAGCGCAGGTGTCCCGCCAAATTCCAAATGAACAGACTGAAGACCACACATCCTGCACCAGGCAGGGCTCCGGAGTCCGCGCACTGGGCAGCAGGCGCTGCATTGGGGCGACCACAATGCAATCGCAATCGTGGGGCCGTAGTGGGGCACGGGACACACTCCAGGCCAACAGGAGCTGCCTCCTGGAATTTTTCAAACAGAACCTGGAGGAAAAGATGACGTGTTTTCCTAATGTGCAAGGGGAGAGACGTTGCTCACAGTTGCTGTCAAGGCTGTTTCCTGCCAGCTTGAGGAGGCTTGTCTGAGAGAATGACGCTAACATGAGCCTAGAGAGAGGCAGCATTGTGGCATGAGTACCTGACTCCAAGGCTGCCTGCCTGCTATCTCCTGTAGTCAATTCATTTTTTCCCCTTTCCTTTTCTTTTTCTTTCTCTTTCTTTCTTATATGCAAACCAAAGAGGATCGCCTAGTTTAAACACACATCACCCCACTGAGCTCTCACTCTGAGTCAGGTCTGGTGACAAATGATTTTGTTTCACTTATGTCATTTAATCCTGATATTCTAATGCAGTAGGTTCTAGTTTCAATTCCCATTCAGAAGAAAACTGAGGCGTAGAGAAGTTAAGTAACTTGCCCAAACATAAACGGTTAATACCATGACTATCTGCTGTAGTCGAAACTAACACATGGCTCTGTTTGACTCCAAAGCCTGGTTCTTTAGCTCCGAGCCACATTATCCCCACGTAACCTAGGACCGATTGCACAGAAATCTATCATTAACAGTAAGAAAGCAAAAATCATCGCCAACTGATTCAAAATACTGCCAGAGACAGTTTTTATATCTCCTCTATGGAGTTGACAAGATGATAGTTTGCTATTGATAATATAATAGCTAACATTTGTAATATCAATAGTGATCAAAATTATTTTTAGGCATTTGTCATTCATTAATAATAATAATGATGACTATCTTTCTAAAATGCAATGCATATTACAAAAACTTTTTGTATAAATAACGATAATTTATTCTCTCCCAAATTGTGCAAGAATATTTTTAGGGATGAGACAATAACTTAGAAAAAATTAAAACTTGAAAAATTATTAAATAAATCAGATAAAGATTTCATTGAAATAACAGTTCTGGAAATTAAACTGAGACTCCTGATTCTGAATCACATATTCTTTCTCCAAGCCACTGGTAAAAATGTAAAGTAAATAAAAAATTGGTTCTCATTCTAAAAGCCAAAGTAAGCAGCAAGACATGTACCTAGTGAATGTAACGAACAGTCACACTTAAGCTCAAGCTTAAGTTATGTGAAAACTCTTTTTATTCTTTAGAAATAAATCCAATTTTGAATGAATTATAGTGTTTGGATAATTGATCCAATTCTCTTCTCTCTTCACATGTGCATTTATTATTAGTGTTCTACGTTGTCTAGGTAAACCCCAGTGATTCATGAAGTGCAATCCAAACCATGGAAATCATTCTCCAAGATATACTTCCAGAGCACATGTCAAGCATTTGAATGGGCTGCAGTCTGCCTGTACCATTAATCCTGTAGGCTGCTTTGTAAACGTGGGCCATTGCATTCATTATATTCAAGGGCGTTTCTCTGTGTGTTCAACTAGATTGCAAACTCTTTAAAGCATGGACCTCAAAGGAGTATCATGAAGAAAAATATGTAATATTCTGTAGTGCTTGGCCCTTTTAAACCCTCCACTTGCTTTTATTCATTCAATAAGAATTCGCTGACCACCTTCTCTGTGCCAGGCTTTAGGTTCTGGGGCTACGATCATGAAGAGAAGGTAGACATGGGCGCCATCCCAACAGAGCTTACATTCTTAGGGAGAGAAGCGGCCAATAAACCTACAAATAAACAAGTAAGTATACAATAGTGGTAAGTGCTCCATGGGACAGTGTGGGGTACAGTGCCAGAGATCTGTTCTCTGGGAGGAACTGTAGACACTGAAGCTTGAATGGTGAGACAAGCCAGCCTCAGGAAAGTCTAGGGCAGGAGTGTCCTCAGCCCAACGAGCAGCCAGGGCAAAGGCACCACGGTAGAAAGGCACTTGTTGCATAAGAAGCAGAAAGCAGGCCCAGGAGGCTGTGGAACAATGAGCTAGCTTGAAGAAGAGTGGGGAAGATGAGAATGGAGAGGTAGGAGAGATTTAGAGAGAAGGAACGTGATTAGATTTATGGCCTAAATCAGAGGTAGGCACATTTTTCTGTAAAGGACCAGAGAGCAGACATTTTAGGCTTTGTGGCCTATGTGGTCTCTGCGATGACTACTCGGTTCTGCAGCTATAGTGTGAAAGCAGCCATAGGCAAATGTATAAAGGAACAGGCATAGTGGTGTCCCATACAACTTTATCTATTGGAGCGATAAATTAGAAATTGTATTATTAAATCTCTCCTAAAAGATTACCCTGGCTGTTCGATACGATGACAAGACAATCGTTATAAAGAATCAGAATCCGCTGTGCGGTTCAGGCCGGCACGCTCTCAGTGTGGGATCATAGTCAAAGAAATGCCAATCCCACACCAAAACGCACTTATAAACTAGTTGTGAATCTTTGCTGAGATGTCTCAAAAAATGCCAAGGAAGATTCCTGTTCATCATAAGCAAGACTTCCTGAAAATACTTGTTTATTATTATTTTTCACATACAGTCACAGCTGTGATCTAGATATTTCTAAGAATACTTTTTATTTATTTATTTTTTAATTGGTATAATAGCACATATTTGGGGGATATATGTGGTATTTTGATACACGTTTACAACATGTAATGATCAAATCAAGGTAATTGGGAAACCCATCACCTCAAACATTTATCTTTTCTTTGTGTTGGAAGCATTATAATTTTTCTCTTCCAGCTGTTTTGAAATATACAATAAATCATTGTTAACTACAATTTCCCTACTGTACTATAGAATACTAGAACTTATTCCTTCTATCTACCTGTATTTTTGTACCTATTAACCAACGTCTCTTCATCCCCCTCTCTTCATGACCCTTCCTGGCCTCTGGTAACCACTATTCTACTCTCCAGCTTCATGAGACTGGGGAATTTATAAACAACAGACCCTTATTGCTCACAGTGCTGGTGGCTGGGAAGGCCAAGATCAAAGTGCCAGCAGATTCAGTGTCTTCTGAAGGCCTGATCCTCAGAAATGGCAACTTCTTGAGGCATCCTCACATGGTGGAAGAGGCAGGGAAGCTCCTTTGATCCTCCTTTATAAGGGAACTAATCCCATTCATGAGGCTAGAGTCCCTCATGACTGAATCATATCTGAAGTCCTCACATTTTTTTTTTTTCAGACAGGGTCTCAGTCTGTTGCCCTGGCTGGAGTGCAGTGTCATCACCATAGCTCACTGCAACCTCAGACTCTTGGGCTCCAGTGATCCTCTTGCCTCAGACTTCCAAGTAGCTGGGACTACATGCATGTGCCACCACATCTGGCTAATTTTTCTATTTTTTGTAGAGATGGGGTCTTGCTCTTGTTCAGTCTGGTCTCGAACTTCTGACCTCAAGTGATCCTCCCTTCTCAGCCTCCTAAAGTACTAGGATCACAGGCCACTGCGCCTGGCCTCCACCTCTTAATACAATTGCATTGAGTATTAGGTTACAACATATGGATTTTGGGGGGACACCAACAATCAGACCATAGCACCTTACTTTGGCCTTGTATACCTCTCCCCCACTCAAAATTCTCATGGAGAAATAGTCTAGTCATCCTCCAAAACTTATGAAAATGGTTTCTCTAGCTACTTATCTAGATGCATATGAGAAATCTTCCTTTCCCACATTCCCACAGATTTACATATGGGAATGTTTGTGTATCTGGCTGGCATGGGACACTGCTTTATCTCTGAACCCTGGATGTCTAGCACAATGCCTGGCACACGGTACTCATTACACTTTGTTGAATGACAGAGTGACCATCTGTAGCATCCATCCATGTTAAAGACAGAAGCTTCAATGTCTCCTCTTAAAAATATTCCTTTAATTATCTAGATACATTCTCTGGTTTGGAAGCTAAAAAAAAAAAAACCCTTAATAATATTCAGAACCCCTTGGAATTTTACTTGATGAATGCTCCTCTTTTGCATCTTCTCCTATTACCTCATAACATGGAGTGGAATAACAGCCATGTCTGCGTAATTAATAAAATATGCAAATATTTTGTGTCATTATCTTTCAGCTTACAAATCAGAATGAATAATTGTTACATTTAATGTGCTTGGCTGTGTAACTTTCTTCAAATGTCTCTGTTCTCCATGACCCTTACTGTGAAAATTAATTGTGTATCTACTCTGACTGCTCCGCTCATTCATCAAACCTTTATTGCCAGGCATCCAGCTATCAGAAGAATAGATCTTTCCAAGGAATATGCAGTCGAATAGACTGAAATAGGAAATTGTGTTGAAACTGTTTTTCTTTAGTAGGACTTTTGTCTTCAGAGCAAAGGATTCCAACTCTAGATCATTGCCCTGGAATTTCTTTGTCGGAGCTCATCCCCAGATGGCTGGGGCTCCTTGTCTGGAGGTTTCCTGATCTTTCTTTAGTTGCTGTGCAAAGCTTTGGCAGGATATCCCAGAGGGGAGCTGCTGCCTCCAGCTGCTTTTGCAGAGTCTTCCATACACGGGGTAAGAGAACAAGCCTGAATTTCCCAACACTCAACAGCCCTGCCAGGGAGGAGGTAAGATTCTTGCTCCTCTACCCACTACTTTCTTTCTTTCTTTTTTTTTCCTCCAAGTAGATGGAATACTGACCTGATTGGCTCATATTCAGCACAAGGTTGGCTGCATTTACTTACTAAGTAAGTGAGTTCTCATTGTTTTCCTACTTCATGGAGACAGAAAAGAAAGCAGATATCTATCTTTGCTCTCTTCTTTTCTTCACATGTGAATGTTGGCTGCTTTCATTTCTGAAATCTGGTGGTAAGATTCATTCTTGGGAGAAGAAATAGATTCTTGGGTCTAGTCTAAGCAAACTTTTCCAGTTTGTTTTGCCAAATAACTGGGATTTGTGATCTAGCCGAGTTAGTAAGTAAATGGCAGCTGGATTTACCTTTCGTATGTATCCCTTAGGTATTCCATCAGAGAAGGGTAGCTGTGCCAAGAGAAGATTCAGGTGTCCCTTAGCACTTTGGACAAAATAACATCTTACTGTGAAGCCACTCTGTGTAGCTTTAAATGCTCCCCTATCAAGGGAGCCAAGTATATAGAACTATACTTGGTTATAGTTCTATATACATCAATGCAATTATAATTGCATAATATAATTGATGTAATTATAGAGTCAAAATAACTAGGCTTATCACAATCCATTATTTTTTTTTGTCTCTCCAATTGTTTCATGGTACCTATAATTTATATGAGATTCTTCCCTCTTCCTCACCAGAATAAACCAACAAACATGACCCATTTGAACTGAGTCCCTGCTTGGAGACCAGGCCATGGTTTCGGACTATCCTCACATTTATAAGGCAGAAACATCTAATTGAAAGCCTTTTAAGTCATTCAAAGAATGGGAATCAATTATTTCTCTTCCAGGAGAAACTGGTAAAAATTGGGCTTTTTTTTTTATTACATATAACAAGAGCTCTTGAATTGAGCTATGGTTAAACTTTAGGGATAATTATCAAGGAAAATGCTAAGCTTCTTTCATTAAAAATTTGTAGAAATTATCTTGGTTAGACAGTTATTTTTAAAATAAAGAGCATAACTTTTATGAATTTTGTGTTTCTTTCCAATACCATAATAATATACCATATTAATACTTTTATGATTGCATGTGGTACCATCTATATCATGAAAAAATATAGCTTAAAAAAAACTGTTTTTTTCTCAAACATATGCAGTAATGAAAGTTTGTAATCTATGTTTTCCTTCCCTGGTACAGTTAATGATGGTTTCATTACTGAAAGTGCTCAATAAAGCAACTGTTTCATTACACTGATGACTTGATCAACAAAAGTGCTAACTTCACAAAATGTAAAGGTTTATAAGTGAATGAAGAGAGAATGTGGATTCTAGGTGTTTTAGCCTCTCCACATCATTTAAGAAGAATCCTTACAGCTCCATGCATTTCTCCAGGAATAACTCTGTGTGTGTGTGTGTGTGTGTTTGAGAGTTAGAGGATAGGGATTATTAACCTCTGCAGGCCACTCATACTCTATCAAACATAAGAGGTCAATATGATTTTACAATAAAAATACATAAAATTGTCTTTAGTTTTTTTGAAGTAGAGTATACCTAGTTTAGTTTTTTCTTTACCCTTTGAAATACTTCTTTTCAGATTGTTAATCACATTTTATGATTGTGTGGTGGCTTGGCAAATTTGCAGGTGGCTGTTACAAATTGTACATTTTATTTCAAGTCTAAACCTAAAACAATACATAATTTCTTGGATGATGATTATTCTGAAATCTAGCATTTTCTAAAGATTTGCTGCTTTACAATGGTATGGCTACTTAATATTATGATACGAAGTTTTCAATGTGTTAGATAACAATATGAACAGCAGTAACACAACTTTTTGCTCTCTAAACCCTGGTTGATTTTATGAAGTCCTTCTGTGTTCATAAATAAAACACTATTATACCTATTAAAGATTCACTTGAATGTTTCCACATTCTCTTTAGCAATAAATGAACCACTATTCACTGAGGATATATATATTTTTTATACTTAATGTGATATTGCCCAAATATAATTTTTTAACTTTCAATATATTACAATAGTCAATATGACCGCTAAATAAATATGAGTAACTTGTTTGTATACATATATACATGCACATGTTAGAATGATTTGAAAACTTAGAGACCTTTTGTGTCAGTCTGATGACTAGGGCTAGAGACAGAAAAGTAATTTAAGATATTACCTTTCCTAACACAATGAAAATTCAAAAATTTACCCAAATCCAGTTGAAGTATTTAGAATGTTAGAAGGAAAAAAAAGATTATTTGTTTTCTTACACTCACACTCTGTCCAGTTCAAGATTGAAAGCAAAAATGATAAACTACTGAGAAATTCATATGTTGGGTCATGGAGTCTAACCCCAAATTACATACTGTCTTTGTCCTGATGATCGTCCCCTTGCTATTGAACTATTTCCAGAAGCCAAATCATTCCTCAGTAGTAAATTAGGCACTTAGGAAGACACATGTTTAAAATTTCTGGGAGAATCCCATGCCCACTCTGTGCTAGTGTGTTTTACATGGCTCAAAGAAAACTCTTCCAGGTCCTGCTCAGCTCTGCCCCAGGTCCTCACCAGTCACCCTAGATCCAACCTGAAGAGCTGTCATCATGCCAGGCCCCAGGGATATACCCAATATTGTGGTCTCTCCAGGTTTTAGTCCCACAATGCTGAGCAACTCTTACTATTCTCAGGGTATAGTCTTAATGTTGAGCTTTGTGCCAGACCTGGGTATAGTAACAAGGCTGTTATCATTTTGATGAGCCTTTGCAAGTCATGATCATAAACAAGTTCTGCAGCCTGGGCCTCTAAAAATAAAGAACAGGGTGACATACCTTCCAAAGAGGAAATATACTTTCTGTGCTGCTTTCACTGATAGACACTTGTAGATGACTACATGAAGCTGTTTATTTGGATTAAAATAAATATATTTTAGTATTCATCTAATCACCCAATTCCAGATGTTTGTATATTTTTTTGTCATGTAAAACTCTCCAAAGTTTTGATAAGGAAGATAGTTTTTAGTCAACACCCTCCTACTTCTATATTACTTTTCTCTATATAGTTGATCCTTGAACAGCACGGGTTTGAACTGCATGGGTCTACTTATACGCTAATTATATTCTGCCTCTGCCACCCGGAGACAACAAAACCAACACTTCCTCCTCCTCCTCCTCATTCGACTCAATGTGAAGACCACAATGATGAAGACCTTTATCATGATCCACTTCTGCTTAATGAATAGTAAATATATTTTTTCTTATAATTTTCCTAGTAACATTTTCCTTTCTCCAGCTTACTTTATTACAAGAATAGGGTATGTCATATTACACATATAACGTTAAAAAATGTGTTCATTGATTGCTTATGTTATAGGCTTCCAGTCAACAGTAGGCTGTAAGTAGTTAAGATTTCAGGGAGTCAAAAATTATACATGGATTTTTGACTGAATGGGGGTTGGCACCCCTGGCCCCCACATTAATCAAGGGTCAACTGTACTCTAAAGTTTAGTGCGTTTGGGGATACAGAAATATGGAGTTCTTTATAAAGATTTTGACTGTGGCATCGTATGATAATATACATTGGCTTTTAAATATTATGTTTTACTTAGATTGAAAAATCACAGTCTAACATCCCTATGGTTCCTATTTTCCCTCTTGTTTTGGTGTACTCCCTACCCTCCTCCCACCTGGGACTTCCCCAAAGTAAATTTACTCTGCTGGACATTAAGGACTTTATCTGTTTGGAGAATGCCTCTCTCTTTTTCCCTTCTTACCTGCCCCTCCCACCCTCTTTCCCCTTTTCCCTCTCTTCCTTTTCTGTTTCTTTATTTTAATATTCACAGGAGAGGGAAGCAAATTCTCCTGGCTGTATACAGAATACAAATTTCCAAATGTTGCACTTGAAAATAAATTGAACTTTTAAGTTGACAAAGGCCATTCTGAACATTCAAAATGCGTGAAAATAAAGACTAATCAATTCTATTCGCATGTGTGTGGGTGGAAAACATCACTTTAATACACAGTATAAGCCTATTTGCTCGGTTTGGGGTTTTTTTCCTTGCACATCAGGGCGATGGTTTCAATAGCTCTTTTGCACCAATTAGTAACAGGCCACAGTAGTAAAATAAACCTTTTGTCTGCTTCGTCTGACTCTTCGTCCTATTTGTCCTCACTCAGACCCGGTCAATATGGAGAAGGAAACACAAGACAACGCCCGGTGAAAGCAGAGGACGGTCCCTGGGGCACATGGGACTATCCCGGTACCCAGTCTGATCTTGGTGACTTCTGACGTCTCTGGATCCACGCTAGCTTTTCTGGTGATAGAAAAGCGGTTCTTATTATCAGCACTGGTGCCTGTAGACTCAAGGAGAAAGGGAGGATGTACTCTTCCTACCTCCTGAATACCGCGGTCTTGGCCTAAGGGAGCAGACCACGGAAGCGCGAGTTCCACAAGCTCCTTCTCCCTCTCAAACGTGCAGCTCCACGGCTCGGGCCTCGGGCAGCCAGCTGCTGTCCACTGCTTGGGTAACGGTCATGAAGCAGGGCAGAGAGCAACTTTTAATACACATTTTATACACTTCAGACCACTAATGGGAGCTCCCAAACAGATCAAATTGTGAATACCTACCCCTGGGGCTGTATTTTTGTTAGGAGTTTTCTGGTAACAACAGGGATCAAAAACTAAGACTGTTCTATTATGTTAAGTGAAATAAGCCAAGTACAGAAAGACAAATCTCCAACGTTCTCACCCATATGTGGGAGCTAAATAGTAAAAACAATTGATATTATGGAGAAAGAGAGTAGAATTATGGTTGCTAGGGTCTGGGGAAGGGAGTGGGGAGTGGGGGGACAAAGTGGGGATGGTTAATGGAAGTAAAAATATAGCTCGATAAGTAGATAGAATGAACAATATTTGATAGTACAACAAAGCGACTATAATCAATGATAAGTTGAGGTAACTTTGAAATAACTAAAAGAGAGGAATTGGCACATTCCTAACACAAAGAAATGATAAATGCCTGAGATGATGGAGACCCCAATACTCTAATTTGATTAATTCACACTGTATGCCTATATCAAAACATCACATGTACCCAATAAAGATATACAACTATTATGTACCCATAATAACTGAAAACAAAAACTTAAAAAGAAAAACAAACAAAACCTCAGACTGTTTTTTTAAACACGCCTGACTGACCAAGAAAATGGGTATTATTCTACACTAGTTTTGTATATTTTATTTAATAATTTTTTCCTTTTTGAATTCTTTTTAAAGCTTTAAGTATAATTAAAATTATATATATTAAAGTGTACAACGTGATGATTTTATATATATATATATAGTAAAATGATCACCACTGTACACTTTTATATATTTTTGGTTCTGTATATTTTAATTAGACAAAAAATTAACCTTGATTTCATATGTGTCATCAAAAGATTAAACAAAATTATTTATGCAATACAGAAAAAAATCATTTAAGAGGAACAGAAATGGCATTTATAAAACTAGTCTGCCAATAACTTCATTTTTATATAACATGCCTTTTCTTATGATGCTATTTTGAAAGTGTCCAAATGATATCAAAGCTACCATATTTAAAGTTAAAAAGTCTTAATGTGGATATTTAAAAAAATCCTGATACTCATATCCTGATACTTCAGTAATATCCCAATGCTTTCATATGTACTGCAAATTTTATGTGCCATTTTATAAAATTATTATATAATCTTGCTAGGAAATTCTTGTCGCTCTCCATTTTACATAAGGGAAAACTGTGACTCAGGTTGTGGTATTTGGTCTTCATCACAGTGTTAGCAAATAGTAGACCCAGGACTGAGGGAGCTCTTTCCGTATCATTGAAACTCTTCTGCGTGTTTGAAATTTATCTATCATTTAAACAGTTATTGTCTCTTTGATGTAGCAGAGCCACAGGGACCACAAAAGAAACAGTGACTCAGAACAGTTTTTCTAAAGCTTTCTTCCTGGACTTGACCACAGATGTATCTATCTGTCTCTATGCTCTCTCCACATCAAGACTGAAAGAGCCCAAGCAGGTCATGAAACTGAAAGGATTATAAAGTGCCGTATCAGAAAAGGAGCAAGAAATCCAAGGAGCATCTCTTAGCTGACGCATGCCAATAAAGAGGAGTCCAGTGCTTTTCGCCTCTGCTGGTATCTGCAGCCTATCACACTCTCAGGGCTTTGTCAGACACAGGGAGCTTGGCTCAGTCCTGCCACTCACTGGGAAGCAAATCTTGAGAAAGAGAGAGACACTGTAGGAAGCATGATCCTCTAAAGCAAGACAGTAAAGATAAAAAGAAGAGAAGTATGCTAAGGCAGTTCATAACACAAATAAAACTTAAGAAATTGATGGTTCTTCAATTTAAATTTACACAATCACTCTAGTAAAAATACGATTGCCATATTGAATTGATCATGGAGTTGAAATGAAAACTCATGATTAGCGTTTTGTGCATTTGTGTAGTTCACCAAATATTAGTGACTCTATGGATTCAACTCTTTTATCCCGTCTGCTACAAATTATTGAGTTAGAAAAATTCTTATATTTCCCTTTCTTCCTTCCTTCCCCCTTCTCTCTCTCTAACCCTCCCTCTTTTCTCTCTCTGTCTCTTTCTTTCCTTCTTTCTTTACATAGCCATACCAGAAATAATAAGAGGCAAAACGAAAGGAAACAAAAATAGTTACAAATCCAAATGTATAATTATCTTCAAGGGAAATTCCAAAGAGAAGAGGCAAGAGAGAAATTTCTCTCCGTATTTGTGTGCAGTATTCTAATTAAAACTGACATTAAAATGTTACTTTTTTTTTTTTTTTTGAGACAGAGTCTCACTCTGTCGCCCAGGCTAGAGTGCAGTGTTGTCATCATAGCTCACGGCAACCTCAAGCTCCTGGGCTCAAGTGATCCTCCCTCCTCAGCCTCCCAAAGTGCTAGGATTACAGGCGTGAGCCACTGTGCCCTACCAAAACTAATTTAAAGAAGAATAACACAGAAACAACAATGAGTGGCTTGAAGAAAATGGAAAAGTGTGTCTTCTCAGGGGTCCTGAACCTATGGTGAGTCGTATAATTATTTCATTATATATTACAATGCAATAATAATAGAAATAAAGTGCACGATAAATATAATGTGCTTGAATCATCCCCGAACCATCTCCTCCTTCCCAGTCCATGGAAAAATTATCTTCCATGAAAACAGTCCCTGGTGCCAAAAAGGTTGGGGACAGCTGCTCTAAGAAAGCCACACTTACCTGAGAAGTAAAGGAAAGAGCAGGACTATTCTAGACTAAGCGGTGGGATCTATTAGATCCACCTGTTTCTATCTCAGTGATCTCTTTGAGCCTTGTTTTCTACATGCATTGAAGACGAGGGAAGTACGTAGACTGCGAGGCACATCACTTACTGCTGTTCTGTATTATTGTTTGTCAATAGATGCCTGAACTCTCATATTGCAGTCACCAGAAAACCTTCAGAAAATAAATCACTGGCCCATGGTTATTAACATCTTCAAACAACCAGGTATAGCATTCTTGCCCCTTAACAATGCAAGTTCCTGCTCCTTTCCGGTCGCTCAGTGACAGAAGTCGGGGGTTATTCTTGGCGCCTTCTCCCAGGTAATTCCCCCGAAGTCACCGGGTGGGAGGTGCTATCAGGAAAACGCTCATCTTCATCCCATAACGCTTCGCCAGCAAGCAGCACCATGCCGACCACTCTCACACCTGCACCTGCTCGGCCTGTGGTCGCTGAGCAGGCTTAGCTTCCTGCACCACCTAAGCGTGCTTGCTCCTCATTCACTCCTTTGTCTGGCACAACATGAGACTTTGATTTCCCACAATTCAGACCCCAGATAACAGAGGTTTCCTAGGGGCCACCCTACTTGGTTTCTTTGCCATGTGTATTCCAAAAGGAAAAATCATTTCAGTGCAAATATAGGTTTTGGTGGGGGAGGGGTGTATGTCTGTGTAGCACATGAGAAATGTAAGAAGTGAATGGTCATATTTTTTTTAAAAAAGCAACTAAAATGAGAAAAGAATATTAAAATCTGGTTGGACTTATTAAATAGACCCACAGAGGAAATTTCTAAAGGGCTGCTCAGGCCCATGCGTGGAGCCCTGGAAATGCACGCATTTCATGACGTCTCTGAACATGCCCTCTCCCCTCTGATTTTCCTTGACCTGGACGCCGCTGACTCAGTCCTCTGCTGGTTACGTATGGTTATAGGAACGTTAATTACCGGCTGTAATCTGCTCAGTATCCTGGAGAAAATAACAAGGATAACTAAGCTGGTTTGAGAAATACAGACATTTAGAGAAGTAAGTGCCACACTCAAAGGTATGGGGTTTTGTGAGCACATAATTGGGCAGGAATGTGGATGCTCCCATCTTCCCCTCTGTATGGACATCTGAGACAAAGATTCACCCAGCCACAATGCTAACGCTGATGCCCTAACGTGCAGGGGATCTTAGCGAGCATCTTTTCTTGTCACAGGTAAGGAATCTGAGGCTTGGAAAGGTTTAGGTCATTTACGTAGTTTAACATAGATTATAAAAGTTTAATAGTGGAGCAGAAAAGAAGTTCTGAATTTTCACCTTAAGGAAAGTAACTTAAAAATTTCAATGAGTTTTTATGCTTTCTGTTGACATTAAAATATATTCACCCTTTTTTCCTGTTTTGTCAGAATCTGTAACATGGATAAAATTCTGTCTCTGTGTCATACAGGTATTGAAAGCCAGTCCTCTGGGTGCGCTCTCCACCGTAAGGGGACGGCTGATTTTATCCTTGTCATCCTGAACTTTTTATCTTTCTTTAAGACATGATAAATTAGGGAACAAAAGGAACTCCCTCTACATGACAGCAGCACTTTTGGGAGGCTGAACATGTACCTCTGACTCAAGGCTGAGTTATTATAAGAAAAACAGAAAAGGAAGGAAAAAAGGTTTTAATTTCCCATTGTTGAAGACAGTTTGTCAGGATGAGAGACAGACACACGGAACGTGTGCGGACTTGCACTTCTATTCAGGGATGAACAGGGCCAGTGTTTCACCCATGATGTCTTCAAAGCATTGCCCGGAATGCAAAATGACATGGTTTTTCTGGGGAATGCAAAATGACATGGTTTTTCTGGAATACAATTCCATTTGAAAGGCCAAGAAAAGGTGATAGGTTTTTAATGAACATTTGGGTGCCTTCAAGGTCTCCCTCTATATCCAGAGGGGAGACGTTCCTGAAAAGCTACCTACAGAGAATAAAGCGATCTGGTTAAAATTCCATTATGATGAGTTTCTTTCATTCTTTTTTTTTTTTTTTTTGGCCTGCATTGTATAATTGAAAATGTCTTTGAAAAAGAAACATATGGGGGAAAAAGCATACATAGACTACAGAGAAATAGCAAAAGAAGATCATTGCTACTCTCCACTTAAGGAACGCACTGCTTTCATCCACAATAGCTCCAGCTGCCGGTGACACCATCGCAAGAATCAGTCCAGTCTGTCTGTCTTTCTGCCACCACAGACGTCTTCCTAAATTGATTTAGTGTTGTTCCTATTCTTAAAATCTTTTGGACTGCTTCTCGCTAATAGATAATGTCAATTCAGTACTACAATCTTTCTATCTCCCTTTCCTTCCTGATTTTCAAATCATTTTCTCCCAACAATCTCACTTAAATTTTATTTTTAAATTCTATGGGAGCTTGGCACAAATTTTATCGTTTGTCTAGGCTGCTCTACCTATTCTTTCAAAGTTCTTTCCACCCTTCAAGGTCTAGTTCAGTTCCTACATCTTCCAGCAGTAACTCTTCTCTAATTTTCTCTCATGAAATTAACATGCCCGTCCCACCAGTCAGCACCAGCTGCGTGGGCGTGGGACTGATGCCGTCACACAGGACCTCGTGCTTAGAAGAGCCCACCCCAGGCTTGGCTCGCTGCTATGCTATTGCCGTCTTGAAACTTGAACCCCACAAATGATACAGCCAGTCCTTCTCCAGTACTCCTAAAGTTAACAATTTTATAACTCTGCTCCAACAGTTCTCATCCACGTTGTTGTTTTGAAGTTATCTTTGTGCCTATCCACTCCCACTAGCAAGGGCGCTCTAGGAAGCCCTAGATCTGATTTGTTGAATTTCTAGAAGCATCTGGAAGAGCAGTTTGCACAGAGCAAAGATGTTGAGGAGAAGCAAGAATACTTCTCAGAGTTCTTCAGGAAACAACTGAATAAAACCAACATCTACTGAGAATAATAATGCCACAGTCTGAATGTTTGTGTCACTTCAAAATTCTATGCTGAAATTTCATCCCCCAATGTGATGGTATTAAGAGGTGGGTCCTTTGGGAGGTGATTAGGTCATGAGGGTGGAGCCCTCATAAATGGTATTGGTGCCCTTATAAAAGAGGGCTGAGGGAGCTTGTTTGCGCCCTTTACCATGTAAGGACACATATAAGGTGCCATCAATGAGGACTGGGCCCTGCCACACACCAGATCTGCTGGCACTTTGATCTTGGACTCCCCAGGCTCCAGAACTGTGAGCAATAAATTTCTGTTGTTTATAAATGACCCAGTCTAAGGTATTTTGTTAGACTACAATGGACTAAGACAAACAGTAAAAGAGCTAAGAAGTCTTGCATACTTAGTATTTACCAATCACTGGTGATTTGTACTGTACAAGAAACCTAACCTAGTCTTCGCAACATGAGGAATGGGAACTATATTACAACTTTGTTTTCCAGATGAGAAAACTAAAGCTCAGAGAGGGAAGGTGTCCAAGTCCACACACTAAGTGGCAGAACCAGGAGTCAGAGTCATGTCTGGCTCCCTAAAATCAATGATTCTAAGTTCTTAACTCATAGAGAATTATGAAATTTCCATGCACTGAAAAAAACCTAAGGATATTCTTACTAGAACCAAAGCCAAGGCAGTAACATTCTCCTCTCTCGAAGTTCCAACTCTATGTTTATAAAACCTGCCTACAACACACCTGGACTTTTGAGATGTCAAACTAGTTTCTAATAAGAAACTGTTTTTTTCAGTTTATATCAACATTTCGCTAAATCTGCCAGCAGCGCCCTAAGCCATTCCTTTAACAAAAGCACTATCTTTGTACTTTCAGGTTTTTTAGCCATAAAATTTTATATATTTAGAGAAAAAATGTTTCAGAGGCAAGACAAAATCTAGGGAGAAAGAAATATTAGAATCAGACTCAGCTGAGCAAGGGGATCGGGTAGAAATCAAAGCGGTGCCAGCTGCCCATGCCTGGCTGTGGTCCTCCGACACAGTGGTGAGGAAGGTCGGGCTTTCCAGGCCCTTCTGAGCGTTCGAACATAAGCACATGACAGTCACGGAGACCGACTGGCAAGGATTAGTGTAAAAGGACATTTTACTGAGTTGAGTTCATCAGCAATTTTTACTCATCCATTTATTTTTAAAAATATGTCTCATTTCTGTTTCAGACCTTTGTTTTTACTGCTTGATCGAAATATGTGCCATGCATGACATACATATAATGCTTTGAACCCATTACTTTAGGAATTTGCGTTAAACACATCAGGATATTTCCAAACTCATCACACATATGCTATAGCCCGGAATACGTGTTTTTGTCTTTCACGTGGAAAGATTGTTCAATAAAAACCTCACTGGGGCTGTCTTTCAAATTTTTAAGCTAATTATGTATTCCAAAGCTTAGGTCTTTTTACAATTGTTATCTGCCTCAGTGGTTTTGGGTAAGAGATAATGCTTTTGCTCCCTCGTTCTAGAGGAAGCATTATCAGCACACTCTGAGGTTCCTGGAGCTTTGCGTTGTTTCCAACCTTGTTTTTTAATCCTTAAATGAATTGCTTTGTCCCCTTTCCCAAGGAGCATAGTATGAAGAAATAAAAGGTTTGACTTCCACTTGGAGCTGAAGGACTGGTGACAGCATCTGTCCACCTTTGGAGTGTTGTTCCACACTGTCTAGATGCACACGTGCTCTGCATCCAGGAAAACCAACGTCCCCTTCAGAGAGTGACAGCTACATGACTCCAAGGACAAGCTGCTCTGGTGCCTCATGTTCTCATTTGGTCCCTGTTGGGTACACTTCTAATCCTAATTTTGGAGAATTAAAACCAGGCATATAATGACTGAGAATGGGTAATACTTATCAAGATGCTATTGTTACATCACATAAATGTCATTTTTTTCATTGCATTGGGGAATTTATAGGAATCACCAAATCTTCTTTCCAAAATCTTGTGCTCAGTAATTTGTAGTTTTGATGGCTAACCAACCATTCTGGAAGGAAAGAATCATTTACTACAATAATGGAATTTACGTGGACTTCCACTTGAGGTAGTACACAGGTTATGCGGTACCCAGTAAAAACTGACATAAACCACAGTTATAATTGTTGTACATATTTTTATCAATGCCACACCAGTTGTATTCCAAGTGACATCCACATTTGAAGATGACAATAAGAAGTTCAGAGACATATTTCCCAACCAGATCATTCACCTGTCACCTTGCCAATGCATCATTTGAAGGAAATCTGTTGTGGTAAATGAGAATAAAACCTTGGCTTCTTTAGACCAGAATTCAAAAAATTAAAAATAAACAACAACAAGACCATAAGTAGGTTTTAAGAACAGGGAAAGAGAGAAGAGAACTCATTTTACTCAACATTCATCTAGGTGCTGTGGATGTTAATTCATTTAAACTAGACAAAAAAAACCCAGCAGGAACCCTTATATCTCTTTGCCAATAGAGAAACCAAGGCTGAAGCAAAATTTCTTGCCTAAGACAGAGCAGTAAATCTGGTTTATCTAATTCCAAAACTTAAATTCTTTTTATCATATGAATACCATGGCAAGAATCATTTCGATCTTAAAATTGCTTCAGATTTCTTAGCATGTTGATGTTTATTGTCATAAGTAAATGAGAAGTGTGATATTGCGTATGTGTTAATCCCTAAATGGCAGATGATAAAGGTGTTTATTTATCTACCTATACACTATTTAATGGGAAAAATTGTATTAATAATTTGGACATATTGAGGGATATCTCCTCACAAGAATTCAGACAATTTCTCTTCCACGTTTATATTTTTCATCTATAGCTCTATTTAAATCAAAGTTATCAGCAGATCATACTGGGAATCAGTTAGTGCCACAAGGCAAAGTAAATTGACCATATTAGAAGAAAGGTTAATTGTCCCCTTGCCAACTCCAACTTTTGCACCAGGTTTATTATCACCCTTGAGATAGAAGCTGCACGATCAATTTCAAATATCAGAGCATAACATACGCTCCACAGGGAACCCATAAAAGAAAGCTGAGGAGGCAATAGCTCTACAGTTAGGAAAAAAAACCACAATTTTGATCGTGCGTAGAAAACACCAAATTAAACCTGGTACTCGGTATTGACTCAGCATACCAGCTTCTCCCAACACTGCAGCTGAAGCGTAATCTCCTGCTAACTCCCTGGAGTGAGACCTTTACTCCCGTGGCACTGCTTGCTGGCAATACAGAATGGAACAGGTGCTGGCTTTGGGGGAAGCTTATGATTAGTTTCTTCAAATATGCAAAATAATGCTTAAAGGAAATAGTCTTTTAACATGCCTAAAATGTGAAAAAACAAGAGGAATGAGGTTTACAAAATTTCTTTTTTTGCTACTAATTGATTTCAGGTTCAGTGAAAAATTCCTTTTAGGTTTTTTTTTTTCCCCTCTGTCCAAAGTTGGTCTTCAGTCCTCTGTTAGAAAGCTATTCTCATCCTCTTCATCCCTTTTATTTCTGCACAGGTCTGTGTTAGTCACACCCGGAGCTGCCACCTATGTGTTCTCCAGCACATTGCTCTCACTACAGTCAGGCTAAAGGAATGATAGATTTCTCTCTGTTTGTAGAAAAGTTGGAGGCATAGAAGGTAATGGCGAAAGAGTCAAAGTTGTCAGTGTGGGGTGGAGAAGGTGGCCAACTTATTTAAAAACCATTGACACACCCCAGATTTACTCTGGGAAGACAAGATAAGATCAGTGCACAGGTGTGAAGAAATAGGGCACTCTGACACAACAAGGGTAGGCCAGAAATTTGAAGGTCATTATTGCACCATGCGCTTAGTGCCATGAATTTATATAGGTGGATAAGGTTGTCATAGTTCCTCAGTATCTGAGAAAAACAGACTTGTTGAATGAATAAATGAATGAGAATGCTATATCCATTCTATAGATAAATGTAGATCTACAGATAGTACTGAGAGATACTATTTTACCATTAAAAAAAAAAAAAAACTCAACAAAGTCTGAGTAACTAAGACGAGCTGACATGTCCTAATTGCCTGTTGTGTGCCTGGCATCATGCCAGATCCTTTGCATACACTATTTAAATTCGGACACCCATCCTGCTTAGTATTAATATCTTATGGTGGGCAGGTGACAGTGGCTCCTAGTGATCCCCTCCCTGCTGGCATTTGTGCCTTTGTGTAGTCTCCGTTCACAGTGAACAGTGCTGACTTGTGTAACTTGCAGGGTCCTGCAGAAATGATTGAGTGTTCCTTCCAAGGCTAGGTCATAAAAGCCATGATGGCTTTCACCTTGTTTTCCCTTAGATAACCCTCCCAGAGGGAAGCCAGTTGCCATGTCATTAGCACACTCAAGCAGTGCCATGAAGAGGAACATATGTTGAGGAATCAGGGCCTCCTGTCAACAACCTGCACTAACTTGCCAAGCATGTGAGTGAGCCACCTGGAAGCAAATCCTCCAGCCCCAGCTAAGCCTTAGGTGACTTCAGCTCTTGCCAATTTCCTCACTGCAATATCACAGAGGAACCCTAACCATAGACCCTGGGTCTAGTTGAACCAGCACTACCCAGTTAAGCCACTCTTAGGCTCTTGACCCGTAGAAACTGTATGAAATAATACATATTTATTGTTTTAATCCAGTATCTTTTGGGGCCATTTGTTACACGGTAGTAGATAGCTAATACAAACTTTGATTACCCTCATTTTACAGATGAAGAAATAAAGGCTATGAGAGCTCAAGTACAAAAAGCTAATCGTTTCCCTTCATCGAGCACCTACCAGTGAAGACTTAGGCCATAGAGGATGGCAGAGGCAGGACACAAGAACCAAGGAGGAGAGTAGCCAGTAGTGGATAAAGAGGCAAAGTTCACTTATTCATTTCTCCGACAAATAATTCTTGAGCATCTACTATGCACCAGTTACTGTTCTAGGCCATGATGATGCATCAGTGACCACCACAGATAAAATTACCTGCCTTCCTAGAGCTTACATTCTAGTTGAGGGGTGATGGATAATAAACAACCACACAAAAAGGGTAAATTATGAAATATAATGGAAGTCAAGGGAGAAGCACATGTCAGGAAGAGCAAGGTCATGCTAAAGGCAATCTGCTACTGCTTCCTTCCTGCACAATGCATGCTTACAGCAAAGCCCTTTATCTGAGGCTGCCTAAATGCCTTGCTCTGTCCTGAAATATGTAACCTATTAGACAGGGATCATTTTTCCCTTTTGTACATTCATGGATCTCATGTGCCTAGAGCTAAGCCTGGTGTATAGTTTATGTTTAGTAAATATTTATTGCAGTGACTTAAATTCTCAGAAGAACAAAAATTTTACACTTAGCTGCCTAAGAAGTTTGATATTCTTCAGCTGTTTTAAGTGAGCATGTTATTTAAGACAGTGAATTCTGCCAGTGCAACTCCTTTTTTGTTACCAATAGAACAAAACTCACTGGGTAATAAATATGATTTTTCTTTTCAATAGTCATGCTAGAAACTCACTTGTGTATGCAAGATCTTACATTCTAAAACCAATGGACTAAAAATGTAGTAAGACCTCTAGAATCCTCCAAGAGTTAAAATATGAAGTATGGATGTGAGATTTTCAAACAAATGTCCTTGAGCCAGAAAAGAAATCAGTCTCATCTCCCACACACACATAAATACAGGTATCCATAGTGTGGTTAGTTCTACCAAGGGTCTGTGGTAGCTACGAGAACACACACACCACCATCCTGGGGAGACCAGAGGCTTAACAATTCATGATTGGCTAACCCATTTAGGGGCACAGGAGAGTCTCCCTTAAAGCCTATGTTCTCAAAAAATAAACTCTAAATTGATGAGAGGGAGAAATCAAGAAATCGTTATTTGTTAATCAAGAGCATTTATTATATTACAAAATGTGAATACTGTGAACAAATGTGAATCTGAAAAAGCCAATCCTTCAAGATGGATCCTGAGTGGCTAACTGGGCCTACATTTAAAATAGAGCAAAATGGTCATTTGCTGACTAGAGGTCACATATTTACTCTGAATTCCCCCAAACCCACACACCTCTGTTAAACTTTGGGATTTTCAGAGTTCACCTGAACCAATCAATCAGAACTCAGCTTCTTAGTTTCAATAGAAACTAAGTTTCAATCATTCATTTGCATAAATGGACCTGATTGGGAACATGGGTGGGAGCTTTTGTGATACAAAATGAATCCTCTCTTTGTTCTCTGGAACACAAGACTTTGTTTTACCCCACGGCTGCATCTCGCTGGTTTGCAAACTGTTTACTAGAATAAATAAAGTCTCTTTCCTCCAAATTCCTTTTCAGAGAACTTTTATTCATAATACTAAAGAGAATTTTAGGATGGTCAATCTGCCTTCCCCCAAAGGGGTGCCCAGAGAGGTGAAATCATGGTTCCCAGGCACACCAGCAGGAGCAAGTGCTCATGCCTGGGCTGGAGACGCACTCTTTTAAGGCTCCTTCCCAAACATATTGTGTTTCTTTGAATAATCCAGATACTGTCACCTACTATGACTCATGGGAGTTTGGCTGATTATTTGCAATGGGACTCTAATTTAGATGGTGCTAAAAGCCACACTGTGTGACAATTTTAGAACTTGTGTTCTGGGCCAGGCGTGGTGGCTCATGCCTATAATCCTAGCACTCTGGGAGGCCGAGGCGGGTGGATCGTTTGAACTCAGGAGTTCGAGACCAGCCTGAGCAAGAGTGAGACCTTGTCTCTACTAAAAAAATAGAAAGAAATTAGCTGGACAACTAAAAATATGTAGAAAAAATTAGCCGGGCATGGTGGCACATGCCTGTAGTCCCAGCTACTTGGGAGGCTGAGGAAGTAGGATTGCTTGGGCCCAGGAGTTTGAGGTTGCTGTGAGCTAGGCTGACGCCACAGCACTCTAGCCTGGGCAACAGAGTGAGACTCTGTCTCAAAAAAAAAAAAAAAAAGAGAACTTGTGTTCTGAAATCTGATGATCAGTCCTTAAATACTAACTTTATCATTTTCTAGTTGGGCAAATTCATTGAGCAATTTGGGAAAATTAATTTCTCTAATCTCATTTTACTCATATGTAATATAAAGACAAAAAGAGTACATATCTCACAGAATTTTGTGAGGATTGGGCAAGATATCATAGATCAAATGTTAGGGTAACTTCTTAGCAAATGTATATAGAACTGTTATTATATCATAAACTATCACTATTGCTGTTGTAATCATGATTCCCATCATTATTAGAATGCCCTGAAGTCTGACTGTTAAGATAAGGTGCTCATCATGACTTTTTGATGGACCAAAAAGACAAAAAGGAGTTTAGCTAGTCGTTGGCACCTGGGGTTTATGATGGTATAAGGAGCCAGAGATGGTGTGGCAGGTGCTGTCTGAGGGCTTTGGCCTCTTTCTTGAGCCACTCCAAATAATCTACATAACTACAATGTGCTTGTTAGACAATGCAGCATCAAAGCAGGTCTCTAAACACTTTTTTGTTCACTCTGTCATTTCCAAGCCCCTCAAAAGTAGAAATTCTGACTGATGGTCCTCAGCAGAAAGGACAGGAAAAGTGACGGGGTGTTTAGTTCGTGATATTTCATAGTTCCAACCAGGCATTAACAATAGGGAATTGTATCCATGGGGAGGAGGACCCCCATTGCTGGAGCTTAGTTTCAGGAGTGCTTAATCTCGTGCCCAGAAAGAAGAGGGGACCAGCCCAGAAGAGCCCATCAGATCCTGCTATGCACAGGCTATTGGAAGCACGAGTTTCTTAGGGTGAGAGCCAACAATGGGGCATGAACGGGGATGCATGGTGCATGCACATGTGGCAGGGAGGAAGGGTCCTCAGACCTTGAAATGCAGGTCTGGCCATAACCTTATCAGAATTAGGCATCGTTGGGATTAGAAGGGGTTCAGCCTGGGAAACAACATGGGAGTGGATTTAGCAGCAGCAACTGAAAAGGAAATCTCTAGAGATCAGGATGAAAAAGCTTTCTCCTCCTCAGACAGAACTGATTCAGAAACCTGATTAGGGGTGTGTGTGTGTCTGTAAGTGGGTTTGTGTGTACGCAAATGTGATAGCATGTCTCTGCTTTTTGAAAAAGAGGTGGCTGGTCAACCCCTCACAGGAAGTAAGGCAACAGCTGGGGCAGGGAGGCAGCCCAGGTGTGCACAGAACACGTGACTTGTTTCCTTAGGGCTCAGTATCCCTGTACATCTGTTGTAAAAAGGGATGTTCATTTGCATACCATAGGTCATATGGGTGCTCAAATATGTATCATTTACAGATCTTTAAACGTCTCATCTGTGAGTGAAAATGTTTGGCTACTGAAGCTTTCCACTTTACAGTTGCATGGAAGTAGGGTGTATTTACGTATTTTTGTGGTTGGTGGAACAATAGTCTCCTAAAAGTGTCCACGTCCTAATCCCTGCAACCTGTGAATATGTTAAATTGCAAGGCAAATGGGAATTAAGGCAGCAGATGAAGTTAAATTTGCTAATCTGCTTATTTTAAAATAGGGAGATTATCCCAGATTATCTAGATGGGCCCAAAGTGGTTGAAAGTTCCTTGAATGAGGGAGAGGAAGGCAGAAGAATCAGCATCAGAATGACATGATGTGAGAAAGGTATGACTGTCATCGCTGGCTTTGAAGATGGATGGAGGCCATGAGCCAAGGAGTAGGGGCAGCCCCTAGGAGCTGGAGGGGGCAAGAAACTGCACTGGCCCAGGAAGGACTGAAACCCTGCCGACACCTTCATGTTAGCCTAGTGTGACCCGTCTCAGAGCTCTGAACTCTAGAACTGTAAGATAATATATTGTTGAAACCACCAATTTTGTGGTAGTTTTTTACAGCAGCAATAAAAAACCAATGCAATGCTATTTGTGTTTTTAAATTTTATGAAAACACAAAAAAACTTCAAAAACTGAAAAATTCAGGAGCGGTTGAGCTCATAGTCTGAGAAGTTCCATCTGGAAGTCGGATCACAGGAGCGGCCCTTTTCACTCCGCTCAATGTCGTAATAAGTAATACTTATGTTATCTCGTGTGTACTCTTTGACGCCTTGCAAAGCTACATACCACCCCATAGATTTCCTAAACGGCAACATTTAGAGCAATCGTTTCCATTTAAGTGCTACTTTATACAACCATTTGCTTCTTTTTTCTTTCTTTAATGCATTTTAATTAAAGGTAAGAAGAGAAGAAAAAAGAGTTGGAGGAACTACGGCAGCTGTGATATGTGGATATAAGATAGCACAGTCTGCAGACTTATGCTCAGTTTGAAGATAGAAAAACAGTGATTATAGATATATTGCTAAATGAGATTTTTTACGTAAATCTTGGCTTTGAACATGAGACTTGATGTAAGTCAAAAATAAAACACTGATTCTTTGTGAATGCACCCTGGTTTCTCTTGATGTTTAATTAATTCTAACGTTGGAAGTCTAAGTCACAAGTGCTCATTCAACAGACTGATCTGATTTAAAAATATAAATCACAGCACAAATAATTATTGGGTAAATGCCTGCCGTTATTAATAGCAGTCCCAATTTTGAACATAATATTTTAGTGCACAGAATTACTTGCCCTGGCCAAACAGAGAGTAAAACTGCAAAATCAAACAGTCAGTGTGAAAATTTAAAACTATGCAAAGGAAAGTCAATTTTCCATAAGGAGATGATCACATCTGTGGCTTTTCTGGGAAAAAAATTAATATTGGCTTCCTTTGGGGACTCTCTTCTATATTTAGAGTAGCTGGAGAGTGCTCAAAGAAAGCAAACCCATTTCAACATTAGTATAAGCAAATCTAACTTAAAAACATTCAATTGTAAAAAGTCTCTGAGTTGCCTATTGCTTTAGGGATATTTTGGTGTCTTCTGTTATCACAGGTGATCATAAAACCTCGTAGACACATTGCTGGTAAAGTGTGGTAGTCAATAGCAAAGCTAGAATCAACAGTATCTTGTTTCCTACATCATTAAGCTAAAGAAAAAGACTATTTGTGGGAACTGCAGTAACTGCTGTTGTGTGTTACGGTCATGAATTATTAATAGTAATAATTTTCTTGCCATATAACTACTGCCTAGCCTTGTATTTTAAAATATAATAAGTCCCACTGCTCCCTATCCACTCCATATGCAATTCTACTATTTTTTTGATGTTCTTTTACTCTTTCTACTATAAATTCTACTTAAGCCTTTCAATATCATTATGGAAAATAATATCTCCCTGAATAGAGTTGAGGGAGCTTTTTTTTTTTAATTTATACAATAAATATGTACACATACGAAGGTGAAACAAACATACCCACTTCAGCTGAATTATTTAGCAGTCAAAATGGAAAATAATACATGAACTTAGTATTAAGAATGAAACTATGTAGAGTGGGAGAAACTTGGATTTTAATCTTGTTCCATTCCTAACTAGTTCCGGGCAAGTTACTTGTGTTCAAACCTTACTGTGTTTGAGTGTTTTCTTTGTCCAAAGGTTAAAATCCCCACCTACCTGGTGGGTTTGTTGTGAGCGCTACAGAAGTTAACCAAAGTTACAACATATAGTATACAGCTACAGTATACGGCTGACCCCAAAGGATCTTACCTCTGATGATCTTCTCTCCTGTGGGAACTCTGATTTGGTCCAGGTACTTCAATCTCAAGGTAAGCGGTCCCAGCACCTGTTCTACAGGTATGTTCTAGAGGTAGGCATGACCTTCACTGGGCAATGGAGTAGAAGATGAAGTCTTCTAGGGGCTTCTGCAAAGTTTTGCCTCCCTACAAAGAGAAAAAGGGGCAAGAAGATTCCATGTCATTTCCTGCTTCATGCCTTTGTATGCTACCGCATGGGACCCTGATGCTTGCGAATGCTCCATCTATCTGGTGGTTGAGAAGGCAACGTCAGGAGAAATACCAGCAACTGCCTCCTTCCTGAATCACTGTTTTGTGGTGGGAAAACTCTTGTTTCAAGAAAGTTGACTACTGGTATGACGTTCAGGTATTTTTAGCCAAACTCTGATCTTAGAAGGGATTCAGGGATTGTTAATTTACTGTTTTTAATGTTGTTTTAATATAATTATTATAAAGTGTTTCACAAACGCTGTTGATAAGATGGTCTGATAAATTCCCAGATAGGAGAGAGAATTCCAATTAGGAAAATCATGGAAGACTTCATGGAGAAGAGATCGGTCCCACCGGACACTGATGGGTTCAGTCTGAGCTCGGAGGGGCTGAGCAGAGCAGGTGGCACAATTCCCCTTTGCGGGAGCAGAACCTTCCCTGCAGGTGCGAGCCTCAGTGTCACGAGGAGAACAAATGAGACGTGGAAATCTGGAGCTGCTCACTTAAAACTGCAGCCCACCGTCTTCACAAAGCTCTTCCTAGTCTACTATCACTGGGTTATTATCTAGGGGCTTTGAGCAAATGCAATATAGGTTTAGTTTGGCTGCATTTTGAAGACTATCTTGATACTGACTCTAATAGCTTTAGAACTATTAAGACTATAGTCTTACGTCTGTTTGAACTATTTTATGAGTATATGTTTTTAGAAATGAACAATAATTTAGCTTAAAAATTGGTGAAACATACATCTTGAGCAGACTTTATTTTTCATACAGTAAAATATTGTGATTTGTTTCAATGCACATAGCCACTTTTTAAAAATCAACTATTCTTAGGGCTTGCACTACCTGATTTCAACAGCACCAGGAAGCAAAATAGGGTGTAGATATAACAGAGGGAAATGGGTGAAAAGCACAGAGACAAAGCCGAGTGCACACATCCTTGTCTCTCATTACTGCGCAAGACAGGCTGGGCAGGGCTGCAGTCTGTGCACCATGGCTCAGGCTTCAGCGGAGACAGTTCTCAGACTGACAACTCAGAGCACTCCAGGGCGAGAATCAGCCCCTCCCACACCACGTTACAGGCCGGCAGACTGTTGTCTAGGACACAGCTTCTCTAAGGAGCAAGGAATGTATTAAAGAACCATTAGACCCAGGAACAGAGCTAGGACACATGAGAGCACATTAGTTGTTGATTCCCTTATATTTCCTGGTTGGGTCCAAACAAAACAAGAAATAGAAAAGATAGGACTTGCTCAATGTCACGTGATATTGCATCCTTGTGTCATCTATTATGGAACATTTCAACTCTTTTTCAGCCTTTGCCAAAATGTTTATCTTTTTTAGGTTTTTTTAATCAAAACTTTTAAAATTGTCTCCACTACTTTTTTGTGGAAGTCTATTTCTGAAAAGCACGTCTTTGATTACCTTGAATAATTAGAAATAAAAATAATGTTGAAAAGAAAGTACAGAGTACCTAAGGACAGACAAGGACTGTGGTGGTTATTAACATTATTATGTTAGAAAATGTGGTGATTTTGTTAGGTAGTGTTATGAGGTAACAATATTGGGTCCTATTATTTTGCAAATGGGTAATTTGCCTGAAGTTACATGTTAGTAAGAGATGAAGTTCAGTTGTCACTTAGTTCTGCCCCTTTCCAAGACCTTATCCTGTTCTCTATATCATGCAATTTTCTATAGCTCAGTGTTTACCACATTGGGTGGAGAAGAGGGAGAATGAAAACAGAAAAAGAAAAAAAAGACTATAATTTGAATTAAATCAAATAACTAATTTTGACTTTTAATCAAATGGGGCAAAAGGGGTCAAAACAAATGAGCCATTTGATTGTCATCAAAATTATTGATCATATTTTTTGTTTTTCTTAATGCTGTGCACTTTAAACACTTAGGGAAAGAGAAGTATAGTGATACACTGGCATGAAAAAGAAAATATTCCCTTTTTAATTTACTTATCTTTAAACAAAACAAAAAAAACCCTACTTTTGCCATAATGATCAGTTGCATGTCTACTATGAACCAGGTACCCTGTTACACGTGAGGGTAAAGACATGCAGCCTCCCTTTACTGGACTATATTGATATTATGTCCCTACGTTGTAAAGTATAATTTTTCACAGCTTTTTGAAACAGGTGAAATAAGTATTAATTTAAGAATAGAAAATATATATTTGGAATCAATGCTCACTTTGCAACACTGACAATTATGGCATAGAGATAATTAATGACTATAGAAGAATAATCAATGTTTAGTTTAAAAGGTTTTCAAATAAAGACTATTTTATGCTTTAAAATTACTGTTGTCTAAATTTTTTAAATTAAATAAATATGATATTCAAAACAATATGATTTTCTTTTTAGTTTTTAGATTGTATAATTTTTTGAATGGCTCCATTAACCAAAAATCTTAATTGATTTCAAATACTTGCCATAATTTTAAGAGCATTCAGTAAAATGGAGATCATCTGTTTTTAATAGCACAGCATTGGAGATGCAGTGTACTCCTAAATTGTATTCACCCATGATTTACCGCATAAATTTGATTAACTTGAATGCGTGGTAAGCTCTTTCTTGTTAATATAAATGGAACAAATTAGTGTTCTAAATAGAAGGAGAAACAGAGTAGAGGAAGGAACGCAGATATCCCAGATTATCTGGGCTGTTTTTAAATGCTTTGTTTCTTCTCTTTAATTAAGTTAAATCTCCTGTCTATAATTAAGTTAAAATGGTTGTGCCTGAATAATTAAATTTCCCCCAATATATATGTTTCTTCAGTAACATCTAAATGTTACAATGTAATATATACAGTCAAAGTGTCGTACAAAAGTCTTTTCAAGGAAGTAGAATTTTATGCTTTGAATCCCCCCTTCACCCCGTCAGATTTAGTTGTGACAAAATGAAAATGGTATTTCAGCTTACTTTCATTTCCTTATGCTGTGCTTTTCCTACGTTTGGCGGATGAGATGATATCATCTTTGTTTTCTGTGTTTTGTACTCTCTGAACTTTTTAAAACATCAAAATATACGTATCATTTATAAACAGAAAAAAATAAAGCTGTCTCATTCTGAAAACAATCATTTTATTATTAAAAACTCATCACAATGAGGGAGGATCCTTACCCTGTTTACTGTGGCAGACACATGATTCTTGAAGGACGATGTGTTTGGAAAAACTCCATCCATGAACCTCCAGGGTTAAGCAGGGTATTGCCCTGGGCGGGTTGGGATGAGCTCGTAGCCCCTGGTGTGGGAGTGCTTCCTTCAGATCCCAGCTCAGCCTCCTCATCTGTTTTGCCTTGAGCAAATTACTTCAAGCCTTTCCTCCTCTGTTTCCTCTTCTGCAAATGGTGATAAAAAATACTGGTGGTTGTGGTGGCTCACGCCTGTAATCCCAGTACTTTGGGAGGCAGAGGTGGGAGGATCACTTGAGGCCAGGAGTTCAAGAAAAGCCTGGGCAGCAGAGTGAGACTCCATCTCTATGAAAAAACAAAAACAAAAACAAAAAACATTAGCCGGGTGTGTTGGTGCATGCCTGTAGTCCCTCCCTCCCAGATACTAGGGAGGCTGAGCTGGGACCATCCCTGGAAGCTAGGAATTCAAGGCTACAGTGAATTACGATCATGCCACTGTGCTCCAGCCTGAATGACAGAGCAAGATCCTGTTTCTAAAATTAAAAAAAAAAAAAAAAAAAAAAAAAAAAAGGTACTAGCTACCTGATAGGGTTGTAGTGGGGACCCAATGCGTTCACAACACAAAGACCTTAGAAGGATGCCTGGCACATGGTGAACATCCACCGTGCTGCGTTAGGTGTTACTATGAGCTACATAGTCTGAAATGCTCCAGAAAGATTAAATTCAAAATGAGGAATTACATAGAAATATTAAAAATAACCTGAGACATCAGTAGCATTTTCTCCAGGGCCTTTTCTCCGTGGGATTACGCTGCTCCAGACAAGAGGGCAACTGAGCACTTGGCCTGTGGAGAGGGTGGAAAATGCCAGCAGACTCGTGGGCACTGGACACAGCAGACAATTCAGAGAAAAAGAATCACAGAAGGCCAATTAACGATGAAAAGTTTTCAACCTCACTGATAATCAAGGAATTGCAAATTAAGATAAGGATAAGACTTGGTTCACCTATCAAATTACTTAAGATTATAAAATGAAGGCTAAAACCTAAGGTGTCAAGGGTCAGAAGCAAATTAGTATACACAGTTGATGGGAGTGGAAATTAGTCAAATCTTTTGAAAGCAATTTAGCAATATATGGAGAAAACATACATGTCAAGACCTTTGAGTCAGTAACTTTCTTTATAGAGAATTATGCTAAGGAAATAAAAAGAAAGACATTTGTAGCAGTAATATTTATAGCACTTAAAATTTGAAATAATCTAATTCTCTAACAATACGTGATTAGTTCTATAAATGAGAGTATAACCACATGGTGGGTACTGGACAAACATTACAGTGATATTGACAAGTAGTGTTATCGATAAGCATTGGTATTGATAAGTTTTGACCTGACTCGAGGTTAGACTACTTAACCAGCACTGCCTAAGTTTCCTCTAGGTGCAGGCAAGTCCGTGGGTGTGGCCACTGGCTGTACCTGTCACCATCCACGAGGCCCTGGTATTATGACTGATAAATTTGGGATGTACTACTGGAAATGATCTGCTCTATCCTGTCTCTTTTAGGAATTTAGCTGCTTGCAGGGAGCTTCTGTTCTCTGCTTCTCTGCAGTGATAGAATCTTTCTCCAGAAGAATGTTCTTTCCACTCATGTGGTGCTGCCCGAGACAAGGGCTAAGGCTGCCTACTTCTGAGGCTCAGGCAGGAAGCTTATGTGGCTATTTCACTAAGCCACACACTCCAGCTGAGCCTTTGTCAGTAACAGTGGTATATTGATTTCCTATCTCTCTGTCTTGTTTTACATCTATTTTTCAAAAACTTGGTGGGAAAGAAAAGCATTAAATTTTAAAGGACTCCACAGGCACTTCAATATTTAATAAAAACTACATAACAACTTACCCCAACAAGTAGAAGTGATTTTACATCAACGCACATTTATTATCTCTCAGTTTCTGTTGGTCAGGAATCTGGGCATGGCTTAGCTGAGCGCAACGTCCTCAAGGTCCCTTACAAGGTTGCAATCAGGTTTGGGCTGGGGCTGTGGTCTCATCCGAAGGCTTGATGGGGGGGAATTTATTTCCAAGCTCACCCAGGTTGTTGTGGGCAGAATTAAGTTTCTTGCTGGCTGTTGGCCCAAGACCTTTCTCAGCTCCTTGCCATGTGGGCCTTTTCACAGGACGGCTCACAACATGGCAGCCAGCTTCCCTCAGAGTGAGTAGTCAAGAGTGCAGGAGACGGTACACAGGACAGAAGCCACCACTGGTTTTTGACCAGTCTCACAAGTGACATTCCTATTACTTTTGCCATATTCTGTTTCCTGCCAGAGAGTCACTAGGTCCAGCCCACACTCAAAGGGCAGTGATTACACAAGGATGTGACTATTGGGAGGTAAGGATCACGGGGGGCCATTTCAGAGGCTGCACACCCCAAAACTAACATGCACCACAAGACAGCACACAGATGATCTCGCTTGATCTTCATAACAACCCAGGGAGTCAGCTAACAAGATTATCCTCTTTTCAAAATGAGAAAGCTGGGGCTCAAAGATGTTAAGTATCTGGCTCAAAAGCTCACAAGATAGCAAAGTGGCTGATCAGGGATCGGAGCTACGACAGTCTGCTCACAGATGATGTCCTCTCAGCTACTTGGAAAGCGTTAAGGGGAAACTTGAACTGCAGATATGTGAACACTTACATGTCATTAGTTTTGTCAAAAAATATATTGAAAGGGAGGAAGAACACATGTTAAAATGTTAGGAAAAATATATTAAAACCTTTGAGTGAAGGGATTATGGGTGTGTATTTTTTCCTATTTTTTATATGTTCATATATATTTTTTAAAATGCTGATAATGGCCTTTATTTAATATGGGAACAAGCTATGAACAAAACAGAAAAAGCCTGTTCCCATCGGGCTTGCACTGGCACACCACAGCTGCGGGAACAGTCTCCCGTGAATGCAGGCAATAAAAGGCACTTCGTCTGTAGAGAATTAAAAAAATAATAAAACCTTCCAAAAGCCAGTCATCTTTTTAATGTTACTCAATTCTAAATAATGTCAATGATAAAATTCTCTTTCCCCTTGGAAAAGTACTCCCCTGGTACTGTTCCAATCACCCCCTACCCTTGGTTAATCTGGGGATATAGAAAACACACACACACACACACACACACACGCACACATGCATACACACAACTATGTCAGAGAGTGCTCAGTTCTACAGAAAAGCAAAGAAGGGTCTAAGGAGACCACAGAAAATGGGAAGGAGTACTTTTTTTAAGCAAGGCAATCAACAAAGCCTTCTCCAAAAGGTGACATAGAAATAGAGACCTAAGTAAATTGAGAAAGCATGCACTGTTTTTATAATCAGAAAAATTTAGAGCTTGGCTTTCCCCCTAGCTTATTACCTTTGAAAGTTTTACCATTCATTCAGTGCTGTGTTCAGTCTTTTAGTCACTCAGTTATCCATTTTTACTGAGTGCCTATTAGGTGCCAGGCACTGTGCTAGGTCTTGGGAATTTAAGAGTGTGTAAAAGAGATATGTCCCTTCTCACACTCATCTTAGAATAATAGGGTGGGGAGCACAGTTGTTCATCAACAGATGGCTGCAATATACAATTGCAAACTGCAACAAGTAGTATTATGGAAGGAACATACAGGCTACTGAGAGAGAAGAAACCAACTGTGGGGGTCCATGAGAAATCTGCCACAGAGGTCCTGGCATTGTAGGCACCAATGCCATCCATGTGGGAAAGATTATATAATAAAAAGAGAATCAGGGTAAGGAAAGAACCTTGCAAAATTCCAAAAATTAATGATCAAGACCAGAGGATGTGATACAGGGAAGAGCTGAGAGGTAGGAGCAAAGCCAGTGGGGGCCAAGGGACGCACACGCTCCCCGGGGAAAGAGTCAGCAAATCTGTCGAGTGAAGCATCAAGGACAGGAGGCTGAGGACTGGGAAATGCCCTCGGTGTTCTGGGGCTTGGTGTCAGTAGACCTGGGGACAGACTTTGCAGGTTGGATGGGTTGACAACTTGACGGGAGGAGAAACACAGACCATGTGTATAAGCAACTTTGAAATGATATTTGGCTACAAACAAGAAAAAAAAATAACAAGTTTGTAGTTGAAAGGAAAAATGAAAACAAAGAAGGGTTTTGGATTATTTTTTCTTTTTTAAATACGGGAGAAAATATAGTTATTAAAATTATGAAGACTTTGGTCTTGTGGAGAGGAGGGAGGCTGGCCGGGGCTGGGCACCGTTGGCACACAAGGTGGCCGGCTTCTGAGGAGGAGGTTGGGGAAGGACTCAAAGAGGGTGAGTTTCCTTCACCTTCCTGTGGACAGTCCTGCTCCTGCCGTCCTTCTCTTTCTTTCAAAAGAGCAAACAGAAACTTTAAGATGTTTTAAAATGTAGATACTTAAAATTTGGGAGCATAAAATGCAAACATCACACCCAAAGATATTTTCATTACTCATCTCACTTTTTAAAGCACTTTCACATGAATTCATTATTTTTATTCCCAGGACAGCCTGGTGAGGTTGTTGGGATGTCTGCCAATCAATTCACGTGACTTATCTACGGCAACACAATGTCAATCATGCTATTTATAAAGTGTCGAGAGACCCACATCTCCTAACTGTCACGTCAGTGCATTTTTCTTAAACCATGCTACACCTCCCTCGTCTCCTATATCCACTAAGTATCATCATAAAATTCAGGGCTTGAAAGTACAAATTGAAGACAGAGAAGAAAACACCACAGAGAAGGTCTGGCTCATTTATATCTTGAGACTCCTTTAAATGTCTTTTCTTGCCCTCATCTGAAGGAAATAATTTTAAATATAGTATACAAAATCCGCTGGTGGAGCATGCATACAGCGCCTTCCAGGTGCTCTGCAGCGGGCAGCGGAGAGGCGTCTGCACCTGCACACCTTCACCAAGCTCTGCCTCCTCGGTGCAGCTCACTCACCCGCTGTGGGGCCACAGAAGCTCCCGGAGAGCTGATTCCCTCAGGCTCTGGAGAGACTTCTGAGCACCCTTCTGCCTCTTGTTTAAGAACATGAGCAACACAGTTCAGACAGCCTCATGATTTGATGAAACTGTGTATTTTTCATTAGATTTTTTGTGTGTGTATGTGGGAATATTCTGAACAAAGCAGTGCTATATGCAGATAAGTAATAACATTAATAAAATAAATGGTAAAATACTTACTGAGTACTTATTATTTCCTATTCTCAACAGCCTGAGGTGATCTCATCCTAGTGTTTTTATTATTATTCCATTTTAAATCCTTAACCAAGAACACAGCATTAATCCTATCATCAAACAAATGCCACTGCTGGCCCATGTGCATAGACCAGGATTTTCCCGGAGTAACGTAGACCATGGCCAACTTTTTGGAAAGAGGCTGCAGAGTTTTCCCACATTGATGAGGGGCCTGGAAAATAATTTCCCTTGTTTCCAGCTCATCATTTTGCTCCAAGACACATTCACAAGTGTGATCATTTCTTCTCCTGGCCCTTCTCTGGCCATGCTGACCTGCCCTGTGCTGTCTGTCTTTTAACTTCCGGCATTTGTCAGTCCTGTCTCCGCTCCAGGGACAGCTCTTCATCCCTGCCCTCACCTGCAAACCCCACTGTGACCTCCATCAGTCTGGTCAATTTCAACACACGACTCACGTCTTTCTCCAGAAAGTCCCCTCGGCCCACTCCTCCTAGCAACTTGATTAGGGGTAGAGTAACTGCCAGACACTAATATTCTAAAATAATTACATACAGAATGTTCTGGAAATTTATTAAAATAAATGAATTATCTGTTAGAGTTAAAATTAATTTAATTCTTTTCACTTACCTGGATTTGGGAAGAAAGAAGGAGCAGAAATAATGAGATTCAGTTTTTTCCCTTCTTTTTATGCAGGTTGCAGTGCTGGGATTTGTTTCTGAATGCTGCTGCTGGGTTACATTTTCCAAAAAAGCATGAGCCTATGTGCTCAAACGTCTCAGAATACTTGAAAATGTATTTTCTTTGACCTCAAGTTGTATGAGGAGTTTGCTAAAACTCATGTGCTTGCTGATAGGTCACTCTGAAGTAGTGATGTTTGAATTCTGCCTTAAAAAGATTTGGCTTCTAATCATCGTGCAGCGATGTTGCAGTTATTCTTGAATTTTTCTGCTCGAGTCTACGAATTACACAGAATTTTTTTTTATAGAAGGGAACATTCTGCCCACAAGGCTGGCTATTCCATTACAATCTCCTTCTCAAGATGCATGGAGTATTACTTTCTTTCCTCTTTGATTTCTTCTTCTTCTACAGCTACCTTATAAAAGAATACCTGATCGTTCAAACCATGTTGAGTTTTTACCTGATGCCAAAAGTACTGAAGTTTGGGTAATTCCACTGAACAACCTCTATCTAGTATCTGAGTATATTTACTACAAGTGACTTACAATACTGCTCAGAAACAGTAGCTTCATAGCCAGAACATGCGCAGGAATAAATTCAATAGAAATCTTGGGATCTGGACTGTGTGTCGTATTTTCACACTTATAATTAATGGCTTTCAGATATAAGTAATGGAAAATGGGGCAGATGGGGACTGGAATAAGGGGCAGTTCAATTATAGTGGAAAGCCTATGGAAGGCAAAGCTTCCGGTTTGATCCGGCAGCTCATTCTTGTATATAAAGGAAATCGTTTGTCTGGGCACGGTGGCTCACGCCTATAATGCTAGCACTCTGGGAGGTTGAGGTGGGAGGATTGTTGGAGGTCAGGAGTTCAAGACCAGCCTGAGCAAGAGCGAGACCCTGTGTCTGCAAAAAATAGAAAACTTAGCCAGGCGTGGTGGTGCACACCTGTAGTCCCAGCTACTCAGGAGGCCAAGGCAGGAGGATCACTTGAGCCCAGGAGTTTGAGGTTGCAGTGAGCTATTATATGTTAAGGCCACTGAACTCTAGCCAGAGTGAGACACTGTCTCAAAAAAAAAAAAAAAAAAAGAAAGAAAATTGTTCTTTTTATCTCTCTTCTCTGCCTTCCATGGGTTAGACTGATCCTAATACTGGCTGTCTCCATGATAGCAAAATGCTACATGTTTAGGCTTTAATCTTACACAGACTACAAGAGAAAATAATTTTTTTGTGGGGGTGGGAAAAATAAGAAAGTTTATTTTCCTGAAATCCCAGGAAAACTCCTCTTGTGTCTCGTTGGCCCTAAAATGTATCATGTGGTCATTGCTGAAACAATGTCTGACCAAGTTATGGTCAAAACTGATTGACTCAGGTTTTAGATAACTGGATAACTGGATCAGTTTTAAGAATAAGAGGATGGTGTTACCCATGCGGGTTTGGAGAACAGAAAAATGACAGTGGTCTTCTAGAAAATCAGCTCTTTTGGAAAAAACAAAACCAACAGCCCTGATTTGTTGTGCTTGCCAATTCTCTTGGTGCAAACACTCCCAATGCGGCTGAAGTCAAGCTACCCATGGTAGCTCAAAACATTCCTGGATATTGAACATTGACTCTCAGGAAAAGAATGATCAGACCCCACCCTGTCATTACGCAGCATCTGCGGTGCGTTTTCCTCCAGCATCGGGTAGGAACAGGAGGAGAGTTCTTGAGTTGGGCCACAGTTGTGGTTTGGCTCAGTGAATGGTACAGAAGGAAAAAAGGGACAAGAAAGACATGAATATTGCTAAGAGTGCTTGATGTGATGTGATTACATGTAATCTAGATCGGGTAGATGTAGCAGAGGTGTTGAGAGACTAAAGTCTTGATGAAATTGAAGAACAAATGTCCTGGGAATAACGGATATTAACTATCCTTCTTTTGGGCAGGGTGTGTTGGGGGGAGAGGTTATGGAAGGAATAGGTCACCTGTAGGTGCTCAAGATCAAGTGAAATAAAACCCCCTACGTGTCTCCTAGTGATGTTGTCACCTATCAAAAGAAACATGATTGGACAGTTTATGAATTGGAGTGATGGGTTCCTGAGGACAAGGGTAAGACATGAGTGGAAGGCACAGATGGCACCCTGTGTCCTGTACCCAAGACCACACTGGCAGGCACCTCCTTGGTTGCTATGGAAACCAACACCCATGACCTAGGACTGGAAGGGGCCATATGATTTCAAAGTCGGAGAAAGCCCCAGCTCCCTAGCAGAGAACAGGCCACCACCCTCACTACGGCCAGACAAGAGCATTCCGTGCTCTTTAGTACCTCTGCACTTTCACACGTGCTATCTTGTTTCTACACGGAATGCCTTCTTCCACCACCCATCATCTTTGGTCACCTGGCAAATGTGGATTTATTCTTCAAGCCTCTTTCCTAGTTTTCCCTCTTGTGGAAAATTTTTCCCCTTCCCTCCTCAGGGTTAGTTGCCCTTCATTGTGACCGTATAGCATTTCATGAAGCATAATTGGAAATATTTCTCATTTGGCATTCTCACTTTTTATGTATTTATCTCTCTTGCGCACTAGACGCACCTCCTTGAGGACAAGGATTGTATTTTTTCCTACTGGGGTCCCTATTACATAGCACAGTGCAAGATACATACTCACTATGCTTTTGCTTCATTTTGTTTAACGGATGAGGTCCATGTTGCCTGTAACCTACACTCAAAAGATCTAATCCATTCTGAAAAAAAAAAATAGAGACAATATATATTTGCTTCTAATGATGTTAGCAATAAGCTTAACATAGAATATGGAAGGAATTATGAGGACAGAGTATACCAAGATGGTTAAGGGACCGGTGGCCACTACATGCAGCGATTCCCCATTCTATGCCACAAAGGAAGAATTGCTAACTAATAATGACATTTTCCCACTGAGCCAAGACTTGACTTTAAGATCCTTCTCAGCAAAGCCTTCCAAACTGTCACAGCTAATAGTCTGGAGCTGGTGCATGGGATGAAACATCCATGCCATCCTCAACTGAGCTCCCTCTTCCTGGTAGTTGACTCTCATGGTAAAGAACATCCATTTCCTTTGCCTTTGTTCTGCTGATGCCGTTCCAGAAAATATGCTCCATTTCACTAATAAGTAAAAAGCAACAGATTGAATTTGTGCCCAGGCCTTAATTATAAATCATTTTATCTCCCATGAAGAGTATAGTTTGATTTATTAAAAGCATTAAAACTGTTCCATGTCTTAATGAACAAAAGAGAAAAGCTTGTGTAACTAGATTTTGCTTAAATAGTTTCATGGTTCATTGCATAACACAGTCTATTCCCAGATTTTAAAAACTCCATCTTTTATGAAACAAAAACTGAGTGTTGTGCCTTAGTATCACATTATAGTTCTTTATATCTAGCTGGTCACTAACTAGAAGAAAAAATTTTGTTAAAATGAAGGGATGAATTTTTTTATTGTGTTGGGAAATCAGTTCTCTTTCATTCTAAATACTTATGTATTTCTTTAGTTCTTAGATATTTTCTTTTATCATTTCATTGATAATTTCATGTCTTTAAATTTTTTATCCTTTATATTTTCCAATCGCAGTGTCTTTTAACTTTTTGTTTTAGATTTCCTCAAATTTGTTGAAGCATTTATTGCAGATATTTTAGTTAACTATTTGAGGGATTTTTTGTTCTGTATTTCTTTTCCTATGTCTTGCTTGTGTTTCATGGATGTACCATATTTTTAAATCTGTCAAAGCATAGTCAATTCAACTTTGTAGTTATTTTTTTTTTCAGTGATTATCTCCTCTCTAAATTAACCCCTTTTTCTCCCAGTCCCAGGTATTCTTTTATATTGATTATGTAAAATTTGTTTTACTTTTATTTGTTGAGTCTTTTAGTATATGTGTTGAATGGGTCAGATTTTGTTCAGGAACAGAGAAACAGCTCTGGGTATTTCTTCATAGGAAGTAATTGAACACAGGGGCTCGGAAGCTTATGACACCATCCAAAGGGCTGGGTGTGTTTCAGGTGCATTTGCAAGTGCAGGTTGGGAGCCCTGAGAGCGGGGGGAGATGCCCACGAGGAGCCACAGAGCGCCCACAGCTTCAGGGAGCCAGAACATGCAGGTGCCTCCCATGGAGTCTGTCTAGGAAACGTTTCCAAGGCTGCCTGTCTGTGCATCCAAAGAAGCAGAGACGCTAACAGGCAATTCCACACGACTGCTAATTCAAGTTCAAAGTAGAAGGGCCGGAATAGGGTGTGAGTTTCATTTGCTGTTAAGTGTGGCCCTTTCCTGGCTAGATCTCCTGCCCGACTACAAAATATGGCATATTGCGTTTATTAAGAGAGACCTGCAGTGCTGATTACAGTAAGTGGGTAAGGAGCTGGCTGTCAGAGGCAAATCCCCCAAAGAGGAGAGCAACAACAACAAAAGATTTATTCTGGAATGTCAACATCCCCAAAGATCCCCTTTTGTTTCTTTAGAGAAGAACCTCTGGGGTTTGGCACTGGGGTAGTATAAGCTTTAATTTGCTTTCCACTTTGGATAAGGACTGAGGGATGTAGGTGCCCATTCAGTTAATCTCTCTCTCTTCAGCTGCACATCAGGCCCAAACTCAGCCCAGCGCTCCTTCCCCACCTCATACCAGGAGGATGGCTGTCACCTCCTTTGTGGCCTCTCAACAGTACAGCAGGCTCTGCAGGGCCCTGCCTCTCTGGCTTTCAGAAATCTGTTGAAATCACTCAACCACATCATTGTCTTTGAGAGTTTGGGTTTAATCCTTATTGTGCTTGTAGGCTTTATTTCGTTGAAACTTCTGTGCAAACGGGCAAATGCATATGTGTAATCTGCTATTTAACTCAGAAAGTTTTGCCTGCTTTTTAAGGCATATTTGAATCCTTAATATGGGCCTGTATCTAATCTTTGCAACCTCATTTTCCATAATCATACAGTGCACATGCAAAATTCTCTTCTCACTCAAACCGGAACTGCCTTCTGACTCAGTTTCTGTGCAGCCCTGGAGGACCATTCTCCTTCCTTTATTCCTCTATGTATTCAAATAATCTGTCAAAGCCAAATTGATTCCTATTTCCTTCATCAAGGTGAATCCAGCAAATTGTGGCCTTCTCCCTTCTCTGAACTATAATTTAACTATTATTACACAAAAAAGCATGTGTCTATACTAGACAGTCCGGCACTACATATACTTTTTCTTATATCATTATTCATGTATTCTAATTAAGTAATGCTGTACTATATTCCAGAAGTTAGTTAAGACATGCTTTATTATCCTCACTGAAAGTAGATTTAGTCTGCTAAAATCAGTGTCTCGGCCAGGTGTGGTAGCTCATGCCTGTAATCTTAGCTCATGCCTATAATCTTAGCACTCAGGGAGGCCGAGGCAGGAGGATCACTTAAGGTCAGGAGTTGGAGACCAGCCTGTGCAACATAGCAAGACCCCTTCCCTACAAAAAATACAAAAATTATACAGTGTGGTGCTACATGCTTGTAGTCCCAGCTACTCAGGAGGCTGAGGCAGGAGGATAGCTTGAGCCCAGGAGTTTGAGGTTGCAGTGAGCTATGATCATATCACCACACTCTAGCCTGGGCAACAAAGCGAGATCCTGTCTCTTAAAAAAAAAAAAAAAAAAATCAGTGTCTCTTTTAGGGCATAGCATGGTACTAGAGATGTGGTAAAATATTAATACACATATGTACAAGTTATTGATTACATAAAATTTAACATGGCAATCAATTCCACACAACTCCCCACCCACACTTTCTTTTTACTTATCTTGATCATCTTTTGTTTTCCTTTCCTGGATCTTTCAGAGGAAATAGCTGAAGAAGTCACGAAAACCAAAAGAGGTTAAAAAGAAAGTGGAAACAGAATTTTAGAGCACGACTGGTACCCACCTGGTCCCTCTGCTCTTCCGTACTATTCTCATCAGCCGTGCTCGTCTTTACGTGCTCGACAGTGAGCACCAGAACTCCTCCGTGGTAGGTTGGTGTGTGATCGTTGAATGGACATTTTTATATTTAGGCGAGTTCACAGCATGTCCTCTTAAATTAATGTAATTTTAATGATTTTTACAATTTGAACATGTTCTATGTACTGTTTTCAATTTTTGTAAGAAAGAACAGTGTGCTGAGAAATGGTGAAATGATGACTGGAGGAGATGGGGGTGGTGTCTGCGCTGCTAGACGCAGTGCGTCTCTGCTGCCAGACGCCCCAGGACGTCGCCACGGCTTTTTGACAGGCCTATTGCATTATTGAAGTCAAATTCTTTCCTAGGGACATATACCTTTTCACCCCGATCTCTGTAGAAAACTAGGAAAAGCTTTCTTCCTGCTGTTGGCCGGGGCAGCCCTGCATCTTTGAGACTATCGCTGTGTTTGTGAGGCAGAAGCTCTCTGGGCAGCCGCCAGCCTCCTCCATGGTGTTTGAGCATCAACCCCTGAGCAATGGATGGGACATATTACTAAAAATTATTAAAAACCAGCTGGGCGGGGTGGCTCACGCCTGTAATCCTAGCACTCTGGGAGGCTGAGGCGGGTGGATCACTCGAGGTCAGGAGTTCGAGACCAGCCTAAGCAAGAGCGAGACCCCCGTCTCTACTAAAAATAGAAAGAAATTATCTGGCCAACTAAAAACATATACAGAAAAAAATTAGCCGGGCATGGTGGCACATTCCTGTAGTCCCAGCTACTCGGGAGGCTGAGGCAGGAGGATAGCTTGAGCCCAGGAGTTTGAGGTTGCTGTGAGCTAGGCTGACGCCATGGCACTCACTCTAACCCGGGCAACAGAGCGAGACTCTATCTCAAAAAAAAAAACAAAAAAACAAAAAACAAACCACAAACCAAAACGTGTGCTTTGGTCATTTTTCTTATCTAGCAGTCACATTGAAACTAAAAGCTAAAAATTATGAATGAAAGGAAGGAAAAATTTAAATTAGGGCCTAAATTTATCTCTTTCATTATCAGTTTCAATAATTTATTTTTCATTAGCAGAGATGTTATTAATATTTCACATGAATTTTCTTACTTTTCTCTCCTTTCTCCAGAGTGCCAATTCAAACTTAATATAACAATTATTGTATACCTTGAATTGACATACAATAATGGTAATGCATTAATTTAAAATTTTAAACATTTTTAAATTAATACAGTGCTACCATATAAATTATGTATATTTTATCCATATATCCACCCAGCAATTATCTATAATATGAAGGAAAAAAGGCTATACATAAAGCTCACATGTTATTATTTTATGCACCATGCAATTTAGAATCACAACTGGGTGTTTGCAGAAAGCTAGCTCAATCCTTAATTGACATGAACATTCTAAGCAAAGTAAGGATTATCACGCTATGGCACATAGGCTAGGTATGTGACAGGAGTATGCAACTTCTTGAAATAAGTGGAAAAGGCAATGGGCAGGATAGCTACCATGTGTACATGAAATCAGTTGAGAATTTAGTGAACCACACTGAACAAACAGAAGGAATTTGGTGTAAGACATCTGAATATTTAGTAAGTTATGCAAAAACATCTAGATCCTTTATTTTTCCTTTTCTTTTGGCATTTGTTATAGAGAGTCTTAAAAGTCTATTCTTTGGAATACGTAAGTTGGCCACAACTATATGCTTCTTGAAGAATCTATTTTATTTCTATTTCAAAATATTGAAGGTGTACAAATGTTTTAGATTACATGGATTGCTTTTGTAATGCTTGAGTTGAGGCTATAGGTATGCCCCTCACCCAAATAGTGTTCATTGTACCCATTAGGTGGGTTTTTGCCATTCCCTCTTACCCCCCCCCCCCCCCCCCCCCCGCTTAATTGCCACTGAGTTTTACTTCCCTCTGTGCAAATGTGTGCTCCTTGGTTAGTTCCAGTTTAATGAGTACATGTGGTGTTTGATTTTCCAATCTTGAGATACTTCACTTAGGAGAATGATCACTAGTTCCATCCAAATTGTTGCAAAAGGCATTAATTCATCCCTTTTTATGGCTGAGTAGTACTCCCTGGTATACAACATATACCACATTTTATGAATCCATTCATGAACTGATGGGCATGTGTGTTGATGCCACATCTTTGCAATTGTGAATTGTGTGGCAATAAACATTAGAATGCAGGTATCTTTCTGATGGAAAGACTTCTTTTCTTTTGGGTAGATACCCAGTAGTGGAATTGCTAGATCAAGTGGTAGGTCTACTTTTAGTTCTTTGAGTTATCTCCATACAGCTTTCCATAGAGTTTGTACTAATTTGCAGTCCCACCAATAGTGTGTAAGCATTTCTTTCTCTCTGCATCCATGCCAGCATCTATTGTTTTTGGACTTTTTAATAAAAGCCATTCTAATAGAGGTAAGGTGATATCTCGTGGTTTTAATTTGCATTGCCCTGATGATTAGTAATGTTGAGCATTTTTCCATGTTTAGTGACCATTTGTCTATCTTCTTTTGAAAAATTTCTGTTCATGTCTTTTGCCCATTTTTTAATGGAAGAATCTATTTTTAAAAAATTTTACTTCTAGTTCTAACAATTTGCCATAGATCAGCACTGTCCACTAGAACTTTATGCAGTTATAGACATCCACGCTATCTACATGGTCTAATAAGGTAACCACTAGCTATATGTGAACACTAGAATTGTAGTTAGTGCAACTGAGGAGGTAAATTTTCATTTTTATTTAGTTTCAATTTATGTAAGTTAAAGTAGCCACACGTGGTTGATGGTTACCATGTTAGCAAAGCTACGGACTATTCAGAGTCCCAGTTTGCCAGTGTTGAAGACTAGCTGAAGTGTAAGACATTTCCTAATTACAAAAGGAAATCTTTTGGAAAAAATATTAATTTCATTATACATGCATTGTAGTGATTTTTAAAATAGTTTTAAAGAGGACTAGCATAATAAATACACATGAATGTGTATATTCAAACATGTAGATGTATATACTTTTATACATATATATGTCTATGTGTTTATTCAAATCAGTGAGTTCACAAAATCTGGTTGCATAGTAATATTATGCAAAAACTGAACAATTGCTGTAAAACTGAATGTCTAAAAAACACTTGTTGTCAGGGAATCAGTAAATATCGGTATTAATACATATCTAGCAATAAAATACAACAAACTTAATGGTAAAAAACATCCCACCCTGCATACAGTACCAAAAAGCAAAAACAGTACTGCATTTCAATGACTATTAGTCATTAAAAAGTAAGGCAATGTAAAATAAATTTGACTGAATTTCTTTAAAGGTAACCACAATTCATAAAGAAAATTCATTTATCAAAAAGCAGCAGGAAGTATATATCAAAGCAGTAACTTTGAAGAAAATTTAATGCTGTGCTCTGGCATTCAGAAAAGTAAATATATCACTGATTAATATTATCTAACTACTAATACGTGAGTAAGAGTAATAACTCTGTGACCTTCAACTGTGGGTTATGGTAGTTCTATATTTTAATCTAAAATGTTAATAAAATAATTCAAATTTTATCTCTGATCAGTCTTGTGAAATAAGATTTTAGAGGCTGGAGGGGGAAGGGGAAGGGAGCTATGGGGGAGATTTGTTAAAGGATACAAAATTACAGCTAAGATGGGAGGAGTTCTCTAAAATGCTGTAAGATGACTATAGTTGACAGTAATATATTACATAGTTTCAGATAGCTAGAAGGAGGATATTGAATGTTCCCAACACAAAGAAATGATAAATATGTAAGATGGTGGATATGATAATTACCCTGATCTGATCACTATACATTATATATATTGAAACATCACTATGTATCCCATGATTATGTACAATTATTATTTGTCAATTTAAATAAATAGTAAATAAATATAGTTGGAAAAAAGTAAAAATGACAAATAAGCTCTGAGATTCCTGTCTTTGATATGATGGTGTGTGGCGCTTCTCACTGTCATTAGGGGTGACGTGTCCTTCCCACCTTTAGTCTCCAATGCTGAGCCTTTCATTATGAATATTTGCACACTAGACACGGATCTAATAAAATGTATCTTAGTCACTGGAAAATATATTAATGGATGGGTTTTTCATGCTTATCTGATAGTCCAATCAAGGTCTAAATATTGATGTAGGTTTATGTGTGTCCTTATGTCTGTGTGAGGGGTGCATTTGGGAAAAGGGAAGGTGGAAAATGCTTCATTTGCTAGAGTCATGAATTAAATGAGGCAGGTCTGAATCTAGTGGCAAATATTATTATAATAATTAACATCATACAAGACAATATGCTAGGTTATACTTAAAAAATATTTTTGGAAGCAAGCAGAAACCAAACAAGCTACATTTGGAGCAGTGAGATGCTAGCTCTTATTGCCCTAAATATGCTTCTTGATTGTGGCTAAATCTATGCTATAGTTTGACAGGATGATAAGGAATTACACTTTTGCTTGTTTTTCAACCATTAGTTTTAAATTCCTTTGTGAGAGTGTGCCTTGAAAAAAAGCACAAGCCAAGTAGTCAGATTGTGTTATTTTTCTGACTTTCTCTTTACATTTCTGTGATCTACTTCAAATAACGTCCTTGGATCTCAGTTTCTTTATCCATAAAATAATAAAATTATATAGATACTCTCTATAACACATTCAATTAAAAAAATTATTCTGTGGAATGAAGAGACAAAGCACTGTGTAACCAGTAACATTTCCAGAGAAGGCATCAGTATTAATTTCCTAGGGGCGCCATAACAAATTACTACAGAGCGGTTTAAAACAACAGAAATTTATTCTTTCACACAGTTCTGAAGTCTGGAAGTCAGCAACAAAGGTGTAGGCAAGGCATGCTCTCTCTGAAGACTCCAAGGGAGGATCTTTCCATACTTCTCCCTAGCCTTTGATGGCTGTCGGCAACCCTTGGTGCTCTTTGGGTTGTAGAAATCTCTGCACCAATCTCTGCCCCCATCTTTAGGAGGTCATCTCCTTTATGGTCTGTGTCTGTGCCCAAATTTCCCTCTTCTTACAAAGACACCAATCAGATTAGGGCCACCCTAAGGCAGTATGACCTCATCTTGATTGCATCTGCAAAGACCCTATTTGCAAATAAGGTCACATTCACAAGGAGAGGAGGTTAAGGCTTGAACATACTTCCTTTTGGTGGGGGGACAATTCTGTGTCTTTCCACAATAACACCTTAAGGCACAGTCTATTTATGTGGAAGGAGTCATAAGTCTCAAAGAAAGTAGTGAGATAGCTCCAATATCCAAGCATAGAAGAAAAGAAAAATGGAAAATCAATAGGAATATAATTTGTATCTTGTTGACACAAAGGTATGAACACATACATAGACACACAACATTCATTGCAAATGCTAGAAATATGAAATCAACCAAACATAAAACACTATTTTAGTTTTAAGTAAAATCAACTCATTTGCTTGGGGAGTCACAAGAGAGGTGTCAATGGGAGAAATGAGCTTGGAGAGCAGGAGAGCTGCCACAGGATTGCCCCTACCACAGGCCCATGTCTGCCCTCAGCCTTCAATTCTCAGAGACTGGAATCTTACTAGTATCTCAGAATTGCCTCATGTGTGCACTCTCGGGTTAGTGAGGTTCAAAAGAAACGGACATAGCAGCACAGCATTCCTGTCAATTTCCAGTGATATTCATTATGGCCAAACTGACCAGAAGTCATAGTAGCTGTTCAGTCTCATCCTAAAATAAGCACATGGCAATCAGCCAAAGTATCAGAGTCACGTGCTGAGACTGTTAAGGACATTGAGTTTTGCTAATCAGGCGCATCTATCTCCATGATAGGTAGGTGTTTGTTAAGTGGACTAGATACTTGATTTAACCTGACCTATCTTTGGAAAATTCAATCATTTGGACCAAATAACCAAGCAGATTATAATTTCAGAATTACAATAAACATCTTTTTCTCAATGCTTCCTGAAACTATGTTTATGGGTGACTGTAAGTTAGTTTTGGGTATTAGGTCCAAATAAATTATATCAAAAGCCCTGACAGAGGGATCAAGACTAAGCATGGACATCTTTATTCTCTACAGCTTTGGTCCATTACATTTTTCCTATCTCAATGGATGCCGGAAAGACAAGGAACCCTGAAGCAAAGTAAAACACACACACACACACACACACACACACACAGCAGATTCTCATTATTTGTGGGTTCAATTTTTATGATTTTGCCTACTCTCTAAAATGTATTTGTGATCCCCAAATCAATACTTTCGGTGCTTTTGCAGTCATTTGTGGACACATGCAGAACAGCAAAAAATTTCAGTGGCTCGCACATGTTCCCAGCTGAAGTCAAGAAGGCAGACATCCATCATTAGCAGCACATGACTGTAACCAGACTATAAGAAAATTAAAGACTTTTGTGCATCAAAGGACACTATCACATGGTAGAAAGACAACACACAGGATGGGAGGAAATATTTTTGAAATCATATATCTGATAAGGGGTTAATATCTGGAATATGTAAAGAACTCCTACAATTCAACAATAATAAAAATAGACAACCTGATTAAAAAATGGAAAAAGTACATGAATAAACATTTCTCTAAAGAAGATATACAAATGGCCGATAAGCACATAAAATGATGCTCAACATCACCAATCATCAGGAAAATGCAAATCAAAACCACAGTGAGGTACCACCTCATACCCATTAGGATTGATACTGTTAAAAACAACAGCAACAGAAAATAAGTTTTTGGCAAGGATGTAGAGAAATTTGAACACTTGCATTATATATGGTTGGTGGGAATATAAAGTGGTGCAGCTGCCATGTAAAACAGTGTTGTAGTTTCTAAAATTACAATTACCATATGATCTAACAATTTGACTTCTTGTTATACACCCAAAAGAATTGAAAGCCAGGTCTCAAAGAGATATATGTACACTCATGTTCGAAGCAGCATTATTCACAATAGACAAAAGGTGAAAGCAACCCAAGTGTCCATTGACAAATGAATGGATAAACAAAACATGGTGCATACATGCAATGGTATATTATTCAGCTTCACAAAAGAAGGAAATTCTGCCATATGCTACAACATAGGAGAACACTGAGGGCATTATGCTAAGTGAAATAAGCCAGTCACAAAAGGACAAATAGCATGATTCTAATTACCTAAGGTACTTAGAGTCCTCAAATTCATAGAGACAGAACGGAAAATGGTGGCTGTCAGGAGCTAGAGAGAGAGGAATGGGATGGATTGTGTAATGGGTATAGATTTTCATTTTGAGAAGATGAAAAAGTTCTGGAGATGGATGATGGTGATGGTTGCACAACAATGTGAACATACTTAATATTACTGAACTGTACACTTAAAAATGGTTAAGATGGTAAATTTTTTGCTATGTGTATTTTGTCACAATTAAAAAGAAAACATACACAACTCAATATGGTGGAATTTAACATCATAATACATTCTCCTGGCATTTTAACCAATAAAACCACCTAGTCAGTTTCAATGGCATATAATTTATAAGACCTTGGAAAAGAAAATAGAAAAACCTATAAAATCTAATGATTCAAATAAATGTTTTTTGGAAGCCAAATTATTTTAAAGGAAAAAAAAAAAAACTCTTAAGAAATGATACAGGTTACCTCATTCCTAACACACTGGGTACTGAGAATGAGGTTCAATATTTCAGGAAACTTATGCATTTGAGAAAAACTTCCTGTTGTAATCTACCGTTCATAGAGAATTTAAAGAAAGGTAATACACCACCTCCTTCAAAACACACACATAAAATATCCACTCACACATTAAGGGCAGCTTTAAAATTCCTGGAACTAAAGAGAAGAAACACGAATGCCCTAATGCTTCATTTGCACGTTCATGACTATATGGCCTCAATTTGCATTTGCATTTGTGAATGGTTTTTTTCTGAAAAAACGATTTGTGTGTTCAGCTATTTATTTTGCATATTTCAATTCTTGTTGGGCATGCATAGCAGCTGGTTCTTGGTTTGTGACTGTTACTGAAGTGCCAATATTTGCAAGTCTTATCTGTAAACCTAATGTCCCTTTGGGCTGCTAGTTACCATTCTGCTCAGCCATGAAACCCTGTTAAAGGTGAATGGGTGGAGTATGGGATGCTTTCCTATCTTCAGTCAATGGGTGAAGTGCCTCTGGGAGGACTTTGTCTGGGGTTACAGAATAGGCTTTAGTATTTCCTGGCGTTATCTGAAGTGTGGAAGAGGAAAGCAGGCAGGAGCTTTTCAATGGTTTTTATTATAATGTGCTACTTCACAGCTTCAGTATTAGGCCCTGGAGGCAGTTTTTCAGGCAATCCTGGAATAGTGGACTGAGCAGACAGCTTTGGGTTTGAATTTGGCACCTTTAAGAGTTTGTGACCTTAGCTCAATTAATTGACCTCGTGGACCTTCAGCCTCTCCATCTTTAAATTGGAAGTAATAAGACTCTACTCGTGGGATTACGGTGTGAACTCAAGAAGATAATGTAGGAAAAGCTGCTGAAGTGCCCGGCATGTAGTACGTACAAATGAGAGCTGATACTGCTGTTTGAATTTTGTTCCTATTGCCTTTGAGAAGGATCTGTAGGGAAGTTGAGATGTTCTTTTAGAGTTCAAATAGACCCATCAACATTGAGCCATGAGAAAACCACAGAGGAGACTTTGACTCTCGACTTTTGAGAGTAGTCAGTAGCCAAACAGGTTTGGTTGATTTGGAGCTTTAAATTACAGCTGGTAATTTGGGAGGCATGCTGAAAACAAAATGGAAAAAGTCAGAGACCACCCTCTGAAACAGTGTTGTTCTTTGAGGCTGAATACAAAGTGCTGGGCGCAGATACCAAGGTTGCTGGTACCATTATTATTATTACTACTTACAACTTCCCTGTGCTGAGTAAAGGCACCCTGTTAATTGAACTGAGTGGAGTTCCTGAAAAACCTCAGGTTGAAATACTCACGTTTTTCTTACTGAACTGCACGGAGATATAAACTTACTGCTTTACATGAAATCTGCTAGAGAGATTTAAAATTTATCAATCCTCTTAGCTTTGCTGCTTTTAAGACCACAAAAAATGGCCTGTCTCAGAGAAACCTTGCATATTACAATTCAGTTTTCAGACATGGCAGGAACTTATTCACGGCAGAATTTATTTCACATTACATTTGGGGCATGCATGAGATTTAAAAGCAATGCTTTTTCTCTAAAGTACTCACTACAAAAGATATATCACACATACTCAAGCTATTTAAAACTCAGCAAGGGGAATATCAACAGATTTTTCTCCAAGTGTGCTCTCTGATCAGCTGGGGAAATAAAATCTCCCTTATGAAAAGCAACGAATTGAAACAATTCTACTACATTAAAGCCTAGGGGTACCTGTCCTATTTGGTTGGAATTTTGGGCAGCTTCAAAGGTAGAAGTAGTGTTTATATAGGTATGTGTGTATATGAGTGTTATTTTTGCCTTTCTGAATGGTTTTCTGACTTCCCCACACCGTCAGTGCTTTTAGGAATATTTATGAAGGAACAAAATACCATTAGCGATTTTTTTAATTGAATTACTTACGTATCAATCAAGTACCTGTCAATTGTTTGTAATGGAAATTAAACTAATGCTATTTTTCTTAAAAAGTAAATTTATGGGCTCTCCAGCTGGAACATTCAGGGGTGACAACTTCAGGTATGTGTGACCTGATTCAAAATTATTGTCAAGAATATCTTTTTTTCTTTCACTCTTGATTCTGGTCTGAGAAACAGAACCAATAGGATAGACTGTGTATATAGGTATAGGAACACATATGTATATATATGGCAATGAATATAAATATTATATATATATAGAGAGAGACAGAGAGAGAGAGAGGGTGAGAGACTGAATTCTGCAGGGCAGGATGGGAGCTGGAGGCCCAGGGAGGAGTCGAGGTTGTAGCTGAGGTCTGGAGGCTGCGTGGAGGCAGAATTCCCTCTCCCTTAGGGGATCTCTTTCTTTTTTCTGAAGGCCTTTGACTGACTGGATGAGGCCCATCCATCCACCTTATGGAGAGTAATCTTTACTCAAAGTCTACTAAGGTAAATGTTATCACATCTAAAAAATACCTTCACTGCAACATCTAGAATAGAAACTGGATACCATGGGTACCACAGCCCAGCCAAGATGACACATGAAATGAATTGTCACATCATTCCTTCTCGGGAAGGTTATCCTTCATAAGCACATAGGTGGCGACAGGCAGCTCAAAGGCTTACCTTGTCCTTAGAGGTTAGCAATCCCAGAGAAAGGGAGTGCTGCTCCTTCTGACAGTTTGACCAGAGTTCTGGGTTTAATTCACGTGTCTAAATCTAGAACCGGGGTGAGGGCTGAGGTTTACTGACACGGGGGGGCTGTCCTCACTGCCCTATTTCTGTTGCAGAGAGAAGCGTTTGGTTGGCATCGTCATCACAACAGGGAATGTTTTCCTCCTCGGAAAGGGCCTAGCCCCAGAAGGAGGGAAATGGGGAAGGACGCCGGGCAGATGGAGAGTTACCTCCCACCATCTCTTGGAGCAAACTGTGAGTCACTGCCTACTTTTGTATGGCCCGTGAACTAAGATTGAGTTTTATGTTATTCAATTATTGAAAGGAAATCAAAAGAAGAAGACTATTTCTTGACACGTAAAAATTACATGCAATTTAAGTTTCCACGGCCATAAATAAAATTTTGTTGGAACACAGCCGTGCCCACTAGTGTCGTGTTCTCCTCGGCTGTTCACACCACGACAGCAGAGCCGAGTGGCTGCCACGGAGACAGCATGATCCGAAAAGCCTGAATTATTTATTCACTGGTCCTTGACAGAAAAACACTGACGGCCCCTGTGTTAGAGCATTGCGACTGTAACTGGGATTTGGAATACTAACGCATTTTCATTCATTTGGAAAGTATTTGTTGACATGCATGTGCATTTGTTTATTCACTCTGAGACTGGCTCCTCACGGAGAGGATCCGACATTTCAGTAGCGGGGAAGGTCACAAATCGAAGTGTTAAATTTTCTTTCCATTCCCATCCCCAGTCTGTCTTTCTAGATGTAATCATTTTAACCATTTTTTAAAATTAAAATTTTTTTTTTGGTGGTTATGGCCCTAATTCGATATTATGCTTTCAATTGTTTCCTGGTTGGTCAACACCCAGCTGTCAACCGCGTACTGGAACCTATGGAAAGTTCACTTCCTTTGCCGCTTTAGAGTCTCTTACAGAACGTTTTTTAAAATTTAACCTTATTTATTAGCTATATTTATTTTTGACCTGCGAAATTTAGAAATGGGCCTTGTCTTCTTGTTCCGTAAAGAGAGGAATTTGGGACTCCTTCCCTTCACTCTCCAGCTCCTGCTCTTGTTACTTCAAATTTTGAAGATTAATGACATTTACACTCTGTTCTGTGCAATTAATCTCACATCCTTTATCTCTAGCTTGAATTTACATCTGCATCTTATTCAGTGATGGGTGAACCCATTTTACCTGAGGACAGATATCTTTTTACAATTGTTACTCGATTATTTTTTCCCGTCATTTTTGTCCTCTCTCTCTTTAATACCTATGAGACGAATGTTAGTTTTCTTGGACGTGTATTCTAAGCTCTAAATTTTTCTCACGTGTTCTCCTTTCTTCTGGGGCATTTCCTTTACTTTTATTTCATGTATCTTTATGATGTTGTTTTTTAACTTTAATTTCCATAACCTTTTTCTTATTATTTACTTGCTTCTTTTCTACAGAAGGCTGTTATGGTCTTCTTGTCTCTCTGTCAGAATTGATCTCCTCTTCTTCCCGAGTCTCTTCGAGGTTACCAATTACATTATTTTAATGTTCTCCTCTCTCCCCGTGGAAGCACTGTTTGCTGCAGTGGGAGTCGTTCCGTCTGTCCCCTGTGGGTCTTCTTCTTTGTGTCCCTGCTGTTCCCTAACTGTCTGCTGACCTGTAGATGTCTCTTCAAATCTATGAGGCCTGGCTGGAGGAACACAGCTTGTTTTGCTTTCTCTTTTTGCTGCTTCTCGGAAGGAGAGGCTCATCCCATGCACCTGTGCCTGTTGGCGGGGCCTGGGACCTGCCGCACCTCCCATCACAAGGCGAGCAGAACACTTCTCAGCGTCCACGTGGCTCGCCGCCTTCCAGTGTGCCGATTCTCACCCGGAAGTGCCAAGCCCCCAGGCACACAGGTTGGTTTAGTTCATAACCATAACCACTAGCACGTGGGTGCAGCTGGAGCAGGCAGGTAGGTTCCTTCATACCACCAACCACTGAGCCAGTCTGCGGATTTTCCTGAGACCTATACCCTTTCCGCTTTCCAGTTCTTGGTACCTGCCAGCACTCGAGGTCTCTCTTGTGAAAACAGCTCCTTCCGCACTGCAGCTTTCTCCAGCATCCTCCGACCTGTCCGCTAATGTAGGAATAATAATAATAGGAAATGGTAATAGAGTGCTTACAATATAGCAGGCACCGTTCAAAGCAGTTTGGATAGATCACTTCATTTAGTCCTCATAACAACCCCAGTGAACAGGCCCTACTCTTATTCCTGTGGTACAGATGAGGAAACTGAGGCATAGAAGGGCTGCTGTCTAAAGCCACACAGCTTCTGAGCTACAGACCCAGGTCCTGACCTGACCAGTCTCACTCGGGCAGCGACACTCCTGCCCGTCTCACTGCTGAGCTGGACCGATCCTAACCGTGGGCACTTCCAGAAATTGGTTAAAATCTTGGGTCTGCGGATGTCATCCTCCAAGTTCTTACTATTATTATTTTTAATTAATTGACTCCATCTGATACTTTTAAACTGTTGTTTAAAAACATTTTTTTTTAGTAGGAAGGGCCATAAATATGTGTGCTCAGTTTACTGTCCGAGTGGAAGTGTCAGCTCGGCTTACAATGTTCTTATTACTGTGCTGTCTCCGGGAGGGAGGAGGTGGAGAGACACACCAGATTCCCCAGGAACATTCAAAGGCAAGATTTGCTATATTCCAAATGTCACGTTGTTTCACTCTTTCTTCTTTTGCCTGTGTTCTACCTTCCATCCCTCTTCCCTTTTGTCTTGGTAGTTCCTATAGAGCCTTCAAAACAGACCTCCTCTAGGAAGCCTTGCTGATTTGCCGAGCTGAACTGTAAGTTTTGTGTTTCCACTGTACTTTGTGCAGGCCTCTGCACCATTCTGTGGTAATGAGCTCTCTGATTGCCCTCCTAGAAGACTCTAGGCAACTTCAGGACAAGGACAGGCTATCTCCAATGTCCAGCCAAGACCTGACCTGGAGTTATTTATTGTTTTTGGATGAGTGAGTGCATTGAAGTAATGTACAAGAGAGCATTTTCTTATTCCCAAGATGTTGAAGCATCAGGGTTTATTCAGATAAATTATTAATAAGTGTATAGTTGTACTGATACAAATCTAGTTGGGCTGTGGCTGAGAAAGTTATCACACTGGGAAAGTCTTCAAATACACTCTGAGTTCTAGGCAGGATGACTAGACCAATAGGTTTTCGAGTCCAGTCCTCTCTGTTGTGTTTTTTATACCCAGGGGCTAAGTCACAGAAACTGCCTTGTTAAGCTAGTCTTTTCTTAGCTCACTATTCAGCATGCTTGTTCCTCTCAGGAGAAATTTAAAAACATAGAAACAAATGGAAAAAAAAATCATCTGAAAGTTACCAATAATAAAACCTGAAAAAAGAGGCTTTAACTGGGCAGAGTTTTAGAGAAATGAAGCTGAATTGGTGTCAGTTTCCGAGCCTTGAGAAATAGGCCTAAACCGGCCTCAAACTGGCCACCAAGATTTCGCTTCTACTTCTATCTCTACGACACTCCAGATCTGTGGCCCTAACTTAGCATTCTGTGTTATTATCACATCTGTAGACCTATGGTGCTAACTCAGTGCCCTTTATTATTGCAACAGCCTCCTCAGTGGCCTCCAGTCCTCTAGGCTCTCCACCTTCCTTCCAAACTCAGCTTTGCAAAGCAGAGACCCCGTAACATGGGATTTCATTCTCAGAATGAAGTCCAGATATTCTGCGATGCACCTGAGCCCTTCCAGCCTGGCCCAGGTCAATCTTCCACTCGCCACCTCTCTATTCCTTACCTAGGGCTGCTGTGACAAATTACCACAAACTCAGTGGCTTAAAACAACACAAATTTATGACCTCGCGGTTCTGTGGGCCAGAAGTCTGACATGGATCTCGCTGGCCTGAAATCAAGATGTTGTCAAGGCTGCATCTCACTTTGGGGTCTTCAGCAGGATCCATTTCAGGGTCTTTCCCAGCTTCCAGGGGCTGCCTGCATCCCCCAGCTCGTGGCACCTTCCTCCATCTTCAAAGGCAGCAGTGCGGGTCTAGTCCGTCTCACATCTCATCTCTCTGACTTCTTCTGTCTCTTTCTTCCACTTATATGAGCCCTTCTGACTGTAGTAGGCTCCCCCAGATAATCTCCCTATATTTAGGTCAGCTTGTGAGCCGCCTTAATTCCCGTTTGCCATGAAAAATAACATTTTCATAGGTTCCAGGTATTGGCACATGGACATGATTAAGGCACCATTATTCTGCCCGATACGATGACGCCTCTTGCCACCACATATTTCGTGCTCCAGTCAAACCAGAAAACCTGCTATTGCTCAAAGCATCATTCACATTTATACTTCCTTTTTGCTCACATTGTTCTCTGTGTCTGAATTATACTTTCCTCCCATTCTATATATATATATTCTTGACATCTCAACTGAAATGTCATTTTCTCCAAAGCCCCAGGCAGAAGTGTGCCTCCCTCCACCCTCCTACTTCACTTTGTTTATTCAGTAGTTCCCCTCTTAGCCTCGAGGGACACGTTCTAAGACCCCCAGTGAATGCCTGAAACTTTGGATCATACCAAATCCTATATATACTATGTTTTTCCTATATATACATACCTATGATAAAGTTGAATTTATAAACTTTCCCACCACATTTTAATTCCCTGAAGTTGCTCTAACTTAATCATTTTTGCATCTTCTTTGATACCTAGCAAAAGTTATGCACGCAGAAGGAGCTCAAAAATATGTCCTAAGTGGAATGGATTTTTAAATTTATGAAGTCTCAGACAGGGAATTACGATTTTGGTTTAAATAGGTAAGCTCCTTAGGTGGTAAATTTTATTTATTGTTCAGAAGTTCTATGTATCAGACAATTAGAAAAATTGATGCCATTGTGGTGAACCATGGAAAGGAATCAAAGCTTTGGGCACATTATTTCCATCACTACAGCACTGCCTATTGTGTGTCTTAGGAACTTCCTCCCAGAGACAGAAAGGTAAGACTTGGTGTCAACCTAAAGCACTCAGAATCTTTTTCACATTACATCTGGGTTTGCACTGTATTTGAATGCCTATGAACTTACTTTTCTTATTTGGGGGAATATTCTCAATTACAGAACAATGTATTTCTTTTTTTTAATACCAGGCTTGTGTATTATAGGTTTCCAAGAGAGAATTTTTAAAATTACTCTATTGTTATAATTGGTATATATTTTAAAAGTGAAGACATAATAAGCAGGCACTTCTGATAACAATTGTTAGCACCTTTTATTAATTTTTAAAAATCTAAGCATAATTTTCCAAAGAATAGGCTATTTTTCCACTTCTCTTTTTATGTGAAACATTAAACAAGGATTATGTCTACGGGCCGAGCTATTTAAATACACCTATTCACTTAAACATCCATAATCCTTCCTCTGAAAGATGTAGAGAAGGATTCTCAGAACACTGGAAGGCCTTTCCCTTGGTCTCAGAACTGGTTAGTTGGGATTCAAACTCAGGTCTTTCTAACTAAAGCACTTGCTCTCTTAGGTATGATTGTCCTATTGTTGTAACATCGTACATAGAAAACACTCTGTGGTTTCAAAATTAATACCTTTGAATATTCACGTTAAAAATTCTGATGTGATACACTACAAAAATGCATGATATTTTGAACATGGAGCTATGCAGCTCTGGGCAAGTTGCTAAACCTTTCTGAATTTCAATTTATTATAAAAAATAGAAATAACGAAGCTTACCTCACCATTTTATAAAGATTAAAAAAGAGAAGTTGATTTATTTCCATTATGTTTCATTCCCTACTGAACAGTTTGAATGAATTGGAGACTCCAGTGCCATAAAATCCACCGCTCAGAAGTAGCATCCCCCACATATGATGAATGCAAACTCCTCTTAAGTTGAATACCAGATGTCCTTTAGGACACAAACATCTGCCGATTGTCATATCTTCGTGGGCAAATCATCATATCACATGGACACATAACTGATGGAAGGTATCTGAATGGAATTGTTCATAATGGAAAAGGAGAAGATGGTAATTGGGAGCCTGGGGCCCTGGTGCTGGGGGAAGCAGATTTTCTTGGGACTGCCATCTGGGTGTGCTGTTTTGGTCATGAAGTTGGGGGAGGTCACTGAAGACACTGGGCAGGGCCAGGAAGGAGCAATCTTTCCTCCATCCCTTGTCTAGGGCCAGGCTTGGCCTCAGCTGGTTCTCTGCGGCACAGCTCACCTTGGTGGGACGGGGGCTTCATGGGAAGTGGCTGCTCTCTGTGCCATGTCCTCAGTGCAGACTGGGTAAGGGCATGCTGGCCACCAGTCCCACTTCAAACTAGTGTGTAAGACAGAAGGAGAAGACAGGAAACATGAAGAACAGAGAGCAGAAGTTCACACTGGGCACTTGTTCTCTGAGAAAAAGAAAAGCAATCCCCTAGCTCCCCGGGGTCCCCTTCCCCTGCCTTCCTTCCCAACACCCACCCTCTATGCCCAAGCTCCAGCCCCAGGTGCACATGTGACCAGATGGAAGTCTCTTCTCTTAGCAAGAGAGGAAAATGCAAATTTTCCACATCCACCTTATTGTCTTACATTGCAGAAAATAATGGTAGATAATTTGCTAAAAGTTGCCTGAGAAGTTCTTCATGGCCCAGTGGCCTTTACCTGTGAGTAGTGTCCACGTACAGATGGACTGTCTTTGAGGAATTCGAGCCTAAGTCATTTTTTAAAATGCAATATATTTTGTCATAGAAAAAATAATAAAAGTTGAGTTTAGTCTCCAATTATCATTTTCAAAGCCTATGTCACCCCAAATGTGGCTAAAACTCCTGATATATTTTTTTTTATTTCTTTTACTCTTCATTCAGTAATTTCAAAGGGATGAAATATATAACATTTTAAATATTTTAATAATTTCATTAATCTTTTATTCTGCAATTAGTTGCTAACAAAGTTGTGAATAACATGATTATTTTCAATATATTCATTTATGCTCCAGTAGACACTGTTGAACCCCACTGTGCCAGCTGTTGCCCTCAAGGGGAGAAGGGCAGTGAACAGACCGAGGAGCAGCCTGCTTTCTGGAGCTTGCTTAAAGAGAACCGCTGGGAGTCCCCTCTGGCCGCCCCCTGCCACACGCATAGGTTAGGATGAGCAGGCTTCACCTCACTTTTTCCTGATAAACAAACTCTGAACAAAAATGTATGAAGCTTTGGAATCTCAGTTGCAGATAATATTGCTGCTTCTATGGGGAAACATAGCTTTTCCCATGAAACAAGCAGAGGTGTGGAAGAAATCTGACATTAAATTCTTGTGGCTATTTGATCCTTGCTACTGTAGAAAACTCCTATGCCACTCTTGTTTTCAAGAGAGTGCTAGCAGGGGTCTCAGCAGGGTCACCTGGTCTTTAGCTCTGTCCACGTCTTTCTCTCTTACACACAGCCTCTGCGAGGCTGCATCCCGGGGCACAGGAAGGCCTGCTGGTGCAGAAGGGGAGGCAGGCCTGGCGCGGGGGCACCAGGAACATTTATTCCTTATATGCTATTTTCATTGTGATTGTATTGGCTGAAGTGTCCGCAGGAGGGAAATCAGATTCCATGTGATTAGAACATTTGGTTTGTCCTGTTTCTAGAACTACAGTCATTGCATCTGGAGGAGACACCAAGTTCAACTTCCCATTTTGCAGAGAAGGAAACTGGTACCCACGGAATGAAGTGAATTGCTCACTGTCATACAACCGGTCACGGACACGCAAGGCCGCAGTCCAGATCTACTGACCTTTCCCGTACACCACGCTGCCTGGGTGACCTTCCAAATACAACTCGCCGTGTCTGTGGAGCTTCCAGGCCAACAGCTCACCTGCCCTGCAAACGGCCAGGCTGCACGTGCCAAAACTCCATTGCAAGGTCCGTTTGGTAAGCCTTGAAGACTTTAACCAAAACAGTACTATTAAATGAGCCTCCAACTCTCTCCATCCATCAAACCTGAAGCTTTTTCATTAGGGCTACTACCAAACTTTCTTTATTCAGGAAACCTGACCAGCAATAAAGAACCCGACTGATCAGTGGAATATGAATTTTACTGCTGCGTGGAGACCTGGTTTTATTTTCCTGTCAGGGAAAATGAGATCTAATTGGGGAACGAGTGACTTATAATCCTCCCTGCATCATTCCTGCTGACCACTCAGGCGCCAATCCGGAGATTGCGTCCTCTTAGATTGGATCTGATTTTTAAACTTTTCCTGGATGTCTTATTTCCCTTCCATCCTAGCTCTGACATAAACCTAATGCATCTAGCACACTTTTTGGCTCCCTAACAGTTCTTGAGAAATTCCATCCTCCTTTTTTTGGCTGAAGGTTGTGGAAATACGAAAAATGGTGGTGGCGGGGAGGGGGAAGGGGGAGGGACATTTAGAAAGTTTATTTTAGATTGCAAATTCAGATTGCTAGGCTGGGTCCATACATGCAGAAGGAAAGGAGAAATGAATCCATATTTCAACTTTAAAACTATAATTCTACTTCAACTGTGTGCCTATTTTAACCAGAGTTATTTCAGTCTGACCTGTAGATAATGACTCCTACTTCTCCTGGTCCCGAGAGCCTAGAAGTTGCAGATTGGATTTCCACTTGTCTATACAGAGCATTGCTGCTGCAGCCACCAAAGGAGTGAGAGGAAACTGACAGGACCGGAGGCCTGTTTCCAGCACGCGTCTGTCCTCCCCTCACCGTGGGTCTCCTACCAAAATGAATATGCTCCTGAGAAGGGCAGGATTATCAGCATGTCCCCCTCTCTGGCACTGTAAATCCTCAGATGGCTTCCTTTGCACTTGATAAAAGTCCAGTTTCTCTCACACCAGTGGGTCAGAAAATTAGGCTCATTTCTTTTGGAACCGGTTGTTTCCCACAGCGTTGACATATGCTATGTTATGTTGCCTTTTACAGTTTATTTTGCATCAAGATATTTCTAAACAGTTATGCTCTTATTCATATGTTTATCCATTGGAGAAATTAAAAATGCTCACATTCTATTGACCGAAAGCATTGATGAGAGGAATAAAACTTGATTTCAAATTTTGAGAGATAAATTGGACTATATAATTAGCCTTGGTCAAGGCAAAACTCTTTGGCTGAGAAAGTAATGTTTTCTTCTGATCTGGAGCAGCTGAACAGGTTTTTAAACCAAGTGGTAACAAAAGAGTTGAGAGACTTCCAAGTGTGTCCGGAGAAGAAGCAGATTTGTTTTACACAATCAGACCGCAAGGAGAACCTCCAAGAACAGACATAATCATCTCCAGAGACTTTGAAGTTACTCAGAGCCGTGTGGAACAGAAGGGATTCTTATTTGGGAAATGCACTTAAACATCTTCTAATGTAATAAACAGACAGGGACATTTTAGCTTCTCACCAAGGAAAAGTAAGTAAACAGAACTGTGCCTAACTCTGTAATCTGAGCTGATTCTCCCCATCTAACATGTACCATGTGACTGTAACATTGGAAGCTGCAAAGGGACCCTTGCAAAATGCGGGTAATGAGAGTCCAAACTGAATGAAACAGCAAGTCTGGGAAAACAAACCCAAGCACTGAAACATTTAATGAATGGAAAGTGCCCATGCATATCCTTCACAAAGATAGAATTGTGTACTAAAATTATAGCTGAATCGAGGCAAATAAAATGCTTTGTAAGATTTTTGATATTGTGGGCTCTTTTTGTGGCATAAAAGTAGCAATAAAAAGCAATAAAAAACTATTTCCTTCCTTCTGTAGAACCACAGCAGATTTTTATAAAAAATAAAAACTGTGCTATCAAATTAAACTACAAAACTAAGCAACTGGGATTGAGAAATATCATCCTGGGAGTTAGAATTTTTTAACTAGAAATTAGTACTATAAAAGTAAACTGTGAAATAAGGCAACTGGTATTGAAAAGTCCTTTCAGGGAGTTAGAAGAACTTAACTCCAGTTCCAACTTTACTAAATAATTTATTTTGAGATCTTTGTCAAGCCACTTAATCTTTTTACGTCCAAGTTTCCTTATCTATGAAATGAGGGAATTAGACGCAGTGCCTTCTAGCTCTAGTATTTCCCTGATTTTTGAATTGTTAAATCAGACAAATATTGGCTCAAATTTAGAGACTCTGCTATAAAATCTTTTTAGGAGGATAGCATAGAAAGATGGGCTTAAATTATTCAGAAATGTGCCTTAATATAATACATCATTTTAAAATGTAAACTAAACACTTGTGAAGACTAAGAAATTGTTAGAAATTATTTAACAACTTAAATTCATATTTGAAATAATTGTGCTGAGTACTAATGTAAATGGGCTACCTACTGAACAAATGCTGGACATTTTTACAAATACTGAACGGTGGAGTTATTCCTTCCAGCACACTACAGAGGAATCAGAGAAACAGCTATAACTATGTACTGTCCAACCAAAAGGTAAGGGGACAGTCCTGTCATTTCTGTAGTATTTCAGTCTTATTACACAGTTGAGGATTTATGGTGAAAGGAATTTCAGTTTCTGTTGTGAAGAATGTTTCTTCAAAGATACCTTAATTGAAAGCAAATTTTGCAAATGATGGGGAGGAAATAAAAGCAAGAATGGGATTTTTGAAAGTCTAGTTGAACTGTCCCAGTTATTAACTGCTCCGTTACCGAATGATAGCACTTCACGTCATCTCAAACCTGTAACTTAAATATTTGCTTTACTAGTGCTTACTAGAAACATTGACGTTAAACGATTTCCCACAAGAGGCTTTTCGTTTTCCACCTGGAGTAAACTGGACCACAAATATGTGAATATGGTAGCTGTTTTGCTAGCCTTTTTATTTCTTTCTAAAACTCAGTGAATAAAGTTTAACTTTAGATGTCTCCTTACACATTTTTATAAAACATATGAAAAACTTCCTGGCCCAGTTTTCTGTCCAGGAGAAACACTTTTTCTCTGCTCCTGATGGTTTTTGCGTGTGGAGGGAGGCCCTTGACTGCAGTGATCCTGGACTTCTTCTACTCCTGGTGGAATTACTTATCTGATTGGTAATTTGGAGAGATCTAGAACTTTCTTTTTCATTTTCTCTTAAAAGTTAAGGTTGGACACACAAGGCATACATTTACCTCTGTTCCTTCAAGCTTCAAGTTTTACAAGGCCTGCCTGTGCCCGAACGGATAAGTCTATTTAAAATTGGGTTCAATTTTAGGAGACCCACTTTCCTCTAGATTTAAGCCATGTTTGTCAATCTAAATTTTGTCCATAATAAAAGCAATTTTCTGTCCCCATCTACCATACTCTTTTGTCTTATTTCTTACTGGGTTAAGAACGCAGTTGAAGAAGATGGTAGATTTTTTATAAAGTGGACTCCCTTAAAAATTTCTTAAAGTGTTGTCATAGTTCTTTATGAATAATAGGAAAATAGGAGAGATGAGAAAGTCTTATTAGACGTCCAATTGTATTATCTTTATTGCTTTGCTGTGAACACAGAATTATCCTCCAGGATATAAAGTATTAAATGATATGTTTTTAAGTTCTAAGAAAGAACATCTGTCTCCTGATTGATTGGCTTAATATACTGCAATTTAACACACCTGAACTACAGAATCAGCCAGGCTGGAGTTTATGACCTGACTCTGTTACTCACTCACTGCATGGAGTTGGAGATTTCCCTCCATCTGAACTTCAGTTTTGTTCAACAGAAAAATGAGAAGAATAATCAATCCATTACTAACAGGATGCAGGTAAGGAGCTCGGTAAATACTAGCCCATCCTTCCCTCCCACATACACTCCTTTTCATCAGATAAATTGTGTAAAATGTATTCATTAACTTTAAGACCATACTTTGACAAATAATTTTTAATGGAAATATTCTTGGGAGTGATTTATTGTAGGACAAGTGTAAAAACAAAGATATTTGCATGAAAGTTCTATTTATAGAAAATAGAAGTTTCCCTAAGTTAATTGAAGGAGTTATACTTTTTTGTAAAATTCGCACACAGTAAAAACAAAAGTCTTCTTCAGACTTAATTATTGCAGGAAAAATTGGTTAGAATAATGCTTTCAAGTGTACATCTCTTTAATGTTCAAACACCCCTTACAATTACAGTGTCCTTTTTGTAACCAATCTTGTTTCTTAAGACATCTTGAATGATTTGATCTCAGCTCAGCTTCCCTGAGATCATCTGCACCAATCCTAAAAAAAAATCTCTGGTCCCCAAACCCTTAGAAAAGCTAGTTTCTTGTAGGAATTTTAATCCCTTTTAGCCTCCTTGATACAGAGGTGCTCAACTTTGTGGTGCATCAGAAACACCTCAGGGAAATTTCTTGAAACTGTGGGCCACCAGAGATTCTGATTCATCTGTTGTGGGGCAGGCCCTGGGAAGGAGTAATTTAAAAAGGTCTTCACAGATAATTCTGATTGCTTATAATGGTAAAGATTAAGAACCACTGCTGGAAGCTCAGATGTCTGTTGGCTGGGTTCAAAGGACAAGGGGAATCCCATAGTGATCATGAAACAGCACTCTGAATTCTTGGAGAAACCCAGGACTAATCTCATTGGACCAATTTCCATAATGTATACTCCAAAGCCATTTGTGCAGATTCAGGGGTATACCAGGTAACGTTATTTCCATCCAGAACCCAAGAGACTAATTTAGAACTAATATTTTTTTCTGGTATGTAAGCAATAACATAATTGTGGTTTGACCTGATTCATTTATTTGACTCTATCAGTCACCATTGCTATTAACAATTTTTCCTGAAACTTATCAGCAAAATGTTAAAGGGAAACTCAAGAATTCCATACATTTTCTTTGACCATTCACCAATAATATTCTATTCTTTCAATTACAGACGTGATGTAGTTTCTCTTATTCCTACCTGGTCTACTTTGCACCTGGATAAAATTTGGTTGGCATGGTGGAGGCTTATTCTAAGACTTTCTCCAGATCTGATTCATATCCCATAGGATCTAGGCCTACAAAGAATTCCTCAAAGTGGAAAAACAAGTAATGAAGTGGCACAGTTGGTGAACTCAAGAAAGGAACTTGATGCTGACTGGCAGTTTGGGATTGAGGGGAAGTGATGAGGATTTATTTTTTCAGGGTAGGATGTGGTTACCCCCTCCAGCTGCTGAGAAGACACCCTTTTGGTGGTGGTTTCTTCAGGGAGGTATGATTAACAAAGCAAGATTGTTCTCTGTTGTGGTTTTGGAAGAACAACTGGATATGGCCACTGTGTTTAAAGAGCATATTTGTTTGGTCTAAATACCAAGATCTTTCCATAGCCACGCTCACAGTTTAGATCAGTAATTCACTTAATTTCTGATTTAAACTCATGCTCTGACTTTGAGAAAACTATGTCTGGGGAGAAGAAAATTGCCAGAGCATTCACCGTCTCCAAAAATCCCCATGGCAGCAGAGGATTGCTACTTGTTTAGCACATGACTTTAGAGAAACCACAATGCTTGAAAATACAGATTTTTTCATTAAACTGCCAGAAAACTCAACCCAAGAATTTTAAACAGTGTTTTTTTATATACTATTAAAAGCTCTATAATAAGCAACTTTTGGAATCAGGATGAAAGCTAATTATAGAACTTCCTTGCCATTGCTGTTTCTATTTACATCTTCAAAACCACAGAAGCAAATAACATAGGCTTTCTTAATACATCAGCATCTTCCTGATTTTGGAGTTCTTTGAAACTGCTCTTACATCTTCCCCTTGAAAACACATTGTGGTTGAATATTCCCACTTCAGGGACAATTCCAGTTTCTAGTGTTTAGTCCAGGTATACTCTTCTTTCCTTAAAATACTGAATGTGAAGACATTTACACTCAAAGTAGACAAAACACCAAAGTTGTTACACAATGAGGTGCATGTTATATAGTCCATTTGTGTGTGTTTAATCTTTTTGTGGTTGTATGTTTCGTCAGTAGTAGCAAAACACAGAAGAAACATAGTCAAGAATATGAGATTATCTGCTATGTTGTGTTCTTTTCCACCACCAAAATGCAAATGTAACTTTTGGGTTGATTTTTAAGAAAAAGAAAATTGTCAAAGTGAAAGAAATTGTCCAGGCTACACATTTCAAGATACTGCCAAGTCTAGCTGAACGGCATGTTTGGGTTTCGGTCTTAGTCAGAGGGCTTTGTAGCCAATTCACACTGTGGCAATTGACTCAGTTGGCCTGGAGAGCTGACTCCTAGGAAAGTAATTCTCTCCAGTGCTGGGCCTCACAGACACACCCAATTAACCCCGAATCAATCAGTACCCACCTACACCACTGGTCTCAGTCTCCGCTGCCCATTAGAATCCCCTGGGGAGCTCTTTAACAATCCCCATGCCAGGTAATTAAATCAGACCAATTAAATTTCAGTCTCTGGGGGTGTGGCCCAGCCATCAGCAGCTTTTAAAGTTTCCCAGGTGATTACAATGGACGGCCAAGGTTGTAAAACCACAACTCCCTGTCTAGAGCACGTCCATGAAGTTCGATTACTTCAGCATTTCTGTTCTTCCTTTTACCCAGGGCAGGCTAAGAGGCTGCCTTGGACTCCCAGAACATTTCCCATTCTTAAAAATATCCCTGGATTGGACAAACAGCCTAATAGAAAATAAGCAAAAAAATACAACATACTATCAAAGATGTGTAATCTCAAAAATTCAATCTCATAAGTAAATGAAGTGCCTTTTTCTAAAAGGAAAATCTTTGTATGCCTATTGTATTGTAGCAATAAAGTATTTAATTTCCAATGCCTTCAAGATTGAGGGAAAAAAGTATATTCTTATATATTTCTGCAGGAGTGAAAACACTACTACTACTAATGAAATAGCTGATGTTTAATAAGCCGTAACAACAAGCCAGGAATTGTTTTACATACCTACTTCATGTATGTTAACTCATTGGATCTTCACAAGAGAGGTGGATAATAGGACCACCCCATTTTCAGCAAGGAGGTAGGCACACTCGTGAGGCCACCTGTCGGATTAGGAGATGGGCAGGGGTGCTCTTAAGGGCAGTTGAGGTCCAGAGCCTGTATCCCTGGCCACTCGTAGAAAGATAGGGAAATTTGGTAATCTCTGTCTGTAGCCTTAAATAGGCCCTGAGATAGCAAAATTCCTCTTTCAGGAAATTGTCTTAAGAAAATGACTAGATATGTGTATAAATATGTTCATTAGAAAGAAAATATTGAGGAACAAAAAGAGAAACAAGTCAAAACTTCACAAATAGGGGTTGGTTAAGTTAACCATATGATAGCCATGCAATGGGACAATATGTTCCAATTAGGAGCCATGTTGCAAAGTGGTTCTTCTCAGCCCTTTCCACTTCGTGACCTGTGATGAGAATGACAACATGTCTATCACACGCTAGGGTAAACGGTCAAGTTGGTCAGAAGTGACTGGTTCTGGAAGCTGGCGGCACAGGACCCTCTAGCCAGGGTAGAAGCTGAGGGGATCAATGTCTTGGCATGCCTAAACCTCATCACCAAAGACCAGGTAGAAAGTTCCCATGTATAGGAATGTATTTGACCATAGCAAAATGTTGCCTAGACCTTGCTAAGCTAACACCAGGCAAACCGTAAGAGAGCGTTGTAGCATATTCCAGGCTGATAACGGCATCAGTGCAAAGTGCTGCAGATGGTCACACTAGCTGTTAAAACATCAAAGGACCTGCACACCAGGAGATGACTAGCCGCTGCACCAAGAGCTTCCCCCAACACACACACAGGGCTTCCCTGAAACCTGGCACCCCTGGATGGCTTCAAGGTAAAGCAACAACTAGGTGAAGCCAAACATGGAAGGCTTGGTTGTCCTTAGTGGGGGTTACTGTTCAAGAGCCTTCTCCAGCATCAGCCAGCATTTGTTCTGATTGGCTGGTGCCTGAGCTTTGTAGGTAGTTAAATATTTTCAATATTACCAATGTATATTTAAAAAGTTGATTAATAAGATACAAATACATGGTTTGATAGAAGAAATAAGACCTAGTGTTAGATAGATCAGGAGAGTGACTACAGTTTCCAATAATCTTTTGTACATTTCAAAACAGCTATAAAATAATAATTCAAATGTTTCTAGAATAAAGAAAAGACAAATATTTAAGGTGATATATAGCCCAAGTGCACTGATTTGATCTTTACAATTATTTCAATGTATTAAATTATCATATATACTGCAAAACTATGTACCTCTATTATGCATTAGTCAAAAAAATGAAACATTAAAAAAAATCTAGATAGAGTTTCTGGAGGGACAAATACAGTAAGTGTTAATGTTTATTCTGCACTTTTCTGGATTTCCCACTTGTCAGAAAAAGGGTTTAGAGAGGATGAAAGAGAAAAAGGAGAGCAAGAGAAGGCCTCGAACAGAGACAAACTTTATTGAAGAACTCGGGCTAGGGCCTCTGCTGGGAGGGGAGAGAAGCCCCCCCTGAACGGTTGGTGGGGGAATCAGGTGGGATGGATTTTAAGGGGCTGCCGGTGGAAAAGGCCGGTCTTGCTTATGCAAAGCTTGGTGTCAAAAAGGGACCAATCAGGGCGGCAGGACCGTCCCTGAGGGCCAGGAAACAGTCTATTTCAGCATTTTGCCTCAGGTGCTGCTGCCGGCCTCAGGCAAGCAAGTTAGTAGTGTTTTTGTTTGCACCTGTTATTTAAAAAATCAAGAAAGGCTAGACATTTTTTATAACTGTAGAGGTAAGAGTTGAGGGCCCATAATGATACTAAAGCATGCCCTTTGGGGTCGCCTTAAAGCAGTAACAGGGGAATTGGAAGACACAACGGAGATGGTGTATTTCATTCTGCCAGGCAGAGAAGGGGAGATGGTGTGTTTCATTCTGCCAACGAGAGAAGGAGATCCGCGCAGGTTGGGGCCCGCTGTGAGGGTCCTTGAACCGTGTACCTGCCTTCTCTGACCTTTGTAACACTGAGCCTGGTTCAGTGGGGCACAACCCCGTGGGCGGCTGGAATAACCTTTGATCTGAGTGTGTAGAAAGAACCCTTGCTAGCCGTGTAGGCGTCTGAGACTCTGGTCCACAACCTAAGGGTAGACAATATGCAATAATTCTTCATTTTTTTAAAATCACAATATTTTGATTTTGAAACTCTGTCTCAGTTATTACTGGGAACCACTCGCCTTCTCTAGATTCAACATAAATGTGAGAATCTCTTGTGGCATCTAGAAAACGGGGAAAGGATCCTCTTACCTTTAGGTCCTCGTAATGATAGCCCATATCTTCTAAGCCCCTCACACTGGGGCCTTTCTTGTGGCTGCTTTAGGAGCTGTCGTGGTGCTGGGACACACAGTGCCTAGCACTTGCCCTCCTTTGCTGCACCCGGTAGCCATTCCCCTTTGAAGTCTTTCCCCCTCCCTGGAGGCACCCCTTAGGTTGAGGCAGAGGTCACTGCTGTTTGGGGGATCCAGCAATTCTCTGCCTTTCTATAAGGGACTCATCATTCTGATTAGTGGCTCTGAATACGCCCTACTCTCACCCTACTGGCTCCCCCTAGCAAAGCACCCTAAAAGAGCTCAGTCTTTTGGAACCCAAAACCCAAGAAAGGAGCACCTCTAACCACCTTCTGCTTTCCATCTATAATCCAAACCTTCCCTGTGACCAGGGAAGACCATGAGACCCACCTGCTTGTCACAGGGAAAGAAATATGCAAAGAGAGCTAAAGTAAATTTCCATTGCAATAAATGTCCTTCACATACATTCAGTTCTGAGCTGCTTTTGAAAAACACTGGGGACAAAAATTTAGTCCTGCAACATTCCTGCCCTTACACCTGCAATCTGTCAGCAAACCTAGGATTTCCCTCCTGCTCCAGGGAGACTGTCAGACTTTGCCTGCGACCAAATCTCGTGGTTCATTTGGTGTGGTGCTGACATTGCTCCTTGTCTTCTTATTCAAATGTTTGTTACTGTGTAAACGTAATCACATATGCATTTATGGGGTAATGATATCAAAATTAAAATACTTAACCAATTAGGTAGTTTGGGATTGAGTAATTAAAAAAAATAATCTCCAAAATAATTTACTTAATAAATCCTGTTCTTTGAGTACCTACCTTCTCGTGAACATGTGCCTTAAAAATTATTTAATTTCTCCTGTTTGTTTCAGTCATAATTATGCACAAGGTCCTGTGTTGTTTAGGAGGCTTAGAGGAAGAGGAGAAGTCAGATGTATCTCAGGAGTTTAAGTTAAAACCTGCCTCACAGGAAGAGTCAAAGAGAAATGAACAGAAATGCTGTGTTGAGAGCTTCCCAGGTGTACATCAGAGGAAACTGTGTGTGTGTGTGTGTGTGTGTGTGTATTATCTTTATTCATACACACACACATACATATATCCATCATCCTGTACCCGTATTCACTTTTGGACCTGCTCTGGGATCATCAATATACATACTTTCTCAACATTTACATTTGAATGAATGTATTGAATGAATGGTGTCCAAGGGTATATTTGAACAAGGAAAGTGTTACCACAACATCTCACTAATTTGAAAGTTGTTTGTCAGACAACTGAATTATCTGGAACACAGCTCAGAACTGAGAAGAAAACAAAACAGATGTCTCAGAACACTTCTACACTGGGCACTCTATTTAGAAAGTGTCATTTTAATCTGTTTACCCTTATGTTACACACAGTTCAAGTTAGCCAGGTTTTTTTGATTTCTGTGATGAAAGGCCTTGAATTTCGAAGCCAGAAGGGCTTGGGCTTGAATTCAAGTAAATTAACTGTTCTGAGGCCCATTTTCTTAATCTGTAGAGCAGAAACAATTTACATTTTAAGCATAAAGTTACATTATGAGAATTAGAGAAGCTAACATATGAAAAGAAGTGAATGGAACCTGATACACAGAAAGTGTTCTTCAGTGATAACTTGTGTTTTCTCCTTTTCCCAGCCCATGACAGATTGGAGGCGGGAGAAGAGGAGGTGATTTCAAAGATGGACAGACCAACGACAGCAGGAAAGAACCGCTCAGCCCGCCCACACGATATATCAAAATAGACAAAGTAACTAAAATATACCAGGATCCTGCCTGGCCTTTGAGGCCACCACTGGGTCCCCGTAACCAAGAAAAGGTGAAACTGTACTGTGTGTTTCTCAGGAGATGGGGAGACACTTCAGAAACTCTAGAGCTATGTCTCAAAATAAATAAGACAAAAAGATAGTGTTGGGGAAACATGTCAAACGTTGAGCAGGCTGGAGGAAAGCTGGGCTGTCCACATCACAGGAAATAGATATATCTGAAGGACTAGGGCTAAGCTACTCACTGGAGTGCGGGTCCACTAACTTTTCTGGTAAAAGGCCAGATAGTAAATATTTTAGGCGTTGTGGGCCACACAAGGTCTCTGTCACATATTCTTCTTTTGTGTGTGTGTATGTTCTTGTTTGTTTGTTTCTTTTGCCACACTTAAAAATGCAAAAAAACATTTTTAACTCACATGCTGTACAAAAGCAAGCCACAGACTAGATTTGGCCCATCGGTCATAGTTTTCCAGCACTGACCAATAGTGTATTGTGCAGGATTGCCAAGTCGAGGGCCCTTTTAAAATGTGTGATGTGAATTAATGGGTATGGTGTATAGGTCTGCATTCAAGGCATCCCACTAAAAATGAAACTATGCTCATTGCCGTTATAAATGAATGCATTCATTGGGGTTTTCTTGTATAGATTTGCCCGTTCTAGAAACCAGAATTTTAACCAGACAAAATGATAAAGGTTGTCACTTGCACTCACATACATGTCTGAGAGAACGGTAAAAATATGTGCCATAATAAAAGGTAGTATTTCCTGTGAAGTTAATAGGTGCCTGGCACTGTATGTGTACTTGTTATGGACTGAACTGTGTGCCCCCCACAAAGAAAAATTTCATATGTTGAAACCCTAACCTCCAACAAGAGTGTATTTGGACACAGGTCCTTAGGAGGTCATTATGGTTAAATGAGATCATGATAGTGGAGACCTAATCCAAGAGGACTAGTGACCTTATTTGAAGAGAAGAAAACACCAGGAAGTGTGCGTGCGCAGGGGAAAGGCCATGTGAGGACACAGTGGCCCTCTGCAAGCCAGGAAGAAGGATTTCACTAGAAAGTAGCCCTACCAATACCTTGATCTTGAACTTGCAGCTTCCATAACTGTGAGAAAATAAATTTCTATGTTTAAGCCACTCAGTCTGTGGTATCCTGTTATGGCAGCCAAATAGATTAACATAGTACTACTTAAGTTATTCCTAAAATATCCTTACAAGGAAGTGCTGTTGTAATCCTGGGAGGGAAAGTCTAGGGGCAGAGAAAGATTACGTAACATACCCAATCTTGTCTAGTTAGTGAGTGGCTGAGTTGGGATTTGACCCCTGGCAACCTGACCCAGGCCACCTGCTCTTCATCTGTAGTGAGCGGTCTTTCAACCAAGGTGAGGAGGTTAAATCGATGTTCTCCCCCTTTTAATATTAAAGATAATATTCTTGCTTGATTAAACAGAACCCTTAGGAACAGCTAACGTAAAATAGTGGTTCCTGAAGTGCCTTAGCACATGGCCACCTGAGAACATCTATAAATCTCACCCATAGCAATTTCACTGCTTCCAAAAGGAGCAAAACAAAGTAGAGATTGAATGGCCTATTGCTAGGTGGGGTGGATGTTGGAATGTGCGCCAGGGAAGAAATATGAACCATATTTTATTTCTCTCCTTATGCCTTATATAATATGTATGCTTATAATGTACACCATGGCGACTTTTGTATAGACATTTTCATATAAGCTGTTTTTTTCACAAAATGTAATGTGTACCAAAGGAAAGATTAATTTTCCAACATAAACTGGTCTTTCAGAATTTTATAGATGGGAAGGGGATAAAGCAGACATTCCCAGGCGAGCCAACCTTTCCTTTGGCAGTCCTCCCTTACCCGCCTGACTCCAGGTCTCTGCACTCAGGATCCAGCCTTGGCGAATCCTCCGCAGTGGTACACTAGAGAAATGCTCGGGCTCAGCCTTCGAGATTAATCCTGAGCTGAATTAAAGTCTAGCTGATTGCACAGTTGAAGATTGTTGCAGTGGTGGAGAGACTGTAGCTAACAGGAATTGTCGTTAAAGAGTCCCCACGTCACCAACCTTGGTGTTTACAAGGTCTGAAGTTTAATAATTAAAACTGTAACCTATGTGGGCTTATCTGAATTGATTGGGCTTTTTTGAATGCTCTGAATAAAAAAATGCCGTGGCAGGGTGCTTTAGAAGGGCTTGGAAAAGCTTTCACACAGAAAACTGTCCCTGCTTGGGCCAGCATTGGATAAAATGACAGTCACTTCATAGAGTCTCCACAAGCCTGTAATTTAGTGGTATGGAATGATTTTCTGAAATGCGTTTAAGCAGCCTTTTTTTGTTTCTTTTCTATAAAATATGCACTAAATATCTATTACAAATATCAGTTGGATCCTGGTGGAAATAGAACCTGAAACATAAATATTAGACTTAATCATTTATTAAAAGGGGTAGTTTTTTTTGAGAAACATTTATTACATAAGCCTTACTGACTAACCTAGGGCATTTTTATTCTCCCACTCTAACATCATAAAGATGATGTTTAAAAGTGTTAAATTTACCACTAGTGTACTTTATGTAATTATGAAAATATAAATTTATCTGTAATAAAAATCACCTTCCCTTTGGCCTAGGGAAGGGGCCTGGAGAGGAGGAATCTAATACTTCTCACCCACATTCATTATGACACAGACTCAGGCACCATGCAGACGCAAAGCTCTGGGGCAGTGCTTCATTATTATGAAAATTTCAGAGACAGCTTTGCTTCTTTGAATCCATAAAGAAATAGACTAAAAGGGCAGGGTAAGTGGTAACATTCAGTTTTGCCTTTTCTGAGGAAAATAAAGTTTCAACTTGGAAACTTGACCAAGATATTGTGCTGGTGGATACGGGCCTGGGTCTACAGTCAGGCTTCCAAGTCTGTGTTCTTTTACCAACAACACTGTCCTGAAAGCACGTTGACTTCAATGCAGGGTGCTTTTGGAGAATGGAAAATTTGCCGAGTTTGTCCTTGTGGGGAGAGTGACAGAAACCAAACTGAAAGGTCAGCTGGAAATCATGGAATGTGGAGGCACATGGTCTCAATGCCATGGAGGCTTTAAGCAGGAGAAAACCATGAGAGGTGTGTTTTAGAACAATCTCTCTACTGAAATAACACATGAAATATTTATATCCATGCTTTTCCTCTCTAAACTTTCTTGGAAGCAACTCCCATTTCCTGAAGGAGCAGAGGTAGCCACCCTGCCCACCACAGGAGAGTTTGGATTGCTAGACCAGAAATACAAAGAGAAAAAAATAAAAGTTGGGTTCTTTTTTTTCCCCCGAAATAGGCACCCAAATCTTACCCCTTCCCCAAATCAATGCTTTTGAAAGATAAAGCAATTTCCTTTGCAAAAGGTGCAATTTATTGAAGGCAGATAAGATTTTTGAGAATTGACAGCAGAGGCAAGGAATAAAGTTGATCCCAAGACTGTCATGGGAGAAGGGGCCACAGCTCGTAGTAAGAGTCACCTCGGCTGAGAGGAGAGGAGGTGTCACAAGAGGAGACAAGGATGGAGTGCTGTTTTTGGGGAGGGAAAGACCAGAGGGGGGGTGATAGTGGAAATGGGGTGGCTGTCGGGGGAGATGAGAAGGTTGGGTGGGCAATGGCCACGTGCAGATTAATGGCGCCGTGACGGAGAACCCAGTACAGCGGGGCTCCCGCAAAACCTTCAGAACGTGCACCCGGGCTGCGTGAGCACAGTTCACCCATGTTGAGAAGTGTCTGTTCTCGTGGCTGTTCGGAAGCGCCATCCATTGGCACCGTGAGCAGACCTGGCCCCACCTGTCTGTGCATCACCAGACTGACATTTGCCAAGCTCACTGCTCCGTCTGAGTTGTTCCTTCCAGTAGGTTAAAATACTCACACGCCTGTGGAGGGAACAGGCTCACCCACCTCAGCGCCCGAACTGTGGGGTGGGGGTGAAACCCAGCACCCCCCAGAGCTACTGTGCCCCCCTTTGGCTACAGGGTGAAGAGGAGGCTGACTGTGGCCGGGGGGAGCCAGGGGAGGCTGGGGCCGAAGTAGTGGGAACACCCCAGGGCCCACCTTTTCAGAAAAACATTTCTGGGTTATAATTTACCGATTTCATAAATTTTATCTCGAAGATTTTAAAACCTAGGCTGTTTCCTCTGTCGTCTGTGTAATATGAAATAGCTTTTTCATTGGCATGGGAATTTAAAAAGCATTAATCTAAGCTAAACATAATTAGGAAGATAAACATACTTCCCTCTTAATCACATGATGTATGCAAAAGCCTAATAGAAAATATTTGGCCTTCTTTGCTCTTCAGCGTTAGCTATGTCACAGCCATCCGCCCCCACCTCTCCCTCCCAGGCCATCAGGGCAGATAATTAGGAGTTGACCAGATACAGCAGAGTCCAATTAAGCCTTGATGTAACCAGCGAGAGCCACACTAATTCCTTCCCACTCAGCTCCTGATCCTCTGATAGGCTCTTCATCATGCCGGTGGTTGGGCGAGTTTTAGAAATGCAGTCACAGGTAATTGCCGGGAACCTAGGCAGCTGCTTAGCCCAAGAAGAGATCAACAACGTCCTTCTCCTCTCTTCCTTTCTTCTTTCCCTCTGTCCTTCTGTCTTGGGGATCCAGCATTGCACTAGAATGCTTGGTCTTCTGATTTGAGGTTTACTTTCTGAGACATTCCAAATGGCCCACTGGTGGCACAAGAGGCGTCTCCTATTGTCCGGAGGATCTGTAAGGCTTCACTACAGGACATCAGCACATAATTTCTTGACAGTAGTTTGGTTACATTCACAACGGCTACCTTATGCAAGACATGGTTTTCTCCCTATCTGTGTAAGTGTGCAGAAAGTTCTCATAGGTATTTTCCTTTCCAGTGCAAGAGATGGAGAAAGCATAACACTTCTAGATATATATACCTAAGCTTTCTGTAAGTTATTTCTTTTTTTTAAATGATTTTAAGCACATTTAAGCTCTTTAAATTACATTTTTCTCCAAGCAGATTTATATACAAAAGCATTCTGTAGCCAAGCCACAAAAATGACAAGAGAGAGTTACTGTCACTAAGGCCTACATTTAAATTAATTTCTATGATCAGGGAAAAAAATGTATGTTGATGCCCACCTGTTCCCTGCCAGATCCTGCTGGCTGCAAAGCATCTTTCAGGAGGCAGCTTGTTGGGAACGGGGACAGCTGGGAGCGGGGACAGTTGCTGGAGACTTGAGACTACACTACAGAAGCTTATATTAGAATAATGTTTTACTATAATTTTTGTCCAATGGAATCTAGTAGTTCCATAAAAAGTATGCAACATATATGGTTTCTATTCACTTAATAATAAGTATAATGAAGCATCTGGAACAATCCGAATGTCTGATGGGATACAAGTGATTAGATAAATTATGGTACATCAATTCAGCTGAATATTTGCAATTATTAAATGGCAATTATGAAGTTATACAGAAACATAAAAAAAAGCTATACTATTGGAAAAGGAAGCAGGATAAAACATTATATCATTCAGTGATTACAAGTATTAGAAAATTATGAAAACATAGTTTCATAGAAAATGAGAGACTGTCAAGGTGGTAGAACAATTGTAAATATTTTTCTGAAAAATATCTCCATTTTGTGCCTCCTCACATCATGCACTGCGGAAGATACAACATAACTTATGTTAGTACCTCAGGCAAAAATGCATGGACTGAATCTAATCTTGAGACCACATCAGACACACCCAAGATGAGGGTCCTACAAAACAACTGTCCTGTATGCTTCAAAAATATCAAACCTATGATTAAAATTTTAGCCTATGTCCACTTATAACAAACCATTCATGTAGAAAATAATTCAATAAATGATCAGATATTTTATTTTTATGGTAAAAATAAAGTTTTCAAATACAATATGTACATGTTGATGATATAGAGAAAAAGCTTTAAATTTAAATGAGGATTTTATTGACTTTTAAAACTTATTTAAAATTTTTATTACATTTGTTTCATTTGCCTTTGTGGTATTTTATAATCAAAATTTCCTAAAATGAACTAAGTGGCTCTGTGTTGTCTTATATTTGTCAGAAAGTTTAATAATTTTTAATATCTCTGTCAATATTCTAAAAGAAGATAGAACTGTTATAGTCTGACAATGACAAATAATTGATCAGACTATTTCTTTTTTCTTGGCTTTAGTGATATCAAATTTGGTTACAATGGCAACAAGAGATATTTTTCTTTCATATTGAAACAATCAGAATTTCACATCTTCACGTTACTTGATGAGAAAAATCCATTTTCATTTGAGCTGAAAATAAAACACAGAAACAACAGCAACAATAACAAAAACAAAGGAAATATACTTCATTATTAATAAATATCATTAAATATAATGTTACATAGGGCAAAGAGAGTAAGACTCATTATACTGTTACTCTTCCTGGATTAAAATTTTCTATATAATTTGAATTTTGGATCCAATTCTGTAATTTTTTTGTTATATAGTAAAGAATATAACTTCCGTTTTCATTTTGCAGATGACAAGTGAACTACTCCTAACTCTAACAGTAAATCTAGTGGGTTAGAATTAGATTTTAATAAAGATGTAACTTTGCTCTGGTGTCCATATTTTCAGTTGAACTGTACCCAAGAAAAATTCCATCCCAGCACCTGACTTAAAAAGTTTAATGTTTTGTTCTTTTGGATTAACTGTAATTGCAGAAAAGAAGTGTTCACAGCCCAGAGTGACAATCATTACAGCTGTGATTGTTTCTCCATTCGTAATGACAGGTTTAATTTAAAACTGCACCCTCTTCTCACTCAGATCATCTTGAGACCAACAACTTAGAATTACTGTTTGGAGTTAGGAGTTGGCCATGGTATAGACTGAGGATAATTTGGTCTCCACAGGAATTCGGATTCTGATTTGGGCCTCGCTGTGTTCTAATCAACGAAACTAATGAACTATACTTACGGTAAGTTCATCTGCTAGGAAGCCTTAGATTGTTCCCAGAACCAGAGCCAAATATTTTAAGTAGTAATCAAGTTTGCCTTGTCATTGCTCATATCTGATCATCAGAAAATCACATCTATTCATGTCTATATTAAAAAAAAATCTTGGATTCCATGTGCATGCCTGCTAAATGCAAATGAACTGCATAGAGCTTTGCCACCTTGACCTTCTTCAACACACAGTGTAAAGTGCAAAACTTCCCCAGAGTCCTTCTCTTCAGTGACAATTTTTACACCTAAATTTGCATTTTTTCAAGGTGACATGAAGAAGTTTATTACTACTAGCATAAATACAATATTCAGCATTTTAAAACATAAAGATTATTATTAGATTTCTTGCTTGGCAACTTTTGACTATTCTATTCAACAACTATTTATAAAGAAGCTATTTTGTGGCAGGTACTGGGCCAGAGACTAAAAAATGATAGTGAATGTGAAAATGGAAAAAAAGAGAAAGATTGCAGAGGAAAAATGAATAACTTTATATTCAACGTATATATTATATTGATTTATCTTAATAGAGTTGTAGATATGATAAACCTGAACTATAAATATTAGGAATCAACAAATAGGTACATGCATTTCTTGGTTTTACTAGTTAGCACTTGACAATAAAGTATCGAAGTTTTTCCCTCTCTCTAGGTTCGCAGAGGCCACTCTGTGAGATGTGTTGAAACTCTAAGGTTCAAAGTAATCCTGTCCCAACATGAGCACCTTTACAAGAAAGTCTAGTTCATGTCCTTAATATCTGGATATTTTTCCAGAGTCCCCAGAATTATCTTAAAAGAGACCAATAGAAGAAGAAATTGTGGTTTTATCGGGAATAGAAATAGGGAGTATAGCAGTTTTCAAAGTAGAAATTGAGGTTTTTGCATTAAGGTCTTGTAAGAGATAGTTACGGATAAAACAGACAAACCCCCCTGCTCTTGCAGTTTTAACATTCATGGTTAAATATAAGACACTGTCTTTGCAATGAGACAGGGTATGGTTTTTGCAAATTGGCAGATATGCGACAATATAATGGAAAAATAATGCAAAACTTTTGCAGAATAAAAGGGTGAATACTACAAAAGGTGCAGTATCTCATGAAGTCAATAAAAGTGATGTGAAAGAATTGCTCCCATCACAACAAATTCAGTGATAAATGGAAGTTTATCAGTGCAGACCAGCTAATAACTGAAGAAAAGAAAAACAAATAAAGTTGCTGAGTAACAGCTAAATAAAATAGAATGACTTCACCATCAAAGAATTAAGAGAGATCATGGGGTAACTGTTGACACTTCAGAATTCTTTACAAAAATTTACAAGTTTTGTAATTCTTAAAAAATCAAATAAAATGTAGGAAATCCTATGCCTCTATAATATCTTATCAGAAAAAAATATATGCCCAATTTGACTCCTAACACTTCATTTATTTTTGTTCTTAGAACTAACTCACAATTATAACCTTATTTTTATTAAAAATAAAATAAACTTATAATTTATGCTTTACTGAGAAAAATCTCAGTAAAGCCTCCCTCGTCCCCCGTCCCATTATTTACTAAGCTATCTCAGTCTTGGTCCTGTGGCTTTCCTTTAAGTGGCTTTTATCAAGCACCATGGATCCAGGGCCTTCTTTATCTATGTGTGAACAGCTTTCTCTCCTCATTTTGAGGTCCACCTAAGCCAAGCAATTCACTTTCATTTTGGATCAGCAGTTTATAGAATTGCCTGCACTTCCTATCAACATATTCATCTCACTAGATCATAAGAATATCTTTCATGTTTATCATTCTCTAAGCTAAAGAAATTAAAAAAAATTTAATCCCTAAAACATTAGTCTCCTCCGGCTAGCACGCTTATCTGTGTATTAGTTTTCTATCGCTGTATAAGAAATTGACACAAACTTAGCAACTTAAGACAACACACGTTTTGTGTCTTACTGTTTCCATGATCAGAAGTCTGGCTCGTCATGTCTGGGTCCTCTGCTCAGAGTTTCAGGGGGTTGCCCAGGCTGCCTTGCCATTTGGAGGCTTAGCTAGAGAAGAATCTGCTCCCAAGCTCCTTCTTGTGGTTGGCAGAATTCGTTTCCTTCAGGTTGTATGCCTGAGGGCTTTGGCTTCTCCCTGGCAGTCAGCAGCAGGCTGCGCTTAGACCCTAGATAGGGCCTGCAGTTCTCTGCTCACTTCCTGAAGTCCACACAGACAAATGGTAGTACAGTCTGCTAAGATAGTCATATAACAACGTAAAGAAGTGATATCCATCACCTTTGTCATCTTCTGAGGGTCAGAAGCAAATGATAGGTCTTGCCCACATTTAATGAGAGGGATTATATGAATATGCGACCACCAGAGGATGGAAACCATTTGGGAGTACACGAAGGCATGGCTGCTATAATCTCCCACCATCAAAAGCAAAAAATATATGAATCTGGAAATTGAAATTCGAAGTCATGTAAAATGAATTAGTTCCATGTTTTATCATTTCTGGATATTCAGAAGAACTATATGAAGTTTACTAGAAATAAGTCTATCATATTAAGTTTTTAAAAATTCTTAACATTCTATTAAACTATTTTTTTTGTTGTACTACTTAATTTTCTTGAAGACTTGGATGTGTTTAGCAGCGTTCTAAAATTGCAGAATGTTACTTTTTTCTAAATCTTCCAATAATCCTAAGTCAAATGGAATACAGATGAATATTTTATAGAAATCATTGAAATTCACTATTTTAATTTCTTAGCTGTTGCTATTTTTTAAATATAAAATTTATGTTGTAGGCTCTTTTTAAATTTGTCTTAAAGTAGCAGATAAATAGTGTATGCCTCCACAAGAGTAAAGAAACAGTTAATAAATTATCCTGGAATTAAAACTTGATTAAGAGTATTCTGAATTATATATTTTTCCTGAATTGTCTTAGATCAAAGCAAGAGCACCAATGAAATACTACCAAGCATTAGTGAGAATCCAACTGGCTGACATGGACACTGTTCCTACTGTCTAACTGTGCATCACTGTTCAGCTAGAACACTTGCATGGTAGCCATGCTGATGGGTTTCTGTGGAAATGGGAAGGGAATAATGGGAAGGAATAGAAAATACACATTTGGAATGGAGAACAAATTACAAATACTTGTTTGTATTAATTAATAGGGAATATTGCAAAAGTTTGCTTTATCTTTTTCTTTTCTTTATTAAATTTATATAATTTTATATATGCTATATATTTATCTTATATATAAATTCTTATATATATTTAGAATAGTAATCTGAAGAGCTGAGTTGCACCCCCTGTTTTCAAGGGCAGAACACTTCAGGCTGTTGTTGAACAACTTATTGCAAAGAATCTCTCTTTGGGATTGTAACATATATGTGTGTGTGTGTGTGTGTGTATATATTGTACGTAATATATACACATACCTCCAAAGAGACAGAAAGACAGAAAGAGACAGAGAAATAGAGAATGTATCCCCAACCAATGCAGAAACATATGGAATAAGATCACACATGTTAATATTTCTAAAATTGAGTATGTAATAGGCCAAAAGAGAACCTCTGTAAAATATGAAGAATCAACATTGTATATATGATGTTTTCTCACCACAGTGAATTAAAATTAGATATCACCACATTGCTTTCCACAGGGGCTGCACTAGTTTACAGTCCCACCAGCAGTATATGTATACCATGGAATATTACTCAGCTATTAGAAGTAATGGCGATATGGCATCTCTTTGGTTCTCCTGGAGAGAGCTGGAACCCATTCTATTAAGTGAAGTATCCCAAGAATGGAAAAACAAGCACCACATGTACTCACCAGCAAACTGGTTTCCCTGAGTGCACATTTGGGATTAACACCAATTGGGTATCGGACAGAGGTGGGGGCTGGGGGAAAGGGATGGGTGTACACCTACTTGATGAGTGTGATGCACACTGCCTGGGGAATGGACACGATTGAAGTTCGGACTGGGGGGAATGGGGTGGAGGGAGGGGAGGAGTGCACACCTACATGATGAGAGTGATGTGCACTGTCTAGGGAATGGACACAACTAAAGCTCAGACTCGGGGGACTGGGGAGGCATGGGCAATGTATATAGCCTGATCTTTTGTACCCCCTTAATGAGCTGAAAAACAAACAAAAAATAAAAAAAAATAAATTAGATATCATTAGCAAATGAATGGATTATAACAAAACAATGGATTATGCATGCATTAAAGGCCTGGAGATTTTCACAGTGAACTGCTCTCTTCCCACAAGTAAACTTTAGGCCTAGACTGCTCTATAAGTCAGCTTTTCCAAAAATTCAAGAAACAGACAATTTATATCTTACATAAATTGTTTCAGAAAACATAAAAGGGCTGAAAACTGCCTAACTTATATTATGAGACTAGTATATTTTAAAAAGTTCAGCACTGCAGAAAAAAATTGGTATGATAATTTTATTTCTAAACAAGTTGCAAATATCCTAAATACAATTGTATATAGATGAATCCAATAGAGTGGTTAAAAAAAAAATGAATCAATAGATCAAGCCTGATATTTCCCTTAAATGTAAGAATTTCCATAATTTTAAAAAACTCTACAAAGGAAAATAGCATATTATGAATTTAGGAGAAAAATCCCCTGGTTCTTTCAGCAGTTATTTAACAACACTAGCAAAACATTTACACTGCACCAGACATCGGTCTAACTCAAAGGCTTTATAAATATTAACTCATTTAATCTTCATAATAACCTTATGTGGTAGATAATATTATTATCCACATTTTAAAGATGAGGACTGAAGCCCAGGGATATTATGTAACTAGGTCAATAAAGGTCGTTTAGCTAATAAGCAGCAAAGCCAACATTCGGTACAGGCAATCTGGTTCCAGAGTCCAGGTTTTTAACCATACACTATTTTATGCTGCCTCTTTTGCAAGATATGCAAAAAAATCATTTGAAAAAGTTAAAACTTTATGTATTATAAACATAATAGAACACTGGGACCAGAAAAAATATCTTTACTATCATAAAAGCTATGTTTACGAAAAATGTTCACATTTTAGATACATTTCCTTTAATTTCAGGAATAAGAAAAGAATCCCTCTTATGACTTCTCCTGTCCAACATTTATTCATTCAACAGATATTTACTGGTCATCTACTAAGTGCCAGGTACTCTTTTAGGTACTGGGAATGCAATTGTGGAGAAAACACAAAAGACACAAAAAATCTTATCCTTACAGAGCTATCCTTCTGTTACGTTGCAACAGAAGTAGGTAATAAATCAAACAATCATGCAAATTATAATAGATGGGTAGATAATAAGTGATATGATGAAAATGAAAACAAAGATGGGGACAGAGGGTACTGGGAAAACTTATAATTTTAAATAAATTGGTCAGTAGTTAATATTTGAACTAAGATTTAAAAGAGGTAAGGTGATGTTGGAGGTTCTAGCCAATGCAAAAAATAAAAGTCATTTTAAAAAGGGCCAAGAGAATTGAGGATAGCAATGAAGGGATAAAAACATGTTTAGAAGATGCTCTGATCACTTACATAGAAAACTCAAGAAAATCTACACAACGAAATTATTTATGGCAGTAAGAATTCAGAAAGTTTTCAATAATTAAATCAACATAAAATCCATTGCACCCTTTACATCGATAACAAATTAAAATATAATAATACATTAAATACTATCTATTCAAATATCTTGGATTTAGCTTAATAGAGAATGCATAAAAATTTCATAAGTGCACACATGTTTTTAAAATTCTATTAAAGAACTTTTAAAAAGACCAAATTAAATGGAAAGAAAAATCATTGTATGTCAATTCTTTCCAACTTAATGTAAAATTGACTATTCAACATTTCTAATAAAAATTCTAGCTAGATTAGACTGGGGAACTTGAAAAACTTAATCTAAAAACTACAGTGAATAATAAAGGTCTGCAGTTAGCCAAGATGATTTTGAAAAAGAAGCCCCAGTCTATTTTATTAAGACATATTACAATGTTATATTAATTTAAAGGGTATGGCAACAGCATGGAAACAGACAAATAGACCAATAAAATGGAAGAGTGTGTTCAGCATACCGTCTTGTATATGAGAATTTGGAATATAGTTGGTCTGGCATCAAAAATCAATGGTAAAGGATACAATATAGTTTTAATCCTGTTAAGAAAATTGACTCAGTATGTGGAGAAAAAGTGACTTTGATCCTACTTCATATCATATAAAAAAATAAACTCCAGTCTGTAGCTCTAAATGTTGAAAGCAAATCTATACCCCTATGAGAAAAAATATAGGAAATATCCTTGTAAGTCAGTGTGTCAGAAATTGTGTTTATGAAATACTTCAAAAGTACATTTTACTACATCAAAATTATACATTAAAATAAAAGAAATTACCAGGAACTAGGAAGGGTCTCAGATTTGATCTCAGACCCTGTACAAGACAGCAGTGCCATAGTTTCAGGAATGCTGTGAAAAGGCATAGGATTCCTGGGTCGGAGACAAAGGGTTTTGTTACTCATGGCAAAGCAGGCAACATGAGCTGCTGACGGTGGGGAGAACTGCAGTCTTCTGATTTCAAGATTGTTCTTTTTTAAGCACCAAATGAGGCAAGAAAAGCTTCATCTTTCTATGTTGCACCCCTTTTAATAAAGGTTGTTCTGTAAAAAGATTTTAATAAAAAGATTGTTCTGTAAAATTTGGATTCAGTCAAAAGGCCACACTGAAGGACCTAGAAGTCCACATTTTGCCTTAAGGCTGCAGGTTCTCCACCCGGCAACCTGCCTTGCTTTTGTCACAGAGGGAGATATTATCTTTGTCATACTGGATATTAAATATGCTCTCTAATCCAGATGGAGATAGTATTTGTCTTCCAAGGCTGTTTACTATACAAACACCCTGGAAAAGATGGTCCAGAACAAATTTGCCAGTGTCTCTGCTTGCAAGATGTGCAGAAATGTGAGAGACCCATGGCAGATTGTCTGCCATCAGAATTCACTGTCAGAGTAAACACATACATTATAGACTAAGGGATTTTGTTTTAGATTTTTCTAATTTTCAAGAAAAAATAGGAAATCATTTAAAAATGGGCAGTTAGTTATGAGTAGACGACTCCTGAGCTGAAACTCAAAATACTAATAAGTACTTAAAGAGATGCTCAACTTAACTAGTAATCAAAGAAGTGAAAATTAAAACAAGTAGGAAACATCAGTTTGTACTCATCAAACTGACAAAAATTATAAGTTGATTAATATCAAGTGCTAGCAAGGATGCATGGGCAGTAACCTTCATACCCTACCAGTAACGGTGTATCTGGGACTACTATTTTGAGAACAAATTTGGCTTTATTGGTGAAGACATTATGCATATGCATCATGATCCAGGAATTTCATTCCTGGAAGTAAACCCTAGAATGACTTTGGTCAGATATGTGTGAAGATGTTTAAATCAGCAATATGTTGGAGGCTATCTTCATACCCATGAAAAGTGGAAATGGTATATCCATATGATGGCATATCATTCATTAGACAGAAGGAATAAACAAGACCTAGAAATAATAAAACATAAATATGTTAGAAGTATAATATTGAGTAAAAACATAAAAATAACTGATATTTATGTAGATTTATGTAGATGTTTAAACACACACACACACAAATCCAATAATATAGAAAACCATATTAACTTCCCTATAATCATTCTCTATTTCCTTTCTCTTTTTTATTTTTCTTAATAGCACTGATCACTACATCAAATTACATTATGTTTGTTTATTAACTAACAAGTATTGTCTGTTTCCACCACTAGGTGGAAGCCACTAGGGCATTTCTGACTGTCTTTTTCCTAGTAGTTCATGGCTCCTACAATAGTGTCTGACACATAATATGAGCTTGCAGATTATTTTTAATGAATTGTATATTTTTATGGATATTCTTATCTGTAAATAAATGAATGGGAACAAAATGTTTTACGTAATCTGATTGTCTTCAGGCCTCCATGGCTTGGGACATTAAATGACGTATCATTAGCTACAATTTTTGTTTTTGCCCCCACCTGGTTTTGCAGGACTCTTGGTTTCCTGAAAATCCCCCTTAAATACTTCTGAGAGTCCTGTAAGCCGATGCTTCCATCTCTCAATGACCTCCATGCTGCATCTATCTTGTTCTTCTTCTGATACAGCAGCTCCTCTTTGCTGTCCTTTGCTTAGGAAGCTGCCTAGAAGGTGACTCAGACCTCTGCCATGCCCAAGTACCAACTGTGAGATGCCAAAGTCCATCCCATGGATGGTGTTATCTGATGCTCTCAAGGCCACTAATTCTTAAGGTTCCAGACAAGTGCGTAAGATTCTTTACATAAAGGAGGAGAATGCCTTGCTCCCCAACTCTGTATAGCACTTGCAACCCTGCTCTTGATTTAAGAGGCTTCTCTCTACAGGAACACTAAACAAACCCAGATACGTGACACACCATGTGACTTTCTCCAGTTAAATAGAAAGGCAAGAAAAGATATAGCTTTATCCTCTTTCTTTAATCAAAGAGCAGAATGTCTCCTTATCTATCAATGTTTGTAAAAAGATTTCTAGAAATGTCATTGGCCAACTAGTTTCACAAACACCCAAGCTCTGAATTGTAGCTATTTGAGCTCTTCTTGATATATTTATATCCAAAAGGAGAAAAGAGTTTCAAAGGGGGGGGGGTGATAGCATTGTACGCATAAGGAGAATAGATTTGAGACAAGGCCATTAGGTTTGGCATCCAATAGCTCACTCGTAACAGCAGAGAAAGGAGTTTCTGTAGTCAGCTGGGGGCATAGTCTTAAAAATAGCTTAAGCTCCTTGTTTGTTCTGTAGGTGGACTGGGCTCCACTAAATATTTGGCAACAAGCAAGCATTACTCTCCAAGACATTGAGAAATACAGAATTGTTATGTTTATTTTATTTTATTTTATTTAGAGATGCAGACATGCTCCTGTAGCCAAAGCAAAACTTGGAACGGTTTTTGTTTCTGGTCTCTGGGTGTAGGTTTACTCTTTTGTTTAATAAGAAAGTCAACAACACTTTCGATAATCAGTGGTTTTCCCTGGTGTTCTAACAAACATTATCTTCCTTCACAGAATAGGCTCTCACAGCCCAGGCTGTGGTAAACAGTTCCTGAGAGTGTAATCACCGTGGCCACTCTCACCTCCTCGAACACTGCTCGATTACTGCCTTGCCATCTTCCAAGCCTGTGCTGTGAGCATTCTGGAACAAAGGCTCTGTACACTCAAGCTATTTGTTTCCATAAGAGAATGAGTCATAAAGAAAAGAGGTTTACAAAGGCGTTGTTTTCTTCTTGCCAAGAGAGTTGAATTCTTTTCTCTCCCCATTCATTCTTAATTGTAAGATTTTTATTTTTAGAAAGAATTTTTTAGGTTTTTGTTATTTTATAATAAAAACAGAAAATAATCCACTCAGTATTCCAAATCATGGGTCAGGGAGTAGGAGGCGTTCTGTGTGTTTCCCTCTATAGAGAAAAGCCTGTTGTCTTAGCTCTAGCTGCTATAACATAATACCATAGATCAGGTGGCTTAATCAACAAACATTTATTTTCTCACAGTTATGGAGGCTGGAAGTTGGAGATCAGGGTGCCAGCATGTCTGGGCTCTCGGTGAGGGTTCTCTTCCTGGTTATGTCCTTACGTGGGCTTTTTTTGGTGTCATGGTCTCATGCAGAGAGAGAGAGATACTGGGTCTCCTTTTTTCATAAGGGCACTAACCCCATCACGAGGGTCCCACCCTCATGACCTTCTCTAACCCTAACCACTTCCCAAAGGCCCATCTCCATATACCATCACATTAGGGATTAAGGTTTCAACATACGAATTCTGGGGGACACAAACACTCAGTTCATAGCACCTGTAGTCAATCTACCCAAGAACAGAGTTTGTCTCTGTAGCAGAAGAGGATTTTCTTGCTGCCTAACTGCTCTTAAGAACCGTCCTCTTGGAGAGAACAGCCAGAGTGCAGGAAAGGATAAGACTTTTGCTCAATATATGAAAAAATAAATGTCTAATGGTAAAAGCTTTCAGAAAGAAGAACAAGCACTTTCTAGGAATAGTGAGCTCCATGTGTCCACAGGTATTTTAGCAGGAGTTGGGGAGCTGTGCAGAAACTATAAACACATTCAGGGGCCCAGGTCCCTTTCCAAGGCTGAGTCTATGTTTTGGAAAATTCCTTTTGGGGCTAAGCTGCATACATCCTCATCACTTGTGTGTAATTCTCAGGCCTCAGGAGTCAAAGGTTTGGACTTAAACTTCAGTGTAAGCAGACGGCTTTGCAGAAGGACGAGCGGAAGTTTTCACGTTTTCCTTGGCTCCACGGGGCACCGCCAAGGCCTCGGGGCAGGACCAGAAAGAAGCTTGAGAAATGAATCATGCACAGTCATGTGCAAACATTATGGCAAACATTGCAGGGCTGGGACACTTTTGCGGTCTCACAAGTTCCCTCCAGGTAAAATCATGTGTCACTAGCAAACCAGAACACTTGTCAGTTCTTCGTCAGCAACAACGCCGATACCACGCTTCCTCTCCTCCCATGCTCTGTCTACCTGTGGAAATTCACCAGTTTTCCTGTCCCAAATCAAATGAAACTTTCCCCATAAAATGATTCCCTTATTCATAAAATAAAATAAATGTAATAATTCTCTGATTCATGCTTCCCATATGTCTTTTCATTTCTAGTGCTTCGAAGGTACTTCTCCTATGGCCCTTAGCTCATCCTATTACCTGGTACTTTTAGTCTAAATGTATCTTTTCTTCCCTACTAGAATCTAAATTGTTGAGGACAGAGACTGTGTCTAATAGATTTTTATATCCCCTAAAATGTCGAATACTCTACCTCCTAGCTAGTAAATCTCAGTAGATAGATGTTAAATGAATGGATGAATGGATAAAACCTTGTGAATAGAGAAAAAATGGCAACGTTATCTTGCTGCTATAGGATTCCTCTCCTCCTTTCTTAGATCTAACCTGTGTGGTCTTTCATTTCAAACTTTGGGCTGGAAAATGACGAGATCAAGAAAATATGGGGGGTAGGAAGTTAGGACATTTGCTGGCTGCACAAGTATGTAACTTCATGAAATATCACAGTCTCAAGGATCAAGTTACAATTTTTAGCCTTTTTAGATAAGGCAAACAGTGGGGTTATAAAGAGGAAAAAAAACTAAGTCAAGTTTTAATGCTTATCATGAGAGGCATTAAAATAGGATGATATGGAGAAAGTGACTTTCCTTTAGATTGGTGAACCTCAGTCAACAACACTGAGTGCGAGAAAGGGAAGAAGATTTCAAGCAACTTAAATACAAAGAAAAGGTGTTTTGAAACATTAGTGACTCTTTCCCACATTTCCCTTCGGGCTCTATTCATCAGGAAAATATTCCCCTGTATTTCACAGCAATAGATCTTATTTTTTTAATATGCAGCAACCACCAGCCAACGAGAAGCTGAAGCAGAGACATTGTACAGCTATCTTGGCACTGGTTCTTAATACATGTTCAGAGGGTTAATGCTCAGTAAAGCAAAGAGGATAATCGCCAGATAAAACAGTCACAGTCCTCACGGTGGAAAATAACATTGCCAGGCAAGCCAAATTATACTTTCTTCTACGACTTTTCTTTCCAGGAAGTACTTATGAAAAACACCTTTCCAGCAGAATAGTCACTGAATCCAATTATATATTTTTAGACACCACTAACCATTTCTTTTTGTTGTTGTTTCTTCCAGTTCAAGAAAATTCTGCACATCTGGAAAGAACAGCAATGAAGGACAGGAACTGGCACATTCATGCTGGGCTCTTACCGGGCATGTCACATTTAATTTCCCTGATTTTTATGACACTTTCCTAAGCTGCTACTCCAGACATTCAATAAAACACCTCACCATGTAAAACTGTAAGAGAAGGAAAGTCTAAAGAACCCTGACTAACGTTCTGAATGTCCAAGCACAAGAATGACTGAGAGAGGCCATTGGTAGCGTGGGTTCAGGCCTCCAGAAACCACTTCTCTGGGGTCGCCCTTGGTCCCTGTGTATAAGCACTCTTGCCTTTGTGCACCTCAAATCCACTGCCAGACAGACTGTCCTGCTTGGGCTTGCCTTCTAGAACCTGCTTACCTCCTTAATGACAGAAGAAAGATGCAAAGGAGCATAGTGTTGATTCAGTTTGCCATACTCTCACCATCAGGCTACAGTTTTTCCACTGGGCAAATGAGAAGTCGTTGCTTGCAATATTTTTTATTTATAAAGAAGCAAGAACTAGTGATGGACACTGGCTGGAGCAAGATCATAGTGTGCTGGAGACAGGGAGAAATTAGATGTGGGGTAAACAGGTCAAGAATGGAGTCACGACCCAGGCTTTAAGCATGATAGGAAGGAAGGCAAGGCTGGATAATCTGGGTGCCCAGGGAAGCCATTTACTTAGAAAAAGATCTGAAGTAAATAAGGAATACTCAGCTCCTAGTTTCCCCATACTGCTTTGTCTACAAAGGACCTTGCTTTTACTTATTTAAAATATGTCTGAGTTTCAAATCCTTGCCTTCTAGCTGGATGCAAGGTTGGGAGACCCTATGAGGGTACTGCGGGCCCATCACATGGGAGAAAGCAGAAAAACACAAAATGGGAGGCCACAGGCACTAAAATCTACATTTTAACCACTCTGTAAACTTTCGGGGGACGACTCTTGCCTATTTTAAATATTCTGAATTACATTTTTCCTTTACTATATCTTCTCCATGACACAGGCACACTGCAGGTTAAAAAGAGAAACATTCCCTGTCATATCTCTATGGAGAGGGGTGAGAAATCCCTTGGTTTAAAGCAAAATCCTTCTTTTCTTCTCTCCATTCTTTCTTTCCTCTTCCCTTCATTTCCTTTCCCTCTTCCCTCCCTCTTTTCCTCCTCCTCTTCATTCCTTCCTTTCTGTCTTCCAAAAGTAGTCCAGGGGCCCCCAGGGGAGGTGTGAACACTGTAACATTGTCCTGGGAGGGGTTGCAGAGGCAGGCTAGGAAGCTTTCGGCACCTGAGTGAGGAGCAGGGTAGGGTGGGGTGGGGCAGGGGTGCATTGGTGGCAGCTTGGCGTGGCTTGTCAGAGCATAAGCCAGTTGAGGACGATGTCTGACAGGGCAGAGGGTGGGGGGGTCCAGTGTGGGCTGTTGGAAATTGGGTGGGAGAAGAAGGCATCCTCGAGGAGTGGCGTGTGGCAATGGTGGCTGCCTGAGGTAGGGTGATGAGAGACCCACAGGCTGAGGAGCTTGTCCACAGCAGGAGGTGGGGTGGGGAGAAACAGGGTGATGGCTTTGGTAGGAGTTGGGTACCTATAAAGGGAAATGATCAAATAATTATATATACTGAGATTAATTGAGTCAGATTATTCTCAGGGATACAGAGAATTGCAAATATGGAAAAAGAAAATTGGAATGAACCCTGTAATGTTGGATTGGAAGTGGAAATGTCGGGGTGGACTCACAGTTTTTAGTAGAGAGATAGATAAATAGAAGTATAGATAGCTAGGTAGACAGATAATATAACTGTATACATTTCATGTATTTCCTAGTTCTGTTCTCTGAGAAAAACTGGTAGCAGTGACACCCCAATAGCAATGAGCACATCTTTTACTCAGATCTTGGTTTATAAATACCATTCTCCACTAAAAGGAGTCATGTCTCCTTGGACAAATTACTGATTCCTGGGCTGGGGAAGGGAAGGTATAGAACATATTTTTGTACCAGAAGATAAGAAATGCTCCCAAAATTATAGAACCATGTTAAGAAGACACACAAGCCAGTTTGAAGGGGCTCCCACTGGTCAAATATGGGACCATATGATCATCAAATAAGGAATGACAGTAGCAGATTATAACAAAGTGAATAAAATAGGAATCTGTGAGTCCATGCAAATATGAATAAATGAAAGAATAAATGAATGAGAAGAGATAAAAGATTTCCCTAACAGAGGAATAAGGTTAACTACCGAATATAGAAGGAATACTTTTACAATCATCACAGTAAGAAGCTATTCAGCAAAAACATCAATGCATAGAAAATATGTGGGTCAAAGTTAGATGAGCACAAAATACTTAGATAGTCTCAAAGTACCTCTGCACAAAGTATTTATCAATTCCACAGGTAAAAAGGGTATCTTTACCTGGAAGATATTGCCTTAATCAAGTTCTTGAGGTTAATATTACCAGTAATGGGACAAAGTGAATTTGGTTACAACTCGATGGGGTGCAGTAAGAACAACACAGTGTTACTGCTCTGATATTTCTGCTCACGATACTCAAGTTGAATCTAGACATGAAGAAAAATAAAACAAACCTAACTTGGAGGACATACTCAGAACAACTGGCCTGTATTCTCAAAACTGTCACTGCTGCACACAAGTCAGGCAAAGAGGGAGGAAGGAACCCAGTCTGAGGGAGACTAAACAGACACGCCAGCTAAATATCATCACAGCCTTTCTGTAAAGGATACTATTGGAAAAATGAAGAAGTTTGAATAAAGTCTGTGGAGTAGATGGTAGTAATGTCTTCATTTAACTTCCTGATTTAGATTGGTTATATTGTGGTTATGTGGAACAATATCCTTACTTGTAGGAAATTTATATTAACATATTTGGCAACTTACTTTAAAATGGTTTAGGAAAAAGAAAAAAAAAACAAGCTCTTGTACTATTGTCACTTTTTTGTAAGTTTAAAATTATTTTAAAATAAAAACATAAATACACACACAAAGTACAGATAAAACTTGGGATATCTGAACAAGATATGACATTTGCCAATGTGATATTCTAGCTGTGATATTGTACTATAGTTTTGAAAAACGTTGCCACTGAGGGAAATTGGTTACGGGGAATAAGAACATTTCTGTATAATTTCATGCAACTCCAGGTGGATCTACAATTATCTCAAAAAGATTTTAATTATAAAGAAGAGTCAAAAAAGTTTAGATTTAAGGGAATTAAGTATTTACTGAGCATAGCTTCTCATTGAATCATTTACAACAGCTCTGTGACATTGGTGTTATTATAATCGGTATATAGATTAAGAAAATAAATAGAGTTTAAGTAATAGGCCTAATATCTGATCGTTGGTAAGTAGAGGAGATGGAATTGGATTAAAAGCCTGTCTGGTTTTAGAGATAGAAGAAGATATTACCCAAAAAAATCTAGAAAAAAGACTTCAAGTATACCCAATTACTGTTATTGATGAAAACTAAAAAATACATAACTTTTGTCAAATAAAGTAAGTAGACCTAAATTTTAAAAAGAAAACAATAGATGCTAAATTCTCTGTGCAGGCATGGGGGTAAGGAATTTTGACTACTAAGTTTCCACAAAACCCAAATTTCAATATAGATCTGAAAATAATGTGGTCATAGTTTGGTTACAAAGAAAGTTCCAACCTCTAAAAGAGCACAAGAAATGTCTTTGGTATTTTCTCCATTACAATTTTATAAACCAAAGAGTTAACAGTTAATATGAAAACATTTAAGAGAAATATAGACATGAAACAAGATGTGGGAGTATATACACTGATTATCTAAATAGGAGATTCTATCTCTAAAATTAGCTCATTTACACATGTAAAATATGCTTGCTGAGGAAAAATAGCTACTTTTATAAGAAAATGGAGTATCACTAGGAAAATTAAATTTTTGCTGGATATCTGTTTTCTTAAAAAAATACTTCTATTTTTAGATGTATTTCTAGTGTTTAGAAATTCTTCAAATCTTGAGAACTCTGAATACAGCCCATAGAAACATCACGTATTAAAACAAACAGAGAACATAGTAGGTGGAGAGTTGTTATAAAGGAAGGAAATATTACATGATCATATGTGCAAGCAAATTATGAGATCAATTACTACTTGGTAATAATAAACAGAGTCTTAAAAATATAAAATCAGGAGGCAGGAGGATTGCTTGAGGCCAGGAATTTGAGACCAGCCTGAGCAACATGAAAGGACCTGGTCCCTACAAAAAAATAGAAAAATTAACCAGGTGTGGGGGTGCACACCTGTAGTCCCAGCTACTCGGGAGGCTGAGGCAGGAGGATCGCTTGAGCCCAATAGTTTGAGGTTGCTGTGAGCCATGATAGCACCACTGCACTCTATCTGGGGCGGGGTGACAGAGCAAGACTCTGTCTCAAAACAAACAAATGAATGAAACTTATATATACACAAATTCAAAAGATTAGGTCTCCTTCCTGGTCACAGTGAACATATTTCTGACTTCTTTATCTCTGGCCCCAGTGAAAAAAAACAAGGAAGATTAGGGCATCTGATCCTTCCAGGAACAGTTCAAAAACACAATCAACTTTTTCCACCCAACCCGCCATAGAGTTTAAAATATTATTAACTGCAACTATGTTTTCAAGATAAGGAATCATAATCTAACAGCTAATATTTGATGGGCTTCTCTTAGTTCTCTAAAGTTACCAGCTGGCAAGTAGCTGGACCCAGAGTTGAATGCAGGGTTGCTTGGCAGTAAGGACTGTATTATTGGAACTTAATGAGTCCTTTGTGGACAGTTTAGAACAACTTAAAACTTCAAAAAGTATTTACAAAGTTCAGAAGTTATAATAGATTTTTGGAAAGGATGCTCTATTATTTAAACTGAAGATTTAAACTGATTTTGCTGAAAAGTGAAAAAACTGGATATATTTACACTGATATTTAAAAAGTATCTTTATGTGCTTTGTAAGCTACAACTCAAGGACTTTTTACTTTATCTTCTGAGAATTATAGTTCAAATTTCCATATTTTTCTACCAAGTGTATGGAGATAGCTGAGCTATGTCCTCATATTAACATCCAGGTTTCCTACAACCATGATTAATTGAGAGATTTAAACCTATGTCCTTTTTCCTACTCTTTTAGACACAAAGAGTACTTAAAAGGGCTATATTTAGTGTCTATTATAATTACTATCTAGTACATTTAAATAATGCACACTTAAATGAATAATATATAATTTACATCAGAAGTTTTTTTTTTTTAAAAGTTAAGTGTGATTAAATACACTTCTCCCTAATCTTCTATTATTATTCATGCTGATTTTTCTCTCATTCTTGAGTAAAACTAGCTCATCCCAAATCTTTATTGGGTCATCTATGATTTTATGGTTCTTGTCACTGGCTCCTCATTTGGGAGTTAAAATACCTTATTCAAATATCAAAAATTTTATAGCCCTTTCTCTCTATCTTCTGTAGACTTATTATCCCTCTATTAAGAGAGACATAATTAATTTCTCTTAGAAACTATCAGTACAAAGTCATAACTTATCTTCCAAGTTCTAAGCTTTCCCTCTGCTTTGTCTAGTTCTTATGTTCCAACAAAATTTATGTAGCTCAGCAATGTAATGGTCTGAAATGATAATCTGAAACATTTCATGTTTTTGCACAAGTATTTTAAAGTTTTTCTCTTAGTTTCCTTTCTTATCAGATATTTCACAAATTGCTTTTACCTTTCCCCTTATTCAAGTTTAAAAATGTCATAATAAATCGGCATATGTTAAGAAACTAAGAAAATCTTTTTAAAATTTTTGACTTCAAGGCTGGGAGTGTGGCTCACTCCTGTAGTCCCTGTTGCTCAGAAGGCTGAGGCAGGAGGATCGCTTGAGCGCAGGAGTTCAAAATGGCAGTGAGCCATGAGCAATTGCACCCAAGCCTGGGTGACAGAGTGAGACCCTGTCTCTTAAAAAAAAAAAAAAAAATTATGTTCAAGAAAAGGGGGAAACCAAGATACTCAAAAGAAGAAAAAGATCAAGACACTGCTAGACTAGTTAATAGGTATTATTCTGCATTTATTGGAAAATAATTTTCAAACTGGCAAATATTGGCTATGTTTCACCTCCCCACAGATCCACCTTCAGAGAGAATCTGGAAATGCTAAGAGGTCGGCTTGCAAGGTCCCTGCACAATGTGCCATTTCAGACAATTCCAGATCTTCAGGCAACGATTAAAGTATTCAAAAGAATGTCTGAAATCATACATTTTTCTCCTTTTCCTTTGCTTTTGAGGCTTCTTTCCTTACAGAAAAATTTAGAAAAGTCAGGATGGGATTTAAATACTATAATGCAAGGACCTGGGTTCCTTAGTTCTGGTTTAGGCCTTAAGGAAAAGGACAAGTACAATTCTTGAGACTTCCAAAGTTCGTAGTTTAACCAACGTTTGCTGAGCAGGTAGGATCTGGGGCAGAAGGCCAGCCAGGTAGTTGTATTCTTGGGGCACACCCTGCATGCTATCCTTTGGGAACATAAGGATACGCAACAGCTAAGTGCATGTGAGTGTAAGTCCAGCCTAGGCAAGGGAACAGCATTGGGTGAAGCTGGCAGGGTATGACCCAAAATCTGGGAAAAGGGGAACAGTTTTCCATACTGAGTATCATTAGTTCTTTTGATAACAGTTGTCTTGATTTAAAAAAAAAATCGCTCATGAGGGAAATGCTGAAATGTGTCTTACGATCTTATCTCCCTGGATTTTAGATCAGGATGCCAGGAAGGCCAGAGGTGACGGTGACTGTGAGCAGTTGTGTCATCCACAGAGAAATGAAGCAGAGAGCTGAGGCTGGGCTCCTTAACATGGGAGAACAAAAACAACCCTTCCCTCCATAAAAAAAGCCTTCACAAAGAGTGTGTCAAGGAATTTAATTATCCATTGCATTAGGTGCTTATGAAATTTTATAGAAAAATAAAATATTTGCAAACATGAAAAACAAAGGTATTTACATCCTATAAATTTCTATTTAAATTTTCGCCAGTATTTGTGCATATATATTACACATCTTTAATTTGTTGAAACATATATTCTTATTTTGATTTTTGCAGTTTATATAATGTTTATAGTTCCATGTACTAATAGAATTGACAATTCTATAGAAAATTTTATTGTAAGTATTAGATTATCATAATATCATCCATGTAGTATGATTCTCAGCCTGACCAGGTTACTGTGAATTACATAGCTTAGGCAACACTGTGTATTAATGAAATTTGTTTTTGAAGTTTTTGTTAAAAATTGTTTTTGTTTATGTTTCTGTGCATTTTTTTCAGCATATGCCTTGTGATTTCTATTTCTTTATGGGTAGATTTTTAAATTATAAGGATCACTTATTCAACAGATTATGGGTAGTGACTTTATAATTTGCATATGCATGTGTGTATACGTGTGTTTGGAATCAAGCTTTTATCAGTGATATTGTTATGTACCCTGTCATATGTATGTGTCATTATCATTTACAAGGATTATTTCCATTTTTATATATTTAAACATTCATTGGCAGTTTTTCCTTTGATGACGCATTTTCTTGCAGTACACACTTAAGAGGCAGGACAGAAAATAGATGTGTAAACAAACAAATATGACCATTTCTCATTTTAGTAATCGCTTCGATGTTCTTAAAGCTGGGCAATTGGATAGAGAGTTCCCAAGAGAGGTGGCTGCCTTTGCTCGGGTGGTCAGGAAAGGCCTCTCCGGGGACATTTTAGTAGAGAGCTGAGGCGGTGTTAGGAAAAGGATGCCCTGGCGTGTGGAGGGACTTATTGCCGGATCATGGATTCTCAGGCCTTCCCTTCAAAACCACGCAGTTTCGCAAGTGCTGCATCCCGTCGTGTTGCGGCAGGACTTCAGTATTGTCCAGATGACAGATTTGTGCTCCGTTCTCAAGCGAGATGCTGGGTGCAGTGTGGTTAGTAGGCTGAAAGGGCTTATTGCAAGGTAAGAGCCGGGTTAATTGTAGGGTTGAGAGGAATTCGAGATGGAATGGAGTTGGGTTGCTGATGGCTGTGCAGATTTCTGTTGGGCGGACGAAGCAAAAATTACGGCCTGGGGGCCTGCTTGCCCCTCGGTGCTGGAGCCTCTCTCCAGGTGGAAGATGGATTTTATTCTAATTGTACCTGTGAGAGCGTGGTCAGGACAGGTTATCTCTTGACCAGGAGACTATGTAATCTGTATCCCCACATAACCCAGAAAAGTCACATTGAAAGGAGACACGAATCTGATTGCAGGGGCTTTGAGGCATAATCTTTGCCTTTTGCCTTTTGCCTTCTTCGCAAGTCCAGCCTAGGCATTTACTCTGTCCATCACACAGGAAGTTTACTGTAAATGCTTTCCAGATGTAATTTCTTCTTTCCGTAATCGTATATTCATGAAAGCCACACATACACAAAATAAAATGACAATGTTTCTGTTCCTTGATGCCACTCTGATCTCTTTTTCCCTGGCTCCTGCTTCTGCCTCTGCCCTCACTCAGCAGCCTTCATGCACCGGGTCGCCCACGTCTCATTCACCTGAGCCCCCGGCCCATCCTACCGCACCCTGCCCGGGCCCGCTGCGGTACGGCCACCCTGCCTCTCGGATTGGGGCTGCAGTTGAGAGGCCCATCGACTACCTTTCCAACAAGAATCTCTGGGATTCAGGGGAGAAAGGGTGTGAATGTTTGTATACTAATAACTTGTTTTTCCTATCACATTGCTGTTGTGAGGATAACATGATGCAGACAGCTCTGGAAATTAGAGGATGGAGCCCCGAGGAGAGGGAGTGTTCTGGGGAGATATGAAGTAGGCTATTATAAATTTTGCAATTAGAAATGAAATAGCTTAGTTGCTTGCTCGTTAGTTATATAGTGACAGAAGCTTTATTTGCGTTCACCTTAAATGGTTAGTCTTTATCTGGTAAGGAGAGTAGAATGATGATACATGAATTTTAGTTTGAAAATGACTGAAGGTAACATCCTGAAACTAGGATATAAACTGAGAGTTGGGGAGTGAGATATTATATGCTCCAAAAAAGCTGACACTCCAGCGTATTTCTGAAGCTGTGGTATGAAGGAGGCCGTCTTTGGAAGGGTGTTGGTGTTCACAGCAGGAACCTCAGTCCTGGCACAGGGCTTGAGCTGATGAAATGTAAGGATAAAGACAGTCAGAGAGACAGCCAGAGGCAGGGACAAGAACTAAGGATGGAACACAAATGGCTTCTAGATACCTAGTTCAATCCTTGATAGTGGCATATGATGTGACCATTAAAAAAAAAAAAAACTTAGAAACTATTTGGACAAATGAAACTTTAAAGGGCATAATTTTGGGGGGAGTTATTTAGTTAAAAACAAGTTGGTCAGCAGGTTATTTTGACTGAAATGATAATGGGTTTCAAAAATACCTAGAAGCTGGTTTTTCTAATGAGTCATCATTGTTGCACCATGGGGACATTTTGCAGAGCTTCATACAGTATGATGTATTTTTTTTCAATTTCTAGGTATTTTTCTACTTTTTTGCCTTTTAGTATCTAATATGGTTGCAGTCATACTCGTTTGTGTTTGACCAGTCATTTCTCATTATTCTCTACTTTTTTTTTACATTTCTAATTCAAATTAAAATGATTCCTGTGCTACTCTGCTTAACACAAGATGATGTTGGAATAAAATGTTTGGCAAATTGCCTAAATAAATTACAGTAGGTTACAAAATAATGTTATAATCCTATTTCTACAGACAAATGAGACAAGAATATATAATATAAAATAAACTTACTTTATGTTTTAGAAATAGATTTATACAGATAAGTAAAAAAATTAATGGATAATTTGGATGGGTAAAATTCCATTATTTTTTATGCTCTTCTTTTTCTTAATTGTATTTTTCTATTTTTTTAAAAAACGTACATCTGTCTTTAATGTGAAAAATAGAGAAACAAATAAAAATTGAATAATTAATTTAAAAGATCTGAAATGTTGAAGGATGGGGTTTTGTACTTTAAAAATATTAATTAAAAAATAAATATGTCTATTCTATTTATTTGGTGTATTTTGTACAAGGAAAAAAAATAAAACTTTTTTTTAAACTCAGCCACTTTTGTTGGACATTTGGTGATCATGGTATCTCTTCTGCCAGGTAAGTATGGACATTTGAGTTATTCTAATATTTCCCTATGAAAAATGTGAGAGTGTGGGCATTATTGGGTAAGGATGAATTAGAAATACAAGAAAAAAAATAGGAAAATAAACAAGTAATATGGAAATAGTTGGCTGTGATAATTAGCATTTAAAAATTACAGAAAGAATATATCTAAAAATTTCTAATTCATGGAAAAAAATTCAAACTCTCTACAATATGCAACAATATAGCCTAAGTAAGTAATGATAGATTACAAAACAATGTTATGATCTCATTTCTCCTGACAAATAAGACACAATTATTTATATAACATGTAATAGGCACACTTTTGCAGTTTAGAAATGATTCTGACTATTTAAAAGGTTAATGAGGGGTTGCACAATATGCAACAAAAGAATTAATACTTGAAAAATCAGTTCCTATTGATATTCATTTTTAACACGATCCTTATACATAATAATTTAGAACAAATTGTTGGGTTGAATAGCAGGTTTCAGCTGACCTACATTCAGCCAAATTTAAGCAATTTTTTCTACCATGTACATCTTAAATTGTCCCATATATTAAGCAACCCAGGGCAACTAGAAATCGTGGTTAACCAGGAGAAAGAATCTTGCAGGATCTGATAGAGGTGACTAAATATGGAAAAGACAGAGTACTTGGCCATGAAGATTTGCTAGGGGAACATGTTGAGAAACGTAAATGAATTTAAAGGAATCTCCTGGGAATGTGCAGTAGGTGGATGAAGAGGGGAGTGGTTTCTGGGACCAGGAGTCTCTGATTCTGCTAATGCAAGAATGTGTGGGTGGAAAAGTCTTGATAGGATATTTTTTCCTTTGGGAAAATAGAATTTCAAAGTATCTTCTCTGATACTTGTTTACTCATGTAAATAGAGGCATGTACAAGAATATTTACTCCAGGGTGGTCTAAAAAAAAAAAAAATATATATATATAGATAGATAGATAGATGTAAACGTTATACATTTCCATCAATAATTGAATGGTTAGATAATATCCCAAACCATTTAAAAAACTGCTGTGTGGCATCGAATGAAAAGATGTGAACATACAAACATGATTAAGATCTATTATTATCAGAAAATAATTTTGCAGAAATGTTTATATAATACAATTTCATTTATAACAAAACAAAACCATATATTGTTCATGTTCTAACTTTTTATCCACTTATGTATTTACGTAAAGGCAAAGAAAAATGTTCTAAAGATTACAAAACATGTTGCTTTTATTCCCTCTGGAGTATGAAATGAGATTAGATGGCGCCAGTGGGGGATTTGCACTTTTACTCAACATACTTCAGTATTGTATGCATTTGTTGTGTATAAATATATTCCCACATTACTGGCAGGTGTGGCAAGTATAAAAAGCTTGAGTAACTCAAAGAACTAAATGGAAGAACATCTAATATTTTAAATTTTTTAATAGCTAATATTTAAATCAATCTTCAAAGTGTTTCCTCCTCTGAAAGGAGGAATTTTTTTTCCCTCACATGGAGGAAAGGAGAGGGCATGTGAGAAGATAACAATTACTGAAGACCTACGGCATGTTCAGGGGTTATTTATACTTACAAGGATTACCATAAGAGCTAGAGCCAGGAATTATATATCTAAGACTATTTTGGTCAGGTTTGGCTAAATATTATCATAGTGTTTCCATGTTTTTGACATGAGTTGAAAAAATCAGAATTTCATTCAGAAAAAGAATTCTCCTAAGTACTTTTTTATATGACTTTTCCCTAGAAAGTGTTAAGAGATGACCTTAGCTCATGAATTACAACATAACGGTTAGCTATGGGGTTTTCTTTCAATGATATTTAAGTATCTCAGGTTGACAAAGTCTTGTCTACAGATGCAAGATGGATTAGGCAATTACCCAATAAATCAGGGTCAAAAACCTATTACAGAACAAAGATAGGGGTGAAGGCTGTTTCTGTGTCTAAGATTGATGGCTTAAATTAGTTAAACTTACTATCTTCTTAATTTTGCTAGTACAGAGATGACCAAACAAACACTTTTCTAATGGGTCAGTGTCCTGCAAATACAAGGCCCTTAATGAATATTTGTTGTAAAAAATGGAGTTTAAATGTAGGGATGCTTTCAAAACACGATGTATCCATCTAAAACTCTATAGTTTTGCCTACTTTATAATATTTTGATTTTAGCTTAGTGCTCTATTATATTTCATTCACTCCTTAAAAGCTAAAAAGTAAGTTTTTAATGAATTATTCAGCATGTTAATTTTTGAACCAGAAAATAGCAGAGATTAAGAAACTCATGGGAAAAAAAGAAAAACTCTTAGAAAGTTTTGTTCAAACTTGAGCAATAGGTGAACAATTTAGAAGAAATTCACCCAGACGTCTTATGCATGTGCCCTTCAGAGAAATCCCAGGTTGAGGGTTTCCAGTGGCCCATGAACTCATTCTTCTCTATATCTGTGTTATACAGCTTATCATGTGCATCTCAGATGTAAAGTGGTTGTGCATTTCTTCCAGCCTTTTCCATGGTATGCTTCTATACTGTCTTTACTTTAAAGCAAAGAGAGAACTCAAAACAATCTACAAGTCATTGCGATAAATAAGGTGGTTCAACAATCCTTTGCTGGATAATGCTTAGAAATTGAATACAAAATATACTATTTAACAATGGCAGCAAAAATATGTGACATAGGAATAAATCTAAAAGCAATGTATAAGTCTCTTTTGAAGAATATTATAAAACATTAGCTGAAAGATTTCAAAGAAGACCTAAATAAATGGAAAGTTATACCATGTATACTGATAGGGAGAACTCAGCATCAGAAATTTGTCAGTTCCCCTCAAAATTGACACAGAAATTCTTGATATTTCAAAGAAAAAAATTCTAAAATAGTTTTTCATGGAACTAGGTAAGCAGATTTAAAAAAAAAAATACAGAAAAACAAAGGGCAATGAATGACCAGTCACACCTGAAGAAGCAGATTTGTTTAGGAAGACTTGTCCTACCAAATATAATACTTCTTAAAAAGAAATTGTTGTTAATATAATGAATATTAATGCAGAAAAAGCCAAAAATAGATTAATGCAATGAATAAAGAATCTAGAAACAGAGCCATATGTATATAGAAATATGGAAGCATGACAGAAATGAAATTGTAGATCAGTGGGTTGGTTTTGGAATGGTTAGCTAAAAATCAGTTCCAGATGAATCAACAAATTATATGACAAGAAACATTGAAAAATTTTAAAGACCCTGCATGACAATATATTTATTAATTAGTGGTGGCAACAGAATTGCCAAATAAGAACAAAATGCACTCACCACATAAGGAAATATGGATAAACTGTAACACGTTAAAATTAAGAATTTATGTTCATTATAAAACACAAAAAGAGTGAGAAAATAGGCAGACTATGAAACAATACTAGCAATACTTATTACCAATTAAAGTCAATGTCCAGAAGATATAAAGTTGAACGTATCAAGAAATCAACAAACAATGCAATAGAAAAATGTGCAAAAATGTGAATAGGCAGCTTACAAAAGTGAAATCATGCATGGCTAATACATTATGGAAAAAAAATCTTAAATCTCATTAGAAATCAGAGTAATAAAGATAAAGTCACAATTAGTTGCCTTTTGACACCAATAGACTGGGAAAATTTTTTTTAATGTAACAGTACAAGTGTTCAGAAGATTAGGACTCTCGTTATTCAGTGGTTCTTCGGGGATCAATTTGGCTTTATCTGATAAAGGTAAACACACCCATTATGTAGAAACACAGCAGTTCTACTCCTGGGAATATAATCTAAAGAAACTCTTGCCTATACACACCAGGAGATATGCACAATAATGTTCATAGCTGCACTTTCACAAAAGCAGAACCTGGAAACAACTCGATGTCTTCTAAAACCAGAATAAATAAATAAGAGTCACATTGAAACATGCATACATCTCAAAAACATAATATTGGGCAATAAAAGAAAATCACACACACAAATCTACATATATATGTGGTATGATTTATTATTATAAAAGTCAAAATCAGGCAAACCTAAATAACACATTGTTTTAAAATATTAATATTTTTACCAAATTAATTCAACATAATAGAAAGTCAAAGGTATTGATATGAATGTACAGTGGTGGCTACATGGGTATTTGTCTTATTCTCTCACAGTCTATGTGATATCTATATATTTGGCATATATTTTAAAACAACAATATGAAATAACGTGATGAAAACATTAATGAGGCTACAATATGAATTCTTTTTTTGGCCAAGTTATAAGGAGAAAGTTGAGAAAGTTTCTCCTTTTTGTATCTAAAAGTGCCATCTTATGTATATTTAAGATGTCAAATATAGACTCAAGCAGTTTGGGTTAAATTATTTAAAAATTGTTTTTGACAAAGTCTCATGCTTCCTTGATTGCTTGCTGTTCAAAAAAAAGCCTTCTATTTTCTGTTGTGTCATGTTTCAATTTCTAGAAACTAGTTTAGTCTAAAAAATAGTGAGTTACTCTAGCATTTATTCTTGGTTTTCCTTTTTAAAAAATATTTTCTAATTAAAAATTAGAGGCAGGAGAGGGTGGGCGGTGAGGGGTGGCTGGACTCTGTGGGGTGTGAGCAGATCTCCTGTGTCCTCGGGGGACACTGTGCCTCACGGAGGAAGTCCAGGCAGGGCACTGCCTCCGAGGGTCCTTGCAGCAGTCGGCAAGACCAGCTGGGGCAGGCCGGGAGGAGAGGATGGTAAACAGACTGCCAGCCAGATGGACGCTGCTCAGTACAAACTGGCTGTTGACTCAGGGCACACTCTGGACGGGCCATTTGACTGCCTTGTGTTTCAATTAATCCAGCCCAAGGAGGGAGGAAAAAGGACCATCTAATTGAGAAACAGACATTGTATCTAAATTGAGATTTCTGAGGGTAAATCCTTGTTAACGATGAAAACTAAGGGTTGGGTGAAGCCCACACTCCAAAGCCTGGGTCACTGAGCATCAGCGAGTCTATTTTTAAATCATTATTTTTTCACGATGACACCTCTGACTGGAAATCATTGACTTGGCAGAATAGCAAGTCACACATTGAGCCACAAGTGAGATATGCTCATCATAGCTTTACTGTTTTGTAAAGAATTTCACAGCAGAAAAAGCTAATATCACTGATTTGGAGGAAGTATGCTAGGGAAAACACATATGTTGTGGATTTACTAATTTTGACAGCTCTTTTAAAAGCAGGCAGAAGGCTTTATTGCTGAGACAGCTTTGAGGAGCTGTTTATCATTTAAAGAAAGCATGAAAGCATCAAAAAGAAGTTGGGCCAAGGCTTGGGAGAACTGAAGAATGATGAGAATAAAAAGGAAAAACAGGTAAAAATTCTTTTCTATTTTACTTGAGAAGCTCAGCTCGGAATGAAATACTTTCTCTTAGATAATGGGAGAGAGCAATTTGATGCAGACAGAAATGGTACTAAGTGCTCATTACTTTTAACTGTGCAATTTAAATACTCAAGTGTATCAATGGAGGAAAGATTTAAATAGCAGGCTTCATTGCTATTTGCTCCTAAAAGAAAACGATCCCTACAGATTACTCCATTTCGTTGAAGTCAACATGGGATGAATAACAATTTTGCAGTTTGAGAAGAAGGACATGTGGGAAAACTGAAATGGTAACAGAACAACAGTTGGGCTTTCTTCCATTGTTTATTGGTGCTTTGGGAATTCTCTTCAGCTTTGTCTTTCATGGTTGCTTAATAAATAAAATTACAGTACGACGTAGCCTACATGTTTGAGATGTGATTCACAGAATGGTACTAATTCACCTAAGGCCCCCACCTGCCTTAGCCCAGAGAGCACATCTAAGCATCTGGAACCACATTGACAATTTTCCCAAAGGCCAAGGGCTTTAGTTATTTCGCCAGTCATTTACATATACTGGCATAAATTATGCAGCCATCTGTATTCTTCTGCACCTAGTTTGAGTAAAATTAATTTACAGTCTTGAAAGCATTCATCCTTGATATCCCCTTCACGCTGCTCTTTATTCTTTTCAAACTGTAGAATCTGGGATGCACGGTGCTCTGTTCATTCAGGATGCCCATCCACCCTCATTTGCCTTGCTGCTCGGCACTCCACCTCCTTTGTATCGTCCACCCCTCACCACCAGGGGCAGTTTGCAACACTGTTAACAGAGCAGGCTCTGGAGTCAGGCTGCCTGGGTTACAATCTCCGCTCTCCCATTTGTTCGTGTGAAAATGACTTAGGTTCTCTGTGTGCTTTAGCTTGTCCCTTCTGAAATTTCTAAGGATAATAGCACATTCTCATTCAGTTGCTGTGAAGAAGAAATGAGTTTAGCATACGGTTTGGCATGCCATAAGTGCTCAATGAATGTTAGGTGTAATCATCAACACCACATGTCATTGTTGCAATTCTGAGCCACCCTAGGTGGGCTCACTTTCTTCTGCCAGCCCTGACTCCCTCGATTGTGATGAGTGTCAGCTCCAAAGCATGTTGGGAGCTGGCACCACGAGGCCACAGGGTTTCCCTGAGAGGAGACATAATCCTCAGGGGAGGTTCAAAATATGGAAGCTCTCAAGATAGTGTTCATAATGTTGCACACTTAGGAATGTCATGTGACTGGCAGGTGATATTTCGCTGAAACTAGCGAAGGGAGAAAATTAAAGACAGATGACTCAAAAGTTTGCCTCACCACAAAGGGCAACTTCAGGTAGAAGCCCTACCAATGTTCTAGGACTCTGGGGATTTGGTCACCAGGGGCAATTGGCAGCATGTCACAGGGTAAAAAGTTTGGCAGTTGTTATTATACAAAGAAAGACCGTTGAGCCCGTAGGTTATTTTAGGTCATAAGAAAAAATGACTCGAGTCAAACATACATTGCAAATAACACTTATAAAAATTCTAAGGATGTCAGTTCATTTGTGAGCATCGGCTAATGAAATGGCTGGGGCAAGACAACTGGATCTTTGATAATGTTTTGAGGAAGATGGCTTTTTTGATTCCTGGAAATCAAATTTATTAATAGAACAGATTGCCAGGCCCAAGACATGTATATTATATTGTATTTAATTTTAAAAAACATTGAGTCATATTTTACATCCTAATAGGAATTTTAAATAAAAGAATGTCCAACAGTTATTCAGGAAGAATTTTCTGTACAATTTTGTTGTCTATCATTGTCATCGTCCTCCTCCAAGGGTATATATTTTTGTGCAAGTCACAGTCCTACGGCAGGAAGAGAAGCAGACCTTTCCTTCCACTTTGAGGGAGTCAGAAGTTGTTTACATAAGGTGACATGAGAGGAAAACTAGTCCCTGGTATTTCACCTGCCTATCCACCCCCAATCCATCCAGATAGAAAGTTCTTTGATGGATCATGCCCTGCCCTTCTAGATATTTACGTAGCCTCTTTAAAAATGCAGTTCATTAGGTGGGCAGTAGAAGTTGGCCAAATTATTCAGGAACCAATATTACAGTGAATGTTGATTTATGAGAGCACTTTTCTTCTGACAGGGGGCTAGATTTGTATTGAGAATGAGAGGCCAACCCCACAGGGGAAAATATGAAGAGCAATGATGTTTTTGAGCATGGACCCCGAATTAAGAAATATGTTCAATTTCTGACTTTGACACTTTCTAGATGTGTAAATGGCTTTGGGCAAGTTAATGAAACAAGTTAAGCCTCATATTTTTCCATCCAAAAAAATGGGAATTTCAATTTTTGTCGTATTATAAAATAAATATTAGCAATTATTATTATTAAATCATTAACAGGACTGTTCGTAACAAGGCCGACTGTGCATGACGATGGACTGTAATAGGCTAACAGGATATAAAGCAAGATATAAATAAACTGATAGTGTGAAAATAGAGGAAAGGATGTCTGCATTCAAATTTCACAGCAGTAGTCAAATAGTTTTAATATCTACCATCACCAGAAGCAGAAGAGGTCCCCATGCAGACAGACCTGCAGTTTTCTAGACCTTCTTCACACTGCATAGTGGCCTGGATTGCCCGATGCTGGCCCTGGGTGACGTGTGCTCGGCTGGCGAGGGCTTTGTTGCAGCTTCCCAGGACTCACAGGCTGTGCCTGCTGGTGTTAGCATTTGACTCATTTTGTTTATCTTCTAGAAGTTGTATCTGAATGAATAATTTGGCGTTAGACAATTAAAAATCCATTGGATTTCTGTTCTAAGCTAGATACATAAGGTTGATTTTTCTTTTCATGTTTTTGTTTCCAGATAGTCCATGAATAAGCACATTTTCAAGCTTTTTATTATAAATAACAAAGCAAAAAGAAAATTATAGAAAGAGATTTGTGGCTTCTTCTAATCCTTTTATTGTCTGTTGGCAGTATCCTTTTTCTCTCCTTCCTTCCTTCCTTCCTTCCTTCCTTTCTTCCTTCCTGTTTTTGTTATTTTTTGGGTTTTTTGGTGCAGAAATCACTTATCATCGATTTATTTCTGAATATCTTGAACATTTTCAATGAACAAGCATATTCTATGCATATATTTAAGTGAACTAAACATAGTTGGTGCAGTGGTGATGTTAGATCACCAAGTGTCCTTGTTATATTTCACATTAGCCATAGCTTTGAATTTAATTATACTGGAAAATTCTATCCCATTGAATTAATATCACACTTCAATATCAACACTGCACTAAAAGCTCTGGTATTGAATTGGTGTAATTTTAACCTTCTCAGAGAAATAGTTGGTGTGGAGTTTCTATCCAGCCAGCACATGCTTTGATTGTAAGAGAACTTCTTTGAAAAGTGTTTGATTGCTTTTAGGAGTCTGTCCTTTTGTCCTGACAGAGCTCACTTTTCTGTTTGTGCCGCCAAAATTTTTTTGCCATTGTGAGATTTTACACACCATTGGTTGGAAGTCAAATTAAAGGTCTTAGGCAATTTCAGCTTAAAAATGCCATGTGACAGATAGAATGGAGGTTGAGACTGAATTCTACCAGTGAGTGAGTTAGGTCAGCCCTATGCAGCCATGTCTGAATATGGATTAAACCCAAACATTTGGGCTTTTCACTTTATTACTTTCTAAGACAGATTTCCAAAAAAAAAAAAAAAATGTAGACTCTATCTTCCTATTGCTAGAAGAAAAGTTATTCTTACTCTACATATTTTCTTAATAGATTCACAGATGTCAGAGATTTTAGAAAATACAATGGATGTTTAATTTATATGTGAATCTAAAGCTTAAACCACATGATTTTCCTTTTTTATACGCTGGGTGGAAGCAACTCTTCCATGGATCAATCTAACCTTCCTTTGGACTTCGTGTTCCCTCAATATCTTGCCTCAGCATGTCTTTTTCCAACTCTTCTTTCCCTACCCAAAGACTGAGTTGGCTGATGACTAGAAAGGTGGGAAGAGTGCCCCCAGTGTGGACGGTGTGATCACTTTCCTTCTGCCCTGTCCCCGCCATCCACAGCCCTGTGGAGCTACTCACGAACAGAAATGCTAGACCTTTACTGCCAAATTCTGAAAAGCCAGAGAAAAAGTGAGTGGTGAGGATAGGGAAGAACTCCAAGTCAGACATTCCTTCTGATGGATGGAGGGTAGACACAGGAAGAGGGGGAAATTTTTGGAAAACTTGGTAACAATGCATATTTTGTTGAGCATTTTTGCATGTATGTTCATCAGAGATACTGGCCTGTAATTGTCTTTCGTAGCATCATTGGCTGGCTTTGGTATCAGGATAATGCTTGCCTTATAAAATGAGTTTGGAAGTAGTCCCTCTTCTTTAACTTTTTGGAAAAGTTTGAGAAGGATTGGTTTTAGTTTTTCTTTACATGTTTGGTAGAATTCAGCAGTGAAGCTAGCAGGTCATGAGCTTTGCTTTGATGAAAGGCTTTTCATTTCTAATTCAATATCCTTACTCTTTATTGGTCTGTTCAGATTTTCCGGTTCTACGTGATTCAGTCTTGGTAAGTTGTATGTCTCTAGAAATCATCCATTTCTTCTAGGTTATGCAATTTGTTGGTATAGCCTTTGTATTTCTGTGGTATCAGTTGTAATGTCTCCTCTTTCATTTCTGATTTTATTTATTTGTATTCTCTCTTTCTTTCTTAGTTTAGCTAAAGATTTTTCAATTTTGTTTATCTTCTCAAAATACTAGCTCTTAGTTTTGTTAATTTTTTAAAATTGTTTTTCTAGTCTCTATTTCATTTATTTCTGCTGTGATCTTCATTTCCTTCCTTCTACTATATTTGAACTTTGTTTTTCTTTTTCTAATTTTTGAAGGTGTAACATTAGGTTGCTTATTTGAGATCTTTGTTCTTTATTTGATGTAGATGTTTATTGCTACAAACTTCCATCTTTGTAATGTTTTTGTTGTATCCGATAAGTTTTGGTATACTGTATTCCACTTTTGTGTCTCAGGATACTTTTAAATTTCCTTTTTAGTTTCTTCTTTGACATATTGATTGTTCAGGAGCATATTATTTAATTTCTACATATTTGCAAATTTTCCAAAATTCCTCCTGTTGTTGATTTCTAGTTTTATACCATTGTGGCTGGAAAAGATACTTGATATGATTTTAATCTTCTTAAAACTGTTAAGGCTTGTTTTGTGACCTAACATATTATCCATCCTAGAGAATGTTTTGTATGCACTTGAAAAGAATGTTTTTGCTGCTGCTGTTGGGTAGAATGGCCTGCATATGTCCATTAGGTGCATTTGGTTTTTAGTGTTGTTCAAGTCTGCTGTCTGCAGCCTGGAGCCCGTGTCTGCCGGGGCTGGGCTGGCACCAGGGTTCACTGGGGTGGGCCTAGCGGTGGGGTCTGTAGCAAAGTTGGGTGTGCGATTCCCTCTCTGTGACCCCATGTAAAGGATATCTCTCTCAGCACAGTGCCTCCTGGACTTGGGAGAGGGGTGTCAAGTGTAATGAGAAACTGTCCTCCCTGCTCTCTTCAATGTGTGTTTTTGTGTTTCTGTGCCCCCGCCAGGTGCGTACTCTCACCTGGGTCCCTTGGCTCTTGTGAAGGTGTGTTCATTTCTGAATCACTGTTCAAACTGATGTTTCTGGGAAAGGATGAGTCCTGGACACTCCTATCCACTGTCTTACTGATGTTGCTTTCTCCTGAGCTTTGTTTTAAAATAGCATGCTGCTTCTGTCTAGTCTCTAGACTAGACAGTCTAGAGCCCTCTAACATCCTTAAAACAGGATGCTATGCATGGCTGAACACTTCCATACTTTGAAGCACCACAAGCCTGCCAGTCTGTGATTCCAGTCTTTTCCCAAGAAAAGTCAAATGCCCGCAGAACTTAAGAGAACAAGGTGGCTGTCATCATGCAGGGAAGAATAAGAGAGCTGAAAATTATTTCAGACATGCGTCACTGGGGATATATATAGGTGACATTGGTCCAGACACAGTGAGGAAGAAAAAGTATAGTGAAGTTTCAATTCAATTTCTGGTAAAAATAAGACTATTTTTGAATTGTAGTGGTGATTAAGCAGTTGGAGAAATTTGGACTATAGTGTTGAGATTAATATTTAGAAATGGTCAACATAAAGGTAATTTGAGATGAAGGTACGGGAAAGATGCCGACTTTGACACTAACAGCAAGACGTGCTTTCCAAAGCTAGAGTTACAAGAGAAGGCTGGAAAGCCTCTGAGTTAAGAGAAAGAAAGAAAAAATCTTAGGAGCCAAAACAAAACCATATTTTCTTGTGAAAAATTCATAATTACTAAAGGACTTGATTATCATTAGTAAACACATTACTTCTTTTTTAAGTGATACCTAAATTAAAGTGTTTGAACGCAGAGATGGAAGAATTTCATGCTTGGGGACAATATTGTTTTATAAGCTATGAATATGTTAAAACCTATTAATTTAGAGAACACCAAATACCTTTGTAAAATATTAGAAAGTTAAAATCAGAAAACAGTTCCATTAACTTGACTTATGCCTGAGATTAAAGTATTCACCTTCATAGCTCCAATTTGTTCTAAAAGTAAATTTTACCCAGAAGTGTTCAGATAATTTTAATAATCTCCCTGCCCAAAACTCAAAATGTGTTCATTGGAATCTTTTCATGATATCCTTGTCTAGTTATATATAGTTGAGCTTATGTTTACCTTCTGAAAATGTTTAAAATAATTAATAAAAAATTCAACAGCTCATTCTCCTTCTCTCCCTTCCCTCTCTGTCTCCCTTTCTCCTGCAAATACACACATATCCATGTTCAATGTGCTGTGCCGGGTGCTTTGGCTGACGACAATAAGATAGAGTCCAGAGGTAACATGAAACATGTACCAAAATAATCATAATACAAGTTAGAATTTTTCTGGTTCATTAGATATGAATTATTGAGTGGTGATTATAAATGTTGAATGTACAAATTCTCCATTCACTCCTGATTAATTACGGCTAGGTAGAATGTAAGGCAAATTTGGATGGAATGATGGCTAATTTCAAAAACTGCAATGCTATAATTTTAAAAAAGTAAATAGGTATATTATGAAGCAAATAAACTGTTGTGCAGTTTTGAATTGCATATTGATTTATGTAGTTTCCTGAAGAATATGCACAGCAATGTAATTAATTTTGAATGTTCAGATAATGTTATTGTCAGGCCAAACAGACTTAATTCACGGCAAGCTCTTAGAAGAAAGAAGTACATAAAATCCAAGCTGTTGACTATTAGGTTCAGTAAGTGCACTGAGGCAATTTTTAACAAGTGCTCTTTAGATAATTCAGATTTTCAACTTGATCATAAACCTTTCTAGAGCATTTCCATGTCATCCAAACTTTAAATATAAACAGGAAAATTTGTAGGCCAACATGCCAATAAAGTCTAAGCATGCTAAGGAAAACTATAAACACTCATTGAGATTTTAAAAGTTAAAACATTGCTTACTATGTACTAGTCATAGTTGAAGAGAATTTACTAATGATTTTGGACCCAGCAGCGTGCACACGCATCCTAATTATATAATTACTTGAAGCAACCACTCTAAATCTATCTTGTTCGTTCTACATTTTATAAGAAAAACAAACTCATTATGGCTTTACACTGAAGAAAAATACAAACCAGTACCTTGTTTACTGGGTTCATTCAGTCTTAGACACTCTGCTTCTTAGGCATAAAGTAGGAAGTAAACAAAAGCGGTCACTTTTCTGCGTGTGGCAACAGTGTGCTTAAAAGGTTAAAAAAACCATGGAAGCAACTTTCACTAAAAGATGGAAGGCTGGTTTCTTCCATGCCGGACGTGGGCAGCAACATGTTGATCAGGAAACCGCACTTTGGGAGGATGACTCAAAATGGACTCATGTGGACAGGGTGGAGATTCACGTTCGGTGATGAGAATGGGGAAATTGCTAGTACAAGACACAGTTCAGCCTGATGACATGTGAACTATTAACGTGAGCTAAAATGCTATGCAACATACAAACAAGGAGCGTGACAAAGAGAAAATGTGTGAACATGTGCTTACATAGCCTTACTCTAAAGGAGCACAACGTGCCTCTGCAAAGGTCTGCAATTAAACTGTAATAACTTGGTCTACGGTCCCTTCAACTCACGTTTAGAGAGGGACAGATGATTTGGGACCACAGGAGCCAAAGGAAACTACTAGAATGTGAAGTATTTAAAGCTTTGAAACCGTGGATATGTTCATAATGGTGCTCAGGTGGCCCAAGAGGTTCAATTTCTTGTGAAGCTCCCTGAATGTGGTCTTGGATCAAGTTGATGTGGGATTGGTGATGGATATACAATTCTGTGGCAACTCCTAAAAATGTCTCCTTGTGTAGGGTCCCCTACTTGAGGTGCTAACCTAGAAAAGATACGACCCTGCAGCTATAAGGGCAGGGAGGGCTCAACTCTGCTCACAGTGAGAGATGAGGGTCCTTCACAAGCAGAAACGAGCTTGGAAGTGGAATCATTATGCTGAACCGTGAGCAAAACTTCTCTGGGAGTCATGTTTGTGGGTTATGGTGCTTTACAAACCTGACAAATTTACAACCAAAATTGTGGAGTTACTTCAATCACTTGATTAATATTACAGGGTAGTATGTGTCAAATTTTGTTTCTAGTTAGCAATACCATAGTTTTAAACTACTACTTGATTACAGATTTAGATTATAAAATCTGATGTGAGTTGTCATTTTGTAGCATAAATACATGATGTCTGTTTTAGTCAATTACATATAAAGCTGGTTTCCTGGGCCACATGAAATTGTCGTATTTTTTACAAATTTGTCACAAAGATAAACCAATGTCTAATATGTACTACATCATTTTTAAAGGACTGATCTTTATTGGATGAAGCCACCCCTCTAATTATAAAATCTTCCCCTGATTGTTTTCTCTGCATTTACCCCTGTTGGAGTAAGACAGGGATAGAATGGCAACTATTCCCTTTTGAAATTTCATATTTTCTGAATTTATATATTGGCAGTATTTCTCTCACAATTACATGATAGTAGTTGATTGATAATACACTAAGAAAATTCTCTATGAGAACATTTGTCATGAAATCTATTGATCACTATTAGTTTAATTGGGCTTACATTGCTCTTACTAGGAACTAAACTATATTAATTAGCAAATAAGAATTTATTTTATATATCTGTTGGGAGATAATTCTCCATGTCTCTTGAATTTCTGCATGTCTCATGAGCAGAGCGATTGACTGCTGGTGTTCCTTGCTATTTTTTCCAAGGGTTTTTTGTTGTTGTTGTTATTTGTTTGTTTTTTGTTACAGCAAATAGCTTTGGAAGATAAAGATAAGTGTCTCTCTCCAGGGTAAAGGACAGATTTGTTTAAATAATAATAATACAATAATATCTTCCTATAGAACAAATGGGCAGGTAGGCATATTGCCCATTATAAAATAGGTGGGTTCCCCAATCTAAGGGTTCCTCTCCCGTAACACAATTTATTGCCGTTGCAGGTACACGTGTCAACTCATTCTCTTTAAGTTGTCCTTTAGGAATTAAGCTTGTAGAATTGAAGCAAGAAAATGCTGATATTCTGGCTACTGCTGGTTCTTGAGTAATAAAGTCCTTTGTCTCTGACCTCTGAGGCTCATGACTTTTGACAGAAGCCATGAAAGTGTGGCAGGCTAACTTATTAGCTTCCAAGTAGGATAAAATCTCAGACTCTTCATTGCTCTTGACAACATCATGATAAGAAACAAAGAACAATGAGACCACTTTAACAGGGAAAGAATAAGCTGACAGGTTTTCCCTTCAGACACTTTTTGAATTTCTGCCCTTGGCATAAAAGTGTGCATGTGCATTAAATTAAATTGATATAATCTCCTTAGATTGCCATAATCTCCTAAAAATATGTGTGTGTGTGTGTGTGTGTGTGTGTGTTCATTTATAAGGAACAGACTCCTGACAGTTGTTGCAAGGATTCAGGGGCTTAGATTTTGGAAACAGCTGGTTGATTTTTCTCTGTCACTTTGGCTAAGAGAAATGAAAGAATATATTAGGTGAAAAAAATATATGAATATGCCACTTTTAACTTTAGGTCTATAGAATATTGAGGGATAGTGAAATAAGGTTTGACAGCCTTCTGACCTGATCTATAAAATGAAGAGTGTGCTGTCTTTGCCTTTATGTAGTATATTTTAATGAACCAGATCAGGCTTTCTCTCACATTCTCTTTGTCCACAGTGGCCTGGTGCATGAAAGATAGGTAGTGTGACTTCTGAAAAAGGTGGATTAGCCCCAAACACATGGTGGGCTTTCAGAAGCTCTGGAAAAAGTCTTCCCAAATAACGCTTCCATTTGCTCTCAGATGCCTGGAATTCTTTATCACCAAAAGGAAATCCTTTCATCCAGTGTTTATAGTAAAGGATTAAAAGGCACATGTACTTGGAAAGGTGACTCCTTGCTGAAACTGACACTATGGCATACATGAATAATAGATTTCCTGAGAGCTGGCCTTCAGTCTTAGACGGGTGTTGGTAGAACTTTATATAAAAGACAGAAAAGGGGTCAGAATGATTTTGCTACATAAGATAAATTCTCATTACCCTAAACCAGAGCTGGCGAGCAGATTTTTATCTTGCATGCAAACTCTACCTGTGAGTGGTTTTCTCTCGAGAGCTGCTCAGGAATTCTACAGCATCTCCAGGTTCAGAGAGACAGTTCTGTTGCCTGTGAGCCCCGGCTGCCAAGAGTATGAGGGAGAGTCGTTGCACATATGCTAGATATTTGGTACCTACATTATTAGTTGCAAATAGCTTACTAAAAGTCAATGTGTCCCATTAGGGTATAATGTTGTCTAGTAGCCAGGAACCGATGTCAAAAATTAATGGAACGTTTTCATTTCTTCTTTTTCAAGTTTCCCCTTCTGCAGTGCAAACACTAAGCACTTGCTTTTGAGTTGAGTATCCAGCTTTCAGCTAAACCAGAGAGCATAGCTATCAGATGGCTGCTAAATTCTGGTGTAACAAATAAGCCAGCAAGAATCTGCTAGTGTTTGGTTAAACTGGCTACCTCTACTACTATTAGAAATATTTTACCATAAGTGACAGAAATCCTACTTTGACCAGCTTAATCCAAAAGGAGAAATGAATGGCTTATGTTACCATGTGACAAGAAGGGCAGGGTGTGGCTTCAGGGGCTGTCAGAACCATGGATTTGAATCCATCAGGATGCCCTTGATTTCTTACTGCCACCAGTTTTTGCTACTCTGCTTTATTCTCTATGATGTAGGCACCAAAGATACTGGTAGCTTTTGGGTTAACTCATCCTTCTGATTTCACCACCAAACAGAAAGGGACTCTTGTTTCTTAGTCCCAATTAGAAAAAAAAATGATGACAAAGGGCCAGAGACTTTGACCAGTATCATGGTTTACGATGCTTGACCTTACTTGGCTCAAGGATATCCCTGTGGCCAGGGAGGTCTGTTTGTAAGTATATATCAGCTCCTTCTGGAACCACAAAGTTAAAAGTAACATTTCCCAGAAAATGGAAGAGTTCTGTTTATCAACCAAAAAGGAAAAAAGAAAGAAAAAGGAAAAATAGGATTAGGATTACGGGGCAATAAGAACCAGTCAATGCCCCATTAATTTCTAAATTTTGTAGACCATTTTGATCAGAGATATAAATCTTATCTGAAGAATTGAATTTTATTTCTGAAAAACAAAAATGACTAGGCCAATTTTATTTTCAATTTTTTTTTTTTTTTTTTTGAGACAGAGTGTCGCTTTGTTGCCCTGGCTAGAGTGAGTGCCGTGGCGTCAGCCTAGCTCACAGCAACCTCAAACTCCTGGTCTTAAGCAATCCTACTGCCTCAGCCTCCCGAGTAGCTGGGACTACAGGCATGCGCCACCATGCCCAGCTAATTTTTTCTATATATATTTTAGTTGGCCAGATAATTTCTTTCTATTTTTAGTAGAGACGGGGTCTCGCTCTTGCTTAGGCTGGTCTCGAACTCCTGACCTTGAGCGATCCACCTGCCTCGGCCTCCCAGAGTGCTAGGATTACAGGCGTGAGCCACCGTGCCCGGCCTATTTTCAATTTTTAAAAATAGTTTTCTGTCACCTACAAGGTAATGTATAATTTCTTTTTTTTTTTTTTTTTTTTTTTTTGAGACAGAGTCTCGCTCTGTTGCCCGGGCTAGAGTGAGTGCCGTGGCGTCAGCCTAGCTCACAGCAACCTCAAACTCCTGGGATTACACGATCCTACTGCCTCAGCCTCCCGAGTAGCTGGGACTACAGGCATGCGCCACCATGCCCGGCTAATTTTTTTTTCTATATATATATTTTAGTTGGCCAGATAATTTCTTTCTATTTTTAGTAGAGACAGGGTCTCGCTCTTGCTCAGGCTGGTCTCGAACTCCTGACCTTGAGCGATCCACCCGCCTCGGCCTCCCAGAGTGCTAGGATTACAGGCGTGAGCCACCGCGCCCGGCCTAATGTATAATTTCTTAGCATGGCCTAAAGGGTTTTTCAAGGTCTTGTTTTTTACCATTTTTGTCTTATTTCTTCTCATTCTCTACCACTCCAGCTACTTTCCTGCCATAAACCCTATTTTTCTGTTACTCAATCATTCAGCAAATAAGCTCTGGTCCTTCCTGTCTTCATGCTCTTGCCCCTCTGTCTAGCATGATGTATGTTCTCCACTTAGAGAACTTCCGCTTATTCTTCAAGATCCAGCTTTAAAGTTTCCTTTTCTAGGAAACCTCTAACAGTGTATTCCTCCCTCACCCTACCACACAAAGAATTATTCATTCCATTTTACATTCTTCAAGGACAATTTATTTTTTTATTTTTATATTAGAACACATCACTTTGTATTTTAGTGGCTTTATTGATATACAATCTATAGATCATAAAGTTTACCATTTAAATGTACAACTCAATTGTTTTTAGTATAGTCATGAAGTTGTAGAATCATGTCATCTAATTTCAGAACATTTTTATCACTGCAAAACCATGTACTCAGTAGCAGTCACTGCCCATCCCGTCTCCCCATCTCTGCCTACCGCTCTGTCTCCAACCTAGGCAACCACTAATCTATGCTATTTATAAGTTTGCCTGTTTTGGACATTTCAATAAATGGATAAATATAATGTATGGTCTTTTGTGACTGGCTTCTTTAAGAATGTTTTTGAAGTTTATCCATGTTATTGCACGTATCATTACTTCATTCCTCTTTATTGCTGAATGATATTCCAATGTATGGATATACCTCATTTGTTTATCCTTTCATCAGTGGATGTACATGTGAGTTGTTTCCAGTATGGGGCTATTATGCATAAAGCTGCTAGCAACATTCCTGTGTGCGTTTTTGTGTAGACATATGTTTTCATTTCTCTTGAGTAAATACCTAGGGGTGAAATTGCTGGATGATGTGGTAATACTATGTTTAACAGTTTGAGGAACTGCCAAATTCTTTTCCACACTAGCTGTACTATTTTACATTCCTACCAGCAATGTGTGAGGGTTACGATTTCTACACGTTAACTTGCATTATAATTATTCCTTCCCTGCCTCTCTCCCCCAATAAACTGAAGACTGAGTTTTATTATGAGCTATCTTTCATTCATATTTATATAATCAGGAATCTCTAAAAATATATTAAAAAACAGAGGAAGAAAGGAAGACTGAGCTTGGATATAACTTGATAGATAAAAAATAAAAAAATTAATCTAAGACTTTTAAAATTGTTTTTCTTGAACTATTTTTTCCTGACCTTCTTAATGGTATGGGCTTTAATGTGCTGCTAACTAGTCTGATTTCCATACACAGTATTACTGGTACTTAATATCTAAAAATAATAACTTTGTCAATATTTTCTCAGAATTATGACCAAGGTACCATGAGAATATGGTATTACAATATCATCTCTGGACTTCAGTTTAAAAAAGCAAATCATTTTCAAGTGACTGTTTCCCTAACAGTGATTCCATTAAGGGAATGGCAAATTTAAGTTCGGCAATGATTGTGAGAAAGAAACACAGGAGAATTTAGGAAATATAAATAGTTTAAGTTCAAAATCATTTAAAATAAAAAAACTATAAAATTAATGAAATTTTTCTTAATTAAAAACTATTAAATAATATTCTCTTGCACATTATACATTGAATTTGGCCATCACCTTGTCTATTTTACATATATTTTTTAGAATTTACATAGATTGTATGAATTACATGGAAGTTCAGAGGGGTGATTATAATATATACATTTCCATACTTCAATATTCATCTTACAGGAAGGCATGTGTGACTTAGAAGCTCTTCTGTCCAGGACCAAGGTATTTACCTGACATATCTCAGATATCAGTCAATCGTCGGCATTTAATGATCATCTTCCAGGATATAAGTGCTTTGCAAACATCTCTTAGTTACTAAAAATTTCCCTAGGGAAGCGAGAAAGAGGCTCAGAGATTATTCCAAGTGGTGATTTTAAAGATATTTCAAAAGACTTTGTACCTGGTGATTACTGAATATTCATTAGGAAACTTCAGTCAGCTTGTGCTGAATGCTCAGCGTCTCCGTGTTGGTTTATGATGAATTCTTCTATTAGTCCGCAACTTGTGCCATTGATTTTAACAAACTGACATTTATTTTCTGAGCAGCTTTAGCGTTTTTCCAAACCTTCAGCTATGCAAAGACATGCTTTTGACAGTAAATCTTCAATAGAATCATACAGAATTCCAGCATAGGTGTGTCAGATTTTCAGAATCACTTTTTCTTGGAGATCTGTCTGAAAGATGTTACATTATAGAAAGAGACCCCGGATTAGCCTTAAGGAAAAAAAAAAATCATTACAGTTTAGTAACTCTATGATTCCCCATATATATCTACCTTCCACAGTAACACAAATTCTGATTCTGAAATTTACTTATATTTTTATCTAATTTTCATTTTTAAGTACAAATAATAGAATGAATTACATATATATCTCTTCATCACTAGGATTTAACATAAAACAAAAATTTTCCCAAATGGCAAAACCAAGGAAAGGTATATTACTTAAAAAACATAATTTTATACTATTTCTCTATTAATGAAGTACACAATAAATTAAGAGGGTTTTGTTCTATCCTAAATATAGCAAGAACGCCTATTATGCATCTGCAACTGAATTTTCTAGCTGCAGCTACTACCTAAAGTTCTGCCTTATAGAAGATTTGACACTTAAAATAGATGAAAAAAGAAAATGTTTTGGACAAGTATTCTTGAAGCATGATTTAATCAAAATCATTTCATTTGTGTCTCTTTTATTATATTATGTTTTAAAATTATATAATAATTTATCAAATTTTTATAGCAAAAAGTTAGCCATAAAAAGTACTTTAAGAGTCATACAACTCATATTTTGATTTTATGGCTAAGAAAATACCATTTGTTTCTTAAGGTTTTCCTTTAATGGGAATTCAAACTCAAATAATAAAAGATGTTTAACACAAGTAGTAACACAATCAGAACATACATTGGTATAAACAATTCCTATTGTTTTGTATTGCATTGTCTGTTTGTCCTTAGGTCCCCTATGACGGAACCAGATTATAAATATTTATTGCTACAATCTACTTTGATTAATTTATAATTGCTATATTTCATGAGTTTACAATGTTGCTAGAGTTAGCAACATATCTCAATCTGCAAATTCATAAAAAAAATTAACTTGACTCTACTTCAGTTACTTAAGAATTCAACTTTGAGCCAGTTGTCACTTAAAGCAGCCTGGATTTGTTGATTTTTCTTCGCTGTGGTACTTTTCATTTGTTATTTATGTATTCTTTTTTGCATATTATCCACAATTATCTAAGGTGGCTCTTATACACAAAATTTCAGGAGGCTAAAACACTAAGGTCTGAAAATGCAAGTGTGCAAGAAGCATCGTCTGGTAAACGGTTTAAGTACTTCCATGTGAAATTAGCCTGCAGCTTGGTTCAAAATTGGTCACCCTTTTGCTTCTATGCAATCCTCTTCTTTACAATAAGAAAATGAGCATATCATCTATTCATTCATTCACTGATCACATATTCATGAGCGCTTACTGTAAGCCAAGCATTATTCCAGGCAGTGAGAACACTGTGGTGAATCGGAAAGGCAAGCTCCCAGCTCCGTGAAGCTCACGGGCAAATGGGACAGACAGCCCATTACCAACACAACAATAAATAAAGATCAAAGCGCTATAAAAACTAAACCAGCTAATGTGGAAAAGGGAGTTTGGGGCACTTCATCAGGTGGGATAGTTAAGTATAGCCACTCTCAGTAGATGACATTTGAGCTGAATCCTCCATAATGAGAAATAAGAAACTATGCAAAGATCTTGGAAAATTACCTTCCAGACAGAGGAAGTAGCAAGGCAAAAATTCTGTGCCTGTGATTTACTACCATTCCCATTTCCCTCTTTGAGGGGGGCTCTTTACATAAACGTTTTACCAGTGCTAATAGGGCATAATGATGTGTATCCTTATTTTTACTCAGAGGACTGTGTAGTTTGGAGGAAAAATCAATGGATGACCCTTCTCTGTATCTATCCATAAGGATATTGTACTGTGTTTCACTGGTGCACTCAGGAGTTTGGGTTGAGCTTTCCTGTATTTTCAAACTAGATCCCCTCCTTGGGATTCGTGGTACCGAGAGTCATCATATGGAGAATGAGAGAGGAAAAAAGTGGCTTTTGTGGATGAGAAGAGAAAGCAGAAGAAATGCTGGCTCTTGGTCTAAAGCAACAACAAAAACCTGTCATATCCTAGTTTATGTTTTGTAAGGAAAATCAGTGAGTTTTTTTTTTTTCTGACACGTCAGTGTTACCACGCTGAATTATCATTTTTATTTCTGTTCTTAGAGGCATTCAGATGCATGAATCCTCGAAAAATAGACATTTCTGATTATTGTTCCGATGGTTCACAAATTGGCCTCTGTAGTCGGTAAAAATACGATGACAATGTATTTACTATAATGAATTGTTCGTTGCCTTATAAGGCTTATTATAATATATCATATAATTATATACATCTATTTTATATATATTTATATACACATCCATATATACATAGGTATATACATGTATATCTTCAACATTTTTATCAGAATTACCGAAATCAATTAACACCACCAAACCAAACCAACAAAATTAAGGTGATAGCGTCCCATAAACCTTGAGGCAAAGTATCATGCATCTGATTAGCCATGCCCAGGTGCTTTCAAATACAGATTGAAGCCGCTCACACCAACCAACGGAAGAGACAAGACCAGTGAGATCAAAAAGCCTGCCTAAGGTCACACACAAGGGCAGTGGTTGGTCTGAGAATAGAGCCCAGACTCTGGGTTGTCAATTCAGGTCAGCACTCCCTCCCGGAGAAAATGACAGGCCAGTTTAGAAGGTACCTGCACACACAATGGCCTTATTCTTTCCTTACTCTCCTAATTTGATTATTTTTCTTGCCGTAGCAGTTAAGTAGGATATTTTGGCAGGCACTTAAAAAGGGGAGTGCCTGGTAAAAATGAAAGGGCCTGTGGGTGATTCTGCTGCAAGACTGGGGAGAAATAAGTTATCGACCACGTTTAAAAGCAGAGAAGGCTATAGCTTGGTGAGTGCCCATTATTGCTGATAACTCTGATCTTCTTGTTTCTCTGTTGAAAAAAAAAATGATAGAGCTAAATTGTTCTTTAACTATTTTCTAAGGGGGGAAAAAAGGATGATGTTTGAAACACTGAACTTTTTTTGCTTTATGAAATTTTGTTTTTTTAAATTCTCCTTGTCATAGCACTTTGAAACACGACCATGTAAATTGTTGTATAAGTTCAGGCTTTTTTTGGTATATTTTCTTATCTAAAAGTGCAATAACTAACAATGACAAGTTTTTCCAGTTATTTATTCTCTACCACCACCAGTAATATCTAATCGTAAGTCAATCTTTTAAATGCATAATGCTTTTGAATAGTGTTAGTCTTAAATCTTATTCCGTGGCTGAAGTTGTACAGACTGTTTTTTGAATGTTCTCTGTAACATTGCTTGCAATTGAAATAAATTCGCTATTGTTTCACCAAATCTTCCTTATAGTAGATTCCCTTGTCAGTCTCCTGAACTTCAATGTGACCAGTAACAGGCAAATTTTAAGAGGTAAAGAAATATATGTATGCTTAGTATGAAGGACCTGAGAGGACTATTACAAGCTTTTTCAAATTTAATAAACTTGTAGGGTGTGCCTTTGACATAGAGCTCCATAGGTGATCATTTGTTAATCTGGGCTGGGTGTAAACTCAGCCATAAACTGTAAACTCCTGGAGAAAGGGGCTGTAGATTACTCATCCTTCTATGCCCAATGCATATTCCAGAGGCTGGCCCAAGTACAGATTCTCAATAAATGTTTGATTCATAATCATACATGTTCTATATCTCTTCTAATGAAATGACTTTAATCAAGTGAAGTAAACATATCTTTGTAAGTGAAGCATCTCATCAGATCAATTATCTGGTATATATTTGGTGTGCTTATTTCCCTTTTAGTAGCTGAATTGATGTAAATGATAAACACTAACATCACTGAACTGACATTAGGTAATGATTTTCAAAGTGTTTCTGTTACATAATCGCCAATATATGCACCTTCATTTATAAAACCATTCATAGGTTTTAAAATAATTGGTAAAAGGCCACAAATATGCTTCCCATTGCTCTGAATATGTTCCAGAACTCACCTTGTGAGTGACTTCTCAATCCCTGATCATCCTCCACCTTCTCTCAGCCAGAGCCTTCCCAGTTCACCCAGAGTAATTTTACAAAGAAAATGCTCAGAATCAATTGGCAAGTGATTACAAGTCATTAGCTTCTTGCTGGGTTAATTAGAAGTCATTAACTTTAAGGGTTAGGACAAACAGAATAACCTTGCCTTGGGTTTCTGAACCCAATTTGAAGTTGCACATGGAAGAGAACATCCAAATATCCTTACCAGAATATATTTAAGAAATAGTAAGAGTTTAAGTCCTGAAAAGCCCCAGTGGTGTTACAAAATAAACAAGTAAACATATAAAACTAAAAGCTCACACTTTTCAAATGTGACCTCCCAATGAGTCAGACTCTAGCCACGAAACACACTGGGTTTCTTCCTGTATCCAAGGTCGTTTTCCCAGGGACAAACAGGTACTAAAGTCCCAATTGTCTTGCCCTAGCTAGGTCTTGGCTACTCCAGCACTAGGGCGTTGTCAGCCTTACCTGCAGACATGTACACATATTCACCGCACGCACGCACACACACATTCATGATCAGTGTGCACACAAACACTTGCACAACTAATTTCTGTTATTTCATAACTTGAGAATAGAACTAAAAATGGTAAGTGAATTTCTTCTTGTGTAAAATAGAAATAATAAAACATAGATGATAGTAAAAATATTAATAATTAATATGTGAAAGCACCTGAAACAGTATCTTGCACATAACAAAGATCAATACGTATTACTATCAACAGATGTATAATGATTGTTTTTAGAGCTAAACTATTCTGTCTTTAAATGGTTATTTTTGTAGTGAGCCATAGTTAAGAATTTTATAACAGACTTGATTTATCCCAAATATTAATATGTATGAAGCTAGGGAATGTAGATATTTCCTGTGACTATCATCTATATAGAGGTAAAAAGTTTGCATGCTAACTTAGCCTTCTCGACAATGGCTTATGTTATTTCCTCTGTCCTCATTTCTTCTGTCAAGCTCTTTGTGACCACTGATAACTTATACTCTTGATTGGGTACCACATAATTAGAATCTATTCTTGACATTGTTCTTAAGCTACTATGTGAACTTCAAAGAGGTTTAACCAATCTTACTTTAGGTTTAACCAATCTTACTAATAATCAAACCAACCTCACCTGCCAGAAAATAAGTACTTTCAAGTGCCTAATGAAAATATGTATGCAAGAGTATTTGAAAATACAGTAAAGACAAACTTTTACATATGATACGATCAAAAACATCAAATATCTAGGAATATATGAAACAGAAGAAAAGTCTCTACACTGAAAATTATATAACATTAAAAAAACTTAAAGATGATCTGAACACTATGCTCCTTGATTGAAGATTGTAAGGATAACAATTCTGACCAAATTGATTCTATGCATTAAATGTAATTTCAATCAAAACCATGGCAGAATTTGCAGAAATCGAAAAAATGATTCTAAAATTTATATGGAAGTGCAAAAGACTATACATAACCAAGACGATGTTAATTTTTTTAAGTTAGTTTAAATGATTATTTAAAAATTTAAAATTTACATTTTAAATTGCAAAGATTGTAAATTTTTTTAGAGATACAATTAAAAAATTTAAAATTGAAATTGAATAAAGTGTACAAACATTAAGTGTACTGCTTCATGAAATTTTGCACTATGTGAACATCACCAAATTTATGATATAGGATATTTTCAGAACTCAGGATGCCTCCCTCATTCTGCCCCTACCTAACCCAAATCTCCACATTCCATGGGCTGTCACTCATCTGTCAATGTACACACTGAAAGTTGTGTCTCTTCTAATTTCCTTCACCATAGCACACTTTTCTTTGTTCTCGGACCTCATATTAATGGAATCATACAGAACATATTTAGCGTCTGGGTATTTTTACTCAACATGGTATTTGAGATTCATTTATGTTGTTGCATATAGCAATGGTTCATTTTTTTATATTGCTGTGTATTCTACTGTATGAGTTTATTCCATTTAATGTATACACTGTACTGTCAATGAATATTGAAATCATTTCCAATATATACTTAGCAGAATTGCTAGGTGATAGTGTAAGCATGTGTTAACTATTGTCAGAATTCATCAAATAGTTTTTAAGTGGCTGTACCAATCTACTCTCTCACCAGTAATATGTGAGATTCACTCCAAATGCTTGCTAATACTTGTTATTGTTCTTTATAATTTTAGCCATATAATGGATGTATATTAGTATTTCATAATGATCTTAATTTGCTTTTCTCTGATAATTAGTGATGTTGAGTGCCTTTGCATATGCTTATTGATCAATAAAATCTGTTCTTTTGTGAAGTTCCTGTTCAAGTCTTTTGCTCATTAAAAAATTTTTTTTTCATTGACTTGAAATTTCTATTTTGGATAAAAGCATTTTGTCAGATTTATACATTACCAATATCTTCTCCTTGTATATGGCTTGTTTTTGGCATTTTCTTACCAGTGTTCCCTTGGTAAATAGAAGTTCTTAATTTTAATAGAGTTTATGTCATCAGTCTTTTATGGTAGATCATGACAATATATACCTTATGAGGTTATTGTGTCACAATCCCAAGCTTGTGAAGACATCCTCCTATATTTTCTTCTAGAAGCTTTATTTATTGTCTTGCATACTTAGGTCAGTGATTCGTGTCAAATTAATTTCTGTGTATGGTGTGAGGTAGGAAGTTTTTTTTCTAATAAAAGATTAATGTAGCAGCAAGTATTAAAAAGAAAATTATCTCCCCTTCCCCTACTGTATTTCACTCATACATTTAATGTAAATCAGGTAATGATTTATGTGAGGATTTGTTTCTGAACTCTATTCTTTCCAATAGTGTGTTTGTCTACCCTGGTACCAGTGCCACACCATTTTAAATTACATACTTTTATAGTAATGTAACCACCTCCCTGAGCAAAAATGTCTTTTTGCAGTTCTTTTATGTTTCAAGTTCCCAGGCCAATAAGATTTGATACCAGAACTATGTAGCTTTCTGTTGCACTGATGCATCCCCTTTGAGTTTCTTTCCCAGGAATGGCAGAGCCTCCGTGCAGCCATGAGATAACTACAAAGTCTTACACCACCTGTTTGTCCAGAGAAGACAAGAGAAGTGACGCCCCACCACCGACTGTGCCCAGTGACCCACTAAGCAGCCCACTCCTTGCATCCTGCCTGTGGACAAGGCTGAAAAAATGACCAGTATCAACCTCTAGCTCATTATACTTATACTACTAAAATCCCCACCCTGGGAAGGATTTATGATTTCTCACTGCACTTGCATGCCCTGCACTCTTCCCAAATATGCAATGATGCTCACTCACTTCATGCATTATTCATCTCATCTCCAGAAAAACCCTAATCTGGTTGGTTGGGGAGGTGGATTTGAGGTAGTCCATTACTCCCACCTCCTGGTTGATGTGTCCTCTGTAATAAATCCTTTCTTCCTTGACAATCCTTGTCTCAGTAATTGGCTTTCTGTGTGGCAACAGAGAGAACCTCCTTGTGGGTTAGTTAACAATAAGTCTTAATGTTTAGTAATGTGTATATTCTCTAATTTTGTTGTTCTTTAGTGTTTTACTGGGCATTTTAAGTCTTTATACTTCTGTGTAAGTATCTGAATCATCTTATACATTTCTTTAAAAAAACTTTTGGGATTTTAATTGGGATTCCATTGAATATATAGAAAACTGATATTTTAACAATATTGACTCTTCAACGCACCACGGCAGTGGCAACATACTGTGGTTGTGTGCTGTTGTATGTTGAGGGTTTGTAGAGGTCTTATATACTTTTCATTAGATTATTCCCAAGATTTGTATTGTTTTTAAAATTATTGCAAATCATAATATGCTTATTTTATTTTCTAATTTTCTAATGACAATTGCTAGCGTCTAGAAACATAATTGATTTTTGTATATTGACTTTGTATCCAGTAACTTTCTTATATTCATTAATAATTCTAACATTATTTGTAGATTCTTTTAGATTATCTACATCCATAATTCTTTCATAATTAAAATGTACTGCCTCTTCAAACTTTAGAACTTTCATTGATTTTTCTTAAGTAAACTGAACAACTCTGCTACCATTTTGAGTGGCAGAGGTGTTAGTGAACATTTTAGTCTTATGCCCAAACTCATGGAGAAAGCAAACAAATTTTCTCTAATAACTATGATGTTAGCCATAAATTTTTTTATTTTTGTTTTTGATTTTTTTTTTGTAGATGCTCTTTTTCAGATTGAGAAAGCATAATTTTAAAAAGTAACCAGATAAGAAGTTACTACAGTGTGTTGCTATTGGCATGGTGCTGTTTTATAAAATTTTTATTTTATTGTCTTTATATACATGAATAAGTACACACACACACACACACACACACACACACACAGAGTGGGTTGTTGGCTTTAAATAAGTTTTGAAAGACATTGCCTTAGAAAAACTCACCCACAGGAGTCAGCAAACTATAGCACACCAGTCGAGTGCCTGTTTTTGTGAGGAAAGTGTTGTTGGAGCACAACCATCCTCACTCATTGATGTATTGTCTATGGCTGCTTTTGAGCTACGATGGCAGATTGAGTAATTGCTTATAGAGACCCTATAGTCCACAAAGCCAAAAATATTTATGATCTGGACCTTTAAAGAAACAGTTGGCTGCCTCCTGATTTAATACATGTGTCCAAGGTGAGATGCATAAGGCTGTTCATTAGAGCATTATGTAATAGTACAAAAAAATGAAAGTAGTTTTAAATCCCCATCAATAAGTGAGTAGATAACTAGATCATGGAATTTTCAACTGTACAGAGAAATCTGTGCAGCAGTTAAAGTGACTGAGATGTCTCAACACTGATAAATTTCAAAAGCATTATGTTGAATGACTAAAAGAAAATTCCATAGAGATAAACTAAATACAAAACATTTTTAAGTAAATTTTTAAACACAAAACTGATACGGTATAGATTTTGGTGAGACATATATCCATTTCATCGCCTTTAGTCTCACTGAAGTTTCTTTTAAGCACTCATTAGTACCTATATTTATAAAGACCATGGCCCTACTCAGTGAAGTGTACTTTCCTGGGATAGCTCATTATCACCTAAAATAAATACCTGCCCAATTGCTGTCCTTCCCAGAGAGGCTGCGTAATGTAGTGATTAAGTCGATAAACGCTGGAGACCAGCTGCCTGCATTTGAAAATGGGTTCTGGCACTTTGAGGCTCTGGGACTCCAGGCAATCTACTCTCTGGGCCTCAGTTTCCTAATCTGAGAATCGGGATCATGATACTATCTACCTCATAAGGTTATAGTGAAAATCTGTTGCTTTAATACGTGGAAGCATCTTGAAGAGTCCCTGATGGGAAGAGAGTCTCGGCGAATTGTAGCTACTGATGCTGGTATTGCAGAGGCCTCATGCGGCAACCCAACCCCACCATCCCCCTTAGGAAACAGGGAGCAGACATTTGGGGAGAATTGCCCTAAATCTACTTCGTTCTCCAAAGGATTAAAAATTTAAAAGTTTGGGTAAGAGAGATCTTTTATTAGAAGCTCTGTCTTTAAGCTCGGATAACATTAATACAGGACAGGGAAAATGTCTAGTTGATTCGCAGAGATTTTTGGGAGGGAATCTGAGGATTGCTTGAAAGAACCTCAAACGTCTTTTATGTCAGTAAGTCAAGAGACGTAAAGGAGAGGTGTCCTGAGGGGTACGTGTCTGTGTGTGTCTGTGAGTCTGTGTGTGTCTGTGAGTCTGTGTATGTGTGTGTACTATTCCAATCCAGCTTCAAGAAGAGAAGCAACACTATTAACCACTGTATATATTTGACTTCTGCATGTAAATTTATTTGACTTTTTCAATAAATCTCTTTGTGACCTGACTATTGTTGTTTTCTCTTGCCAGTTTATTGTTCTGCCAGTGCCTTGTGTCCTACCAAACTACATGTTTAATGAGCTTCTTCTTTATCAAAGCACTGTAGGCATAAAAATATACAAACCAAAAGGTAGGGCTCAAAGAATTTTCACATGTTAAACACTCTCATGTAAACTTCACCCAGGTAAAGAGTGTTAGAACCTCAGAAATCTCCTTCATGCTCCTTCCTACTCTCTGATCTTCTCCTCAACTGCTATCCTGACTTCCAACATCACTGATTACTTTCGCCTGTTTTGATCTTCCCGTATATTTAATATGAGCAAATGCTATATATGCTGTCACCTTCTGCTCATGTTACGTTTGTGAGATCCCTCTGCATTATAGCATGCGGTGCTATTTTGTTCATGTTCACTGTTGCACGGCATTCCTTTGCATGACTGTATGTCAATCTATTTATCTGTTATACTATTGATACACATTTGTACTGTTTACATTGTTGGCTATTACAAATAATGTTAGTGTGAACATTCTTATATGTATCTTTTAGTAAACATAAGTATAAACTTTTGTTAGGAATATATTAGAGGTGGAATTGGCCAGTTTTAGATGTTTTGCTAATGTTAGCTTTAACAGATCCTGCCAAACTGATTCCCAAAGCGGTGTTACCAATTTACCCACCTACCAAAAATCACATGAGAGTTCCAGTTACTACATATCCTTGCCAACGCTTGGTATTATAAATCTTCTTAATTTTTGCCATTCTGATAGATGATTAGTGTTATTCTACCCTTTTGGATGCAAAAAAAAAATCCAAAAACAACCCCCCCCACACACAATTTCCCCTTTGTAGCTTGTCTTTTCACTCTCTTATTGGTGGTGTTTGCTGAACAGATGTTTGTAGTTTTAATGTAGTTTAATATTTAAATATTCTCTTTAATCTTTAGTTCTGTTTTAGAAGTCTTTGCCTAGATCATTAAGATATTCTATGTCACCTTCTAGAAGCTTTATTATTCTGTAATTTATATGTAGATCTATAAGAAATTAATTTTTGCACATAATGTGAGGTAGGTGTAGGGATTTTTTTCAAAATAAATAGCCTCTGTGCCAGTATTTGAAAGGATGGTCCTTTTTCCTCTGAGACGCAGTGCCATCTATGTATGTCGACTCTCCACTCTCTTCTATTCATGTATTTTTCTTTACAGCAAGCCATATTGTTTTAATTGCCATAACTTTATAAATTGTCTTGAAAAATCCATAGTTAAATTCTTCAGCTTTGATTTTTCTCCTTGAAGATTGCTTGGTTAAGTTGTTGTTCCAGCCAGGATGGAGTAGCTAACCCTCCAGTTGACATCAATAGTAAAACCTTGACAAAATATTAAAAAATAAACCTCTTTGAATACAATGAAAAGCAACAAACACAGAGAGTAGTTAAGGGGGAAAAAAGTGACAGAATTACCTTGATTTATTCCTCCAAGGCATTTCTCAACTCTCTGGTGTGTGTGTGGTGGGGGGTGAGTGCTGGGGGGGCGGGTGAGTGGGGGGGAGGGGAGGAGCCTAAGCAGACAGTAAGTTTCATGATGTTGCAAAGCAAAGGTCCGAGGCCAAAATTGTTGAAGCCCGAGGAGGAGCAAAAACAGAGGAAACCACAGAAGTGAGCCCCCAGATCTGCATACAAATTTTGCTTAAATCTTTTATATTTACTCACATATTTATTTCAGGTATTTGCCATTATTTCCAAATTTCTGTTTGATATCACTTCCCTCCATTCTGAAGAATTCTTTTACTATTTCTCAAGCACTGCTGAAACACAACAATCAGATTCCTGTCTAGAAACATGTGTATGAACACATGAAAAATTCCCACAGCATTTCTAAGATTGCATTATCACCCTGCTCAAATCACTTCCACAACTGCTAATTTCTCTTAAATAAAATCTAAATTCTTTAAGCTGTTGTAGGAAGCCTATATCCAACCTGCTTTTCAGTTTTGTCTCTCTCTTCCTACTTGTATGCTTCCAAAATATAAGTATTCACAGTTTTGGATGTTTTTTGCTTTTCTCCACCACCCCACTTTCTCACATGTAATTTTGTGACATAAAATTTTTTCTTCTTTGCCATGCCCAATACATAGTCTTTGAATATGTCAAAAACTTTCTCAAATTCCTTCTGTCAATTACTTTAATATTTTGTTTATATTACTTCCACCACACAACAGAAATGACTTTTTACTTAATCTATGTATGTCTTATTTTCTCTATTACGTTATAAATAGCCGGAGGTCAGAATTCTTTCCTTATTCATTTTTGGCTTCCCGGTGAAACCTGAAGCAGTTCTTTGTACAGCGCAGCTCTCAGTAGCCACATATTCAAATCAGAGGGCCTGAGACTGAGCTCGCACTGGGAGAGGATTGTGTTAGAGAGCACAGAGGAGAAAATATTTTAAAGGAAAAGCACACAGTGTAGCAAGTGCTGGCGAGCAGCTGAAACCAGGCAGAGAAGGGATCACTGGATCTGGCAACGTGGAAATCATTGGTGACCCTCTCATGAGTCATTTCATTGGACTAGAGAGAATAGAAACCTAACTGGAGTGTCCTAAGGTGGGATATCGAGAGGAGAGGCAGCAGACAGCAGGTCCAGGCAAGAACTTTGATACATTTTATTGGGAAAGGGAGCAGAGAAGTGAGGCAATGGCTGGAGCAGGATTTGGTGTAAAGAGGTTATTAAGGTGGGATATACGTAAACGAGGGCTTACTTGATAGAATAGGACAGTAACCAAGAGGGGAAAAATAATTCTATCATGCAATTTTGATGGCTTCAGAAAGAGTGGCCCTACCAATCTTAAAATGTTGTGCGAGGAAAGGCAACGAAAGCCATGCGGTCAGTTGACCTCATTTTGCCTTCAGGAGTGTACAGTCTTTCCCTTTGAATCCTATTAGACTGACGCTTCTCAGTGTTTCAGAAATTGTCAAGCTCCTCAATTTTTACTAACAAACTTGAGATAAAGGAAACAACCACAGACCCAGAGGGAGTTAAAGGAGGAATCGAGAAGAATAAAAGTGGGTTTAGGGAGCAAAGAGGGCGATTAAATTCTGTCTAGTGCAGTGTATAGATGGCAGGAGGAAGGCTGGTGACTCTGATGTAGGACAGATCACAGGTTTCAGTACATTCAGGAAAGATGGAAACCAAATTGCAGAGAGAAGTGGATGGTGAGTAGGAAGAAACCATCTGTTCAAAAAAGTGTTGTCACCATATGTAGGCGAGAAATGGGATGGTGGAAGGGAGGGAAAGCAGAGTCCATCAATCATTGTCACCAAACAAGTGCGTATGTACTAAAGTAAACAGGCTACCTTTTTGGTATACTTAGAATGCTCGCTGCTCACTGAAGATGTTCATAAAGGCACTTTTTTCATCTCATGAAAATGAAAAGCATTGTTCTAGAGCTGTTAAAGAATTCTGTTTTCCTCTTCACAAACAATGATGATTTAGAGGGCAAGCAGACAAAACAAAGAGCAATTTGGCGTAATGAAAATAGAATTTCGCTGTAGGTCAGAAGTTTTGAGTTATGCTATAAAAGAACAATAACACTTTAGCCTTGAGTTTTCTTACCTATAAAGTGAATGGATTAGATTAAACTATTTTGATGGTCTATTTTAGATCTAAAATGCCATGATTCTATAATAATTACATTTCAATCTTTGAAGGTCGCTTCAAAGATTGTTGAAAAATACGAGGGAATTACCAGAAGCCAGCATGAAGATCCACAATGAATTTCATAAGCCAGACCAGATGCTGCAACCCATAGACATTTTTTACTGCCTAAAGGTATATGACACGTGGATGAATCAGAACAGAACGCCTTAGTTCTTACTTTACAGTTAGTACAGGATCTGTGAATGGAGTCATGTATGCTGCTTTCTGTGTAGTCCTGTGTAGTTGCCTTATGATTAGTAGCATGTGTGGATTAGCATAAATGGATTTATTTTTTGAGAGCTCTGAGACATTATCTGATTATTTAATACTTCTTTGATTGATGCTGAAGCCAGATAATGGTAACCTGGTATTTGTCACTATCCAAATCTTACTTCAAGTGCTCGGTATAATCCTCGTAATCTTAGCAAAGAGTTACAATAAGGAGCAAGCTAACACCTGACAACTGTTCAACATTTCATTTGTTTTTTTAAATACAAAGCAAACATTCAGATTGAATTATTGCCTTAATCCACGTGGATCACTTCAGTCATGGGTAAACTAGATGGAAGTCAGCAATGCTCAGTGCTCTAGCTCTAAAATGATTTTGCCAGTCTAATATTAAATAATAAAACGTTCAGACTGCCAACAATTTTTCATGTGTGAGCTTTGAAAAAAGCAGCTGCCAATTTGTGGATCCTTTAGCCATTCTGTAAAGGTCGCTAGGAAGAATGTGGCAGACAGAGATTAAGTGTTTATTCTGGAGTCTCTCACTGACTGAAAAGTGAAAATTCCCGAAGAGTTATTTTGACTCCAAGATAGGTTTCTAGCAATTATCACAGAGCTAGCTGCACTCAGCCCCAAGTAGGCCCATTAATTGTCAAGACCCAAAAGGGAGTGTGGAAAGGGAAATATTAGAAAGCAAACCCCTCAATTTTCACATCCTAATCACAGCAGTCTGATCTCCAGAAAGCTTTCTATAAAAGCAGTTTTGTATTTCTTCAGCTCCTTTCAGGCAAATAACCTCAGGCTCTGATTTCTGCATCAGCGTTTCTTTGGCCACCGTGAACTGTGTGGCCCTTTAACAAGCGCAAGTAGAGCTGCATTGTTTTTCATAAAATAAACTTTCATTTGTAAAGCACAATGTAAATGTTAGAATGGAGGAATTTGCAGGACAACCAGGTCACAGCCTCCCAACTTTTCCCCACATTGCAGAGATTTTCCATAATTGTGTTCAGGCGCCCACCTGAACCGAAAGTAACATTCATTTTACTCTGTGACACTGGAAGTAGAGGTACTATAATACACTCTGGGAATTAAAGGAAAGAAATTAGAGAGCTCTCTTTTCTTTTTATAACCTCCTATGGCTGGCCTCTTGGCTACAGTGAACCAGGGCTTGAAACAGGGTTCAAATAACTTAGGGAACAGAGGTATTAAGCACCTGTAGGAAAGCAGCATGTGGCAAAATGGTACATGGGTTGGTTATAAGTATCTGTAAGTGGGTGAAAGATTGTGGGAGTCCAATATTTCCAGAGAGAATAGCCTGATTTGATGGCTTTTCTATTATTTTCTGGGTTTATCATAAATGTAAAAACCATGATAGTTTATGAGAGAATTTATTCGTTGTGCAGATTGGCATTAAATTTATATTAAAAACAAGGCTCTACAATTATTCCAATCAAGTTTAAACTTTCCAGAGAGACCATGCTTAAGGCTCTATTTATTCCTTTTCTTCTTTTGTTTGCTGGAACATTGCTCCATTTCATTTTTCTCTCAAAACATGAATTTATGATAATCAAAATTTAAAAGGTTTTAATGCTTTTAATTATGCAACTCATGATGAATTAATAATTAAATTTATGGCAAGAGAAATAGTGAATTGATCATGCATATGTTGCCATTTTTAATCAATTAAATCATATACATTAGCCTGGGTCAGTCCACTATATAACAGAAATTACTCACAAATTTATGAAGTGCCAGGTTTTCAAAATTTACCATCCCCCAGTAAATCAAGCCAGTTCTGAGCATATGTTTTTCCTTTAATTATCACTTAATAATAATCTGAGCCTTATTTTTAAAGAGCATTGGCAAGATAACTTGGCACAGAAATCGACATACTTTGTTTATTAGCAAGTTCTGTCTAGTTCTTTCCTGTATTGTTGTGTTTCCTTAAACAAATCTGTCAATATTCACAGAATTAGATAAATTAGAGCTGAAAAAATCTTCCCGAATGATCGAGAGTTTCCTCCTCCTCACGCCCCATGACTGCCTACAGCCTTTTTCTTACTGCTCGCCCTGGCTTTACCACAACATTGAGAGTAATGGACGGGACACAACTTTCTCTTTCCGATACTCACCTCCCAGGATTCCCTAATTAAAAGTTGACTATTTTAAATTTTTTGCGTTTTGTTTATTATGTATTTTTCAAAATTGATTTTGTTACAATAATATCTGGTGACTTTGCTTGCCCTTTGGCCTCTGGACCCGCACCCGCCACTGCAGAAGTCTGCGTGCAGAGGCTCTGCTGGGGGTCACCCTGCAGCCCTGCGGAAACAGCCGGAGTCCTGGCAGGGCAGAGAAGGCAGTGGCCAGAGTCCTTTTCTAAAGCAAAGCAGGTTGGACATGCATGAACAGATGAGGCTCTGTCACCTACAAGGTGAGCCAGAGTTGTGGCATTCACCCCCTAACGCCCCCACCCCTCCTGTCCCCCCTCACCTGCCTTCCTCCCACCCTACGCTGACGTCACACGGACTCTGTGCCACTTGGCAGGACCCTGAACTCCTGTCTCAGGCGTCCCTAGCTTTGTGTGTCTTTTCTCTCTTCCTGAAATGGTCTTTCTTTTATAGTCTTTAATTTCATGTGTTAATTTACCCTTAAATTTATTTTCCTCCTCTCTTTTTTTAGCCATGTTTCTTCTATTTCTGTATTTTGCTGTGTATACGTGTATACACATATGTGTATATGTGTGTATATATACAAATAAGCTACTTCATCTCATTACAATGTAAAGAGCTAATATTAAAATTACTGGACGTGATATTAAGTATTGGAAAACTACTGACCTCAAGTTGTTTATAGTCTATCTGGAGAAAGTCTTATCAAATTTTTTTTCTACTAAAAATTGCATGGTACATATTTAGAAGTGAAGTATATTCAGGCCCAGAGATAGCACAAAAGTGAGAGTAACCATCCTTGCACACAGGGAGAAATGTGTTGCTGGAACCCTTTACAAAAAGGATGCTATTTGAATCTTGAATCTTTAAGAATAACACTTCAGAGGAAAATGGAACCTTATTATTTAACTTAGTTCTGTATTAAAGCACAGTGACCTGGAATCTTTATTTTTTTTTTCTTTCTTTTTTTTTATGCTGTGGAATGCTAGTTATATCTTTTCCTCCTGGATCTACGTAGGTCACTCTGATCAGATAATAATTGTTGCCACTAAAGTCTTATGTGGATTTAAGATTTGGGGACATACAACATTCTCTCTGAAACACTACAGATTAAAAACAGGTTAAAATAAATTATGAGGGTTTATTTGATGGAGAATAGATATTTTGAATAGTTGACGTACATCCTAATGGGCGTTTATGGAAAAAAAATGAAAATGCCCTAGTAGTTTCTTCTTTGTGATGATATATGGAGGTTTAAGGATGATTTTTTATGCATAATTATCAGTCTTTTGCCATGCCAGTTAGCAGCCCCACCTCCTTCTTTGTAATCTGCTACTATCCTAAGAGACTACATGTCAGTAAATAAACTTTTAATGTAGCAGCCTCAACTTGTTGAGTCTGAGATATGATTTGATGTCTATCACAATGGCTGACTCATAGCAAGGGGTCGATAAATGTTGAGCTGAACGGAGAGACAGGCCCAGGTAAAAAGCACACAGGTTATGCCGATGGTGCTACCTGGATGGTATCAAACCGAGGAACTTAGCACTGATACTAGGATTAGAACCACCTCCTCTCACTGTGCCACGTAGCTGGGTCTGAAACCAAGGGTTATTTTGAAATTAAAAAAAAAAAAACATTACTTAAGTTTATTAGGTAGTAGATTTTCTGGATTGGAACCGTGTTTTTCATATTCTTCTTGTGCAAATATTTCTCAGTTGATAATGTCATTGGAAAGAACCCAACTAATTTCTTCGGTGTTTCTAAAATTTAGTTAGTCTATTGTTATTAGTTAGTACTGCAGTATTATTTTTCAGTGTTATTCAACGTAGTGTCAAATGAATGATTTTTCATGATACAATCCCCGTGGTATTTTGACGAAGGAATATTTGGCATTGAGCACACCATGCCTCTAAGAGCCTACTTTGAAGTAGTGTTCAGCCAATACCGCAGGCGAAGGGCTAGACTGTGGGAAGGATCCTGACACAAACCTGCAGGGAAGGACTGGCACTGGCTGCTTTAGATTCTGCTGTGATTCCTGATGTCCCCTGCGGTTAAAAGGATAATTCGGTTTCACCAAGTGTTCTCTAGTTTTTGGACTCTGGCGGGGAAGCCCCTGATTTTGCTATCTAATAGAAAAGTATTTTTGCAACACGACCTTTCTTGGTAATCCAGCTTCTCTCTGCACCCTCCACCCTCCAGGCCTCGCAGCAGGACAAATGTACCTGGAGAGAGAAGAGGATATGCTATAGAGAGAATTCTTTCTAGACTGGGAAGAAAAAAAAAAGGAAAACCTGCCCCATACACTCTGATGAGGAAGAGAAATGAGAAAGTATAAGAAAAGAAAGGAAAAGAAAAGGAAAGAAGAAAAGAAAAGTGGTCAGACATATTTATCTCTCAGTCCACCCTTCTGGTATGAAAACCTAGAGTGGGGGGATGTTAAATCATTTGAAGGGAAAACTGAAAGCAGAGGGGGTCTATGCTCCTTTTTCCAACTGGCACTTTGGGGAAAAGCTGCTCACAGGAAGGCTCCCAAGCAACGAGGGAGGCGGCAGAGAAGCTGCCACCCCCAAAATAAACTGCACGGAGCTCAGGGTGCATCAGGGTGCTCAGCCACAGCCGGGCCCCTGAGCGGTGGGGTCTCCGAGTGGCTGAGAGTGGGCCTGAGTTATCATTTTCCACCTTCCGTGTGGCACAGAAAGGATCCAGAGGAAGAAGGTCCCTGAGCTGAAGGCAAAACTCTGGCACAGACCATCGTGGTGAGAGCTGGGTGCAGCTACACCGTGGATGGGGCGCAGACTCAGACCACCTGCTGCCCCAGGCACTGAGGAAAAGCCACGGTCCACAGCTGAGTAAATGAAGCCGCAATCTCACCAGGTACTTTGGAGCAAAGATAAGTGAAGGTGCAGATAGAACTTCATTGATTTAAGCTCCTCTTTCTTCCCCCTTTGCTAATAGGGCATTAGATTTCCTCTTTGGTCACCTGCATACGATCTTGCAGAGGAGTTGAGTGCATGCATGCATGTGCATTAAAGGTCCTGCACGTGTGCAGGTGCGTGTACTATGTGTATGCTTGTGGGACGGTGGCACAGGCTGCCACCCAAGAGACAGACAGCCTTTGTCTGAAACTTATGAAGTTAATGGACAACTTAAATTGTCCAAGTTAATGGACAATTCTCAAATACTAGAAGAACAACAGACACTGTTAATGAATGTACTAATCAGGATTCTCCAAAGAAACAAAACCAATGGGATATACAGAGATCTATGAAAGGGGATTTATTATGGGAATTGGCTCATGCAATTTTAGAGGCCAAGAAGTGCCACAGGCTAGAGTATCAGGAAAGCCAGTGGTGTAATTGAGTCCGAGTCCAAATGCTTGGGAACCAGGGAAATCGATGGTGTCACTCTCAGTCCCAGGTGGAGGCCTGAGAATCTAGGGGCAGCTGGTGTATGTTGCAGAGTCCAAAGGCTCAAGAACCAGGAGTCTCAGTGCCTATGGGCAGGAGAGATGAATGTCCCAGTTCCGGGTGAGAGGGAGAATTTGTCCTTCCTCCAGCTTTTTGTTGTATCTGGGCCCTCAACAGATCGAATGGTGCCCACCCATGTTGGTGAGGGCGAATCTCCTTTGTTCACCCAGAAATAATGTTTTACCACTTATCTGGGTACCCATTAGCCCAATTTACACCCCTAGCCCAGCTGACACCCAATAACCCAGTGGACACCTGAGATTAACCATAACAATGGACAGAGAAAGTGTTCTTTTTTTCCTAATGCCCAGTGGGATGGTGCTGGAAGGAAGATTAGGACCTATTGTAGAAAATAAACAGCATTTTATTTGCAAATATGCATAATTGTGGTTAAGTTGGCACCGTGCTACCTATAGGTTAAAAACACAATTTATTTTGTGAAAGAATAAAATTGTATTAAAAATTTTAAAATGTGCCCCTTTTCTAAAAATGGAATCATTATTGCCACTTCCATTCAATATTCATGTTCTCTCTGTAATAGTCATTATAGTCTCTCTATAAATACTCATTAGTGCCTAAAAAGAAGATGAAGGGCTTTTGTCTGTGACGAAGTTTTGTTCTATGCTAGCTGTGTTTTTGTGGATCCAGTTTATCCTACCAAATTTGGTCCTATTGGATCTATTGCACTTTGAGGAAACAAGTTGAATAAGACAAGGTCATTTTACTTAAGAATTTTATACCTTACCCCAGAAAAATGCATGGCTTTAAAAAAAGGAATTTTAGACTGGGCACACTGGCTCATGCCTGTGATCCTAGCACTCTGGGAGGCCAAAGTGGGAGGATCCCTTCAGATTAGGAGTTTAAAACCAGTCAGAGTAAGAGTGAAACACCGTCTCTACTTAAAAAAAAAAAAAAAGAAAGAAAGAAAGAAAGAAAAGAAAAAATTAGCCAGGTGTGGTGGCATGTGCCAGTAGTCCCAGCCTCTTGGGAGGCTGAGGCAGGAGGATCACTTGAGCTTAGGAGTTTGAGGTTGCTGTAAACTAGGCTGATGCCACAGTGACAGAGCAAGGCTCTGTCTCCAAAAAAATAAAATAAAATAAAGGAATTTAATACCTTACTAAGGGAAATAAGGCAGATGCAGATGAATCTATAAGATCAGGCAGTAAAGGCAGTGTGTGACAATTGCCATGTGAGTGGCTCAAATGACATACATGCCTCAGGCAAGAGAGACTGAGTCTTCCTGAGTTTATTTTCACTTAAGTTACCTCCCTAGCATTATATCTGTACATAGTGGGGGAAAATAAACACTAAAGGAAGACTTCTAAGGCCAGTGGTTTAACAGGCCCTTTAAAAGAAATTAGTAAAGATTGATTTTGGTGTCATAGTGATAGCTATAGGGACACTAGGTTCTCCCAGTTTTCTTTCTATACAGAAGTTGATCCTGTATTTTCCAGAATAAATGGGTTTTGATGTTTCCATTGATTTTATTCTCTATTCTTTCCATTCCCACTGACCTACTCGAATGGCTCCTGAGTTTTACCTGACCCACAGTGGGACAGGGTCACCTGGGGAAAACCAGTGTTTGTGATACCATCAAAGTCGTCAGCTTCTCTCACATGCAAAGTGGCACGTGACTGTGACCCGTGGTGGCTGGATTTTTGACCCTGGGATCCCAGAAAACTCTTATTTTTGGAATACTACATGGCTATTTCAAGAGTAGGCTCAGTTCTCCTGTGAGAAAGTAAGCTAATCCCAAGGGATGCTGTGGGGATAATGGAGTCCGTGTTATAACTAATGTATTTTAAAAGTATAATTCTTCAAAGATGAATTTTTACAATTTTTAAACAATATTATTTTCACAGTTGAAGCACTTAGACTAACGGGACAACCAGGGTATTTTTTAAAAGATTATACACCATATTTTGTCACTGCGTTTTTTTTCTCCCCTGCGATTTCATAGTGTTTCCCTGTAGTAAGGAAGAAAAAAATGTTTCTCTTTTTCTCTCTTCTTCTTGCTCTTGTAATTGGACTCAGAGGTCTTGGGGAGGGGAAGGAGATTAAAGATGCTCCAACAATTTGCTAATCAATAGATATATTTTTTTCCATTTGAAGTGTGTAGTACTTTGTAAATGAACCAACATCTTGGCTCAATGCCCAGTGGAAATTTCAGGAACAGGGCACCGTGTGTCTTAGTCCATTGTTTCAAATAGCTCTCGTTGACTTCTTTAGGGAGATGAAATAGGCGTTCACATTAGGCCAGAAGGTTATTAGATCTCCATGAGACTCCGTCCAGGTCTGGCCACAGGCCATGAATATTATTCTGTCAACACTAACGTCATTAGAATCTGCTAAAATTGAATTACTCTTAGCAGCTTTACAGCTGTCTTACAACACTTGACATCTACCAAGAAACCCTTCTTGGCACCAATGAGAATTTGCCACTGGGCTGATTTATATCTAAAAGGTGTGGGAAATGAAGTGGGATATCAGTATCACTGTTTCAATGTATAATGTTTATAAAATAAGTATTGAGTTTTTTCCCTTGAATGCTGGGATTGATTTTTCTACACCACCCAGGCCCCTCCTCCCTACCTGTCCAGCCCTGGTGACTATAAATAAATTGAGGAAAATGACTCCTCTACTATTTCACAAAGCTTTTCTTATCTGACTGCCACAGCTGTCACAGGTCCAAATGCTCTTATTTAGGGTGTCCACGGCTGGAAATAGTACTGCTTATGTTCTTCGGTGGCTGAAGAACATTATCACATTATTTTGTGAATTTAATTCATTTATCATCTTTTTGTCAGTATGTTTTTAATGTCTAGTTATTTCTTGAACATACCAAAATAGATGATCTTTATGTCTCTTCCATATTGTTCCCTTTTCAACGATTAATATTTATAAAAAAAATAAATTTCAGGTTTTAAGGGATGAATTTGAGCTTCATAATTTACTCACTATATTTCAGTATATCTAGTGTGAACCCACAAACGAATCCTCATCCATTTCAATATTAGTAATAAATTCTTCAAGGTCCTTATTTGGGCTTCCAAAATATTAAGCAGTCATTATGTCTATTAGTTCTTCCCTATGGTCTTCCTTGTTTTCTTTAGAATTAAATGTCCTTAAAATGTGCATAGACGATGAAATATTACCCAGAACAAAACTCAATGATACTCATTTGAAAACTTACAGGATCTAAGACTTTGTCTGCAGTTAAATTGTGTGTATCAAATTAAAGGTTGAGAGAACCAAATTCAAATAGATTTCACACTAAAGGTAAATGGAAGCCACTGGGAAGTCTATACTAAAACAATGGAAAGGGAATTTAAAGAAATGGTTTCCATAAGACAAATTTAAAGGAAGATACTATGGGTGGAAAGAACAGACTTGAAGCACTGCAGTAATTCAGGCACGTACTGCGTAGTGTTTAGACCACGGCAATAGCTGTGTAAATGCAGATGATGGAATGAGTCTAAAAGACATTTAAAAAGTAAAAACCCATAGAAGTTGGAGATGGAGTTATTTTTCCTTCTCTTTATCTAGGGCCTGAGAAGCCTAGGAAATGGTATCATTGACAGAAAAAGACAGTTCAGCTTGTGTTTCAACTTTTTATTTATGCAGCAAAAAATTGGAGAGCATCTGTGTGCCAGGATCTGGGTGTGGACAATAGGAGTGATTAAAAATACTGAATATGATCTTGTTCCTGTCTTGAAGGAGCTCAATATGTGTGGCACTTACAAGTCTTTGCAAATATAAATATTCACATCAGAGTGCCTTTAGAACATAGTATTCTGCTTTTTCTTAGAAATATGTATTCCAAAGTTAAAAAAGTCAGAGGAATCTTAAAATGATCTCCGTTGTTTTGTTTTAATAGTAGTAATTGTTTTAAGAACTAAGAGTTGCAATGAAATTTTCTTAAAAAAGAGAGATGTAAGTAAATATAAAATTCAAAAGGTTCAAACCCTATAACGTTAAATTAAGTGGAAAGTACCAAAAAAGTTTATGATTTTAAAAGATACATTTTCTAGCCCTCTACATTGAAAAAGCCCAGAAGCAATAATGCTCCTTATCAGCGATCTCTACACCCACATTTTGTGTTTTAAGTCTCATTCCACACTGAAGGAACCACTTAGGAAATAGCTGATTCCAGAAGGAGAAGCCAGGAGGCAGGTGGGGTGGGCACAGCTGAGTCTTAAATATCGCCAGTGCCTTAGAGAACACAAGAAAGGAAATATTCGAGGACTAAAGGGATTGTGTCAAAAGGACAGAGATGCCAGCTTGAGGGTCTCTCTGTGGTTCAAGTTGAGATAATTCCAGCATCAGTAATAATGACAACAACAACAGAACTAACTCATTGAAATCCACATAAATACAATCATTGAGTTAATAGTAATACTAAAAAAAGAGACTGCAAATCAAACAGATGAATAATATATCAATTCCTTACTTTGAAAATTAGAAATGAAAACATGAGAACAAAGTATTCTGCTTCTAAAATAAGAACTGCGGTTTCAAGGTTAAAAAAAGTGATCCTAGTTGATAAAGCTTTTATTTACAGAAGAATATCAATTAATACATGTAAAAGGCAGAGTAGAATTAGAATATCATTTTTGTTAATCATAATGGAATAACTAAGTGAAGAAACCTCAATGGATGCTCACATATTTGGAAAAATGTTGAGAAACAGAGTATTCATGTAATGCTGATTCTCTGTGCACAGATAACTTGATATTTGCAAACAAGGAAATGTCTGTTTATGGTGGACAGCTCTGACTATAACAGATGTAATCCAGCAGTACCACTTGTTTATTCTGTTAATAAAATGCAACAAGAACCCGTTTTCTTCATGAACTCTTTTTGCTAAAAGTGTTCAACCTGTATCTAAGCATGATGCTAGTTTTAAGTTTTAGTTTGTAGAAAATACAGAGGATAGAGAAACACATGAATTACATTATGAAGACACAATCAGACAAATGTGGGAAGTACAACATTACATGACATCTGACTGATGTCCTTAAAAAATTAATAGCTTTAGGAGAAAAAAAGGAAACAAAATATGCATGATTTAAAACGACTTAAGAGACATAACAGAAAGTGTATTAAGTGTCTTTTGATTGACCTGGTTTAGGAAAAAAAGGGTTATAAAGGACATTTGAGGAAATTTGAATTTGGACTAAGTATCTGATGATATTAGGGAATTACTGTTGATTTTGTGAGGTAGGTACAGTAATACTATTGTGATCACATGGGAGAGCATTTCTTTTCATACTGAATAATTTAGGGGAAAGTGTCGAGGTATCTGTAAGTTATTTTAAATGATTTAGCCAAAAGATAGACATAAATAATGATATAAATATAAATAAACATATAGAGTATAGGTATATGTTAATATAAAAGGCAAAATATTAACAATTGTTGAATCTGAATGGCGAGTATAGAGGTCTATTTTTTTAGTATAGTTTCTAGTTTTCTATGCTTTAAAATTGTTAATAAAATAGTTTTTGTTTTGTATGAATGCATGTATTCATAAAATCCCAGAAGGTACTGCAGTGATGATAAAAAATACACTAACTCCATTCTCTCAAGGACTTCGCCTTACAGATTCAAAGACTCTGCTTCTACGAATGAAGTTCAAAGAGATACAAATTTAACTTGGGCAAATTGGTGGTTCTAAGGGGAACTCCATTATTTCAAACACTGGATGGATACCTGTAAAATGAATAGCATGTCATTGCTTCAACACCTATCTTTAGGGGGTTAGAGTGCTCAGAATCCTGGAGGATACTTGACTCTAGAAATTCTCTTTGTGTGGTTTAAAAGTGGGATGGGCCAGAATGAATCTGTGACTCTTTCCCTGAGCCATCCTGGGGCCAGGCTGTGCTTATGGAAGTCTTCCAGACCAGTGCAGGCCTAGGAGCCTACCTCCCAACCCAGATATTCCTAGGCCAAAGTGAAAGGATTGTCTTGGAATTCATTTCTGCTTCTAGGAGAGCAGGGGAGGGCTTCCAAAGGTCACATGTGCCAGGACACATAGTGCCCCATATAACAGTTCCTTGGCATGTCAGGCCATCCTAATAAATGAATCAGCTCAGTCACACTTGGGTACTCTGTAAATGCCCTTGCCCTGGGAAAACATGTAAGAAGAAATGTCTTGTCCTTAAACTTCCATCTTGAGTCCAAGCATTATAAATCTATTGTGCTTTCAACAGTCTCTTTTTAACCATTCCAGACTTATGACTTTCTCTGCTTCTTACATCTTTGAATATGAATTTCATGAGAATCAATTGTTTTGTAGGAAAAAGTGTTTTTCACTAGGCAGGAAATTATTTGTATCTTACTAAAGTTGGAACATAGTAGTTTAGACATTCCTATTCTCTAAAACATAAAACATCTTGTGGCTGGCTGTTACTCTAACTACTAAGTCAAAATACTCTTGGAAGGTAGGATGTGTTAGTACTTAAGAAACTCATCAGGTCAGAAAGTATCCACTGAGCCCCTTCAGCCTGAGCAGTAGAGTGCTGGTCACTTAAGGAAATCGTCAATATTACACGAACTCCATGTCCTTAGGAAGTTACAGATATTTATGAGACAGAAGGTAATCAACCTAAGATAGGCCTTTCTTGAATTTAGCCATAAAATATTTATTTTGCTCATATAGATTTTATGCTTGATTTCTTTAAAACCTAAATTCTGAAAGTTAAAACAATGAATGCCCTTTCTGATAATGGTATGTATTCACTTTCTAGAATCTTTTATTTTTAAATACTATGAATGAAATCTTACCAAGTATCATATTTTGTTACTAAATAAATTATAAATAAACCGTCAGAGCTTCCAGCATGTGGATGTTAGCATTAAAAAGTAAACTCTGATTGTTTTAGGCTAAAGCAGTTGAATCAAAGATGTAGTTTCAGAAAATGGATCACCTAGTTGTTATATGTTGCATTTCAAGTGATGTATCTATTAACCTTTACTACGTCATATGTATTGATGCTTTGTACAATCTCCATTTGGTATCTGCTATGTTCTGATGTTTATGTCCCCCCAAATTCATATGTTGAAATATTAGCCCCTAAGGTGATGGTATTAGCAGGGGACTTTTGGAGGGTGATCAGGTCATGAGAGCAGAGCCCTCATGAGTGGGTTAGTGCCGCTACAAAAGAAGCTTGAAAAAGCTCCCTCACCCCTTCCTTTCACCATGTGGGGTTAGGGTGGGAAGAAGGCTAAGAGGAAGTGGGCCCTCAGCAGACACCGATTCTGTTGGTGCCTTGATCTCGGACTTGCTAGCCTCCAGAATTGTGAGAAATACAATTTCTGTTGTTTATAAACCACCCAGTCTGTGGCATGTTGTTATAGCAGTCCAAATGGACTAAAACAGTATCCTGTGTAGTAATTTGTAAATAAAAATATTTGATTTTGCCACTCCCCTGTTAACATGCTTTCATGGATTTGTACCAATAGCAGGGTGAAAATAAAGCTCTGTAACGTGGCCCATGGGTTTACCTCTCTGCTGCACTCCAAACCACACTCGCTCTCACTCCTCACTCTCGTTGCCCAGGCTCTCTTTAGCAAAGAGGTGCTACAGGGTCTTTGCACATAATGTTCTATCTATTTGCAAAACACTACTCTCCGTGTTTCACCTCGCAAGTTCCGGCTCATTCTTAAGCTGTCAGATGAGTTTTCCTTTCTCCACTTAACTCAAGCCCTACAAATGGGCATTGCTCTCTTTTTATAGGCCTCTGGTCACCTCCTCCTGTCCTGTGCATAACCAATGCAGTGGTGGCAGTGGGGATGGTTCATAGAAGCTCAGTTTGCACTTGTTGAAAAGTGACATCAGGCCGGGCGCGGTGGCTCACGCCTGTAATCCTAGCTCTCTGGGAGGCCGAGGTGGGCGGATCGTTTGAGCTCAGGAGTTCGAGACCAGCCTGAGCAAGAGCGAGACCCCATCTCTACTAAAAATAGAAAGAAATTATATGGACAGCTAAAAATATATATAGAAAAAATTAGCCGGGCATGGTGGTGCATGCCTGTAGTCCCAGCTACTCGGGAGGCTGAGGCAGGAGGATCACTTAAGCCCAGGAGTTTGAGGTTGCTGTGAGCTAGGCTGACGCCATGGCACTCACTCTAGCCTGGGCAACAAAGTGAGACTCTGTCTCAAAAAAAAAAAAAAAAAAAAAAAGAAAAGTGACATCAGGTGATTCCTGTGGGCTGGAAGCTGAGATACCTCTGGTGCCCAAGGAAGTTCCTGCTGTCAGAAACATATTGCCCCCCCATTCTGAGTCAGCTGCTCTTATATTTCAGGTCAATTCCCATTTTAACACACTCAGACCTCATTCAGGTCAAATTTTAGATTCCATATCTGACCCAATCTACAAGCTTGTGCAATATAATCTCTCAACTACTTAAGTTATTAAATTAACCTCAGTGACTTAGCAGGCTTCGGCTGGAAATCCTCTGAAGATGTTTCGAATATTATTTTTTGGGCTGGTACTGTATTTTTTTGTAATAAATTTTTTGAGAAACTTTCCATTTCTAAACACAAATCAAGTATCTTTAATTCTTTTAATAAGGAGACTGTAAAACCTCTTAATGGTACTAACATTTTGCACTCTCAATTTTTAAATGAGAGCCCTCATAGTGAAAATAATTTTGATGTATAGAAATGTTGTTTTGATGTTATTTGTTTCAATGACTATTTATCTGTACAGATAATGTCTGTCTCCCAAAACTGCTTATAAATAATCCTGATATTGAGTGACTGTGTGGTTGCTATCCTTGTGCCAGGTGCATCACAAAATCAAATTAAAAAAAATTCCGAGGGATTGTCTGATACATGTGAATCCATAATGCCACTGGGGAAAGTTTTCAAAGGAAGTTTTACAATGTGGGGGATTTAGGGCATAAGGTGACTGCAATAAGGCATCTGCTTTTTAAAGAAATAATTTTATTTTGGTATAAAAGAGGTTCCATAAGTCACTGCAGAGACAGGAATTGATGAGAGCTTCTTTGAGACTCTATCATAAAACAGAAGAATTTGCACCATCGACGACATCAATCCTAATCCTACATTGGGATTACTTTCCTTGAGTCCTGGAGTGGCTATTCATAAAAATTATGGCTGGCGGTGGGGGGGGGGGTACCACCTGCCTCAGGTGGAGGAATTAATTCTGACCTTATGGGTCAGGGTCTCTTGTTTTTGTGCTGTTATTGAAAGGCTTTTTGCGACCCATCACCCTCCACCATGATAAAATGGGAAATTTTAGGTACAGTTTGTTAATGCCATTAATGATAGGGACAACTGCTTACCGTTAAATTCAGAATTCCTAAAGTCCCCGGTGAGAACCTAGTGAGAAACACAATTATTCTTGACTATGCATAGGATTAAGGTCATCTTGAGAATATTTAATAAAAGAAAGAGACATGGAAGGGAAGGAGAAAGAGGGGGAGAGAGAGAGGGAGAGGGGGAGAGAGTGAGAGGAGAGAAATTTCTTTTGATCCCTAAATATTACAGAACTAATGATATTATTAAAATTTAATTTTAAAATCTACATGTCCTTTTATAAGATGAAAGGGAAACCTCAGGCCCATTGGATAGGTTTCTTAAAGAATTCAATAAAAATATATAAGAGGAATGCTCTGGACTAATTGGGTGAAATAAATATATGCAACAGCACACTTCTCAAGAGTCCTAAAAGGTATTCCAATACTTAAAAAGCAAATATTCAGTGATCTGTATGCCTTTACCAAATGAATAACTCTTTACTGTGGAAGAATGTTTGATTTTTATATCGTAAGATTTTATAAATTTCAATAAGATTCCATGCTTTTATGAATGTGTAAAGGATTTTGTTATAATTTGATTACTCATTAGAAACAGTTGAAACACAAAAGTTAGATCTATGATTCCTCAATAATAGCAGAATTTATTTTTTCCTGCTGTGCACTTATATTTGCTTTATTTCATTCTTGCAATTTAATTATTAATCTCCTTTTTTGTTCTCTCCTAATTTGTCACTAAATATTGAGATCTTCCTTTAGGGCATACAATCATAAATAAGAGGAAATTCTCTCTAAAATCAAAAGGAGCCTGCTGGAAGATCTTTATTTGTCTGTTTCTGGTTTTGATATATTCATCATACAACTATGGACTAGGGTCTAAACATTATAATGCTTGTTTATATAGCAAAGTTCCCATCTTAATAGGCCTGGAAATCCTTTGATGCATTAGATTCTGCTATTATGATAATGAGCTGATCAAAAGTATCGTTAAGTAAAAGTCATTGGGCATATTATTTCTCTTATTCATATTTTTTCTCATTTATAAATGAGAAAAATCATCCGATTTATAAATATTCCAAGAAATAAAAACGATTGTCTTATTGTATACATGCTACCACATATTTTTAAGTCACTATTTATTGTCTGCCATGTATCAGGTCCTATATTAAGTAGTTTGCATTAAATTCTATTTAATTCTTACAAGAACCAAGAATATTAGGTATTACAGATAAAGAAAATCTCAGAGAGGCATTTCAATTACCTGCATCGCCACAAAACCAGAAGTAGTAATAGAGTCAGAATTGAACCTACGTTGGTCTGACTTCAAAAACTGTATTCTTCCAAATAAAGCAGTTGATAATAAAATGATACAAATAACTGGGAAAGAAAAAAGATCCTTAAATAATTATCCCCACCTATTTAAATAAGATAATTTATACAAAGTGCTCCATATGGCATCTAATATAATCATACAATTAACACAAAAAGTGGTCACAACTTTTATTTGAACAGTTACAAAAACTGGGTTTTACAGATGTATTAGTCAGAAAAAGCTAACTGCTATATAAGACATCCACATCTTGGTTATTTAACAAAATAAAGTTTTAATTCTTACACCTGTCATAGTCCAACAGTGATCAGATTAGTCGGGTTGAGGTGAAGGGGAGGGTCTCCACGCAGTTTACTCAGGGGCTTAGGCATTTCCCATACAGTGGACCTGAAATCTTTAGAATTCTCCACTGGAAGATTCCATCTTTGCCCAGTAGCTATGGAATCACAGAGGATGTCACAGCGTATCACAGGGATCGAGCCTGGAATTAGCATATATCACTTCCACACACAGGACATTGGCCAGAATTCAGTCATGTGGCCTGACCCTAACTGAAAGCAAAGCTGGGAAACAGTCTTCTCGTGAGAGCATATAGCTTTGTGTCTGACCTGAGCTAGCAAAACATATCATTGTCAAAATGAGTGGGGACTGGAGTTTTGGCAGTGAGGATGAAACCTCAGTGAATAGGGGTGATGCTAGAGGTCAAATGAAAATTCCTCCCTTTGAGAAGAAACAGTTTTAGTTCCAAAATTACAAAATGTGCTACCAAAGATTGTGCATTTATTTTAGCATTAGAAATATGTCTCACTAGTTTGCCCTCCTTTGTAATGTCAGGATAAGTTAATGCCCAGTGTTTTTAATTACAATTGTGATTTTGTAGCAAATTTTAATAACCCTGGAGTATTTCATAAATTTCCCAATTATGACATCATTTTAAGGCACTATTTAATTCACACTTTATTAAATGTGAAGATTATGAAATTAGAGCTCATTTTTACAAATAAAGAACTAATTTTTTTAAAATTGTAAATTGTGTCATTCTTGAAAGGAAGAAAAAGACTAACGGTACTATCTCATGCCCAAATATGTATAAGTAGCGGTTGAAAAATTGTCTTCCTCCAACTTTGCCAACGTATATGATTCCTAAGATATATTACCACGCCCTATTTACTGTCCTTGGCCTGGCTTCAACTGGAGCCTGCCAATTCCTTCTGAAACAGCCAGAAACTTGTGGCAACTTTATTACAAATGGTTTTCTTTTTTCCATGAAATATTTTACTCTATTTTTTTTTTCTATGTTATGACTTTGGGAAGAACTTTGTTCCAAGATGGTGGCTGACAGTTTTACCATTGCACTTAACTACTAAGCTCTCAGCAAAGGATTTCTAGAAGGGAATTTATGATTTTAGTACTGTTGACATTTTTAATTCAAATTGCAAATTTCATTCATCCACGCATTTATTCTTTCATTCCGGAGTATTTTCGGCGTATCTTCTATGTGTCATGTACAGGAATATAACTTGAACACACCCTGACTCTGAACTCATATTCTTTTGGAGAAAAGAAACAAGTAATAATAAAATAAAATTTGATCTGTGAAAAGTGTTATAAAGAACACAAATGGGGTTTCTGGGTCTTTTTGTAATAATAATTGGATCTTTAAAATAGAGAAAAATCTGAGGAAGCCTACTTCAACGTAGACGGCTGGGGGTGGGAAGCCCTCGGTGGAGGTTTAAGCTGAGACTCAAAGGATGAGAAAGATCCAGTCCCATGAAAGGACAAGAAAAGAGAAAATATGAAGTCTCTGAGATGGGAGAGTTCGGTGTGTGACTGATGCCCTGAGCCTGTGGCTGAGGACGTAGGTGATCGGGAAGGAATGTAAGGCCCTCTTAGTCATCGGAAGCAGTTGAAGGATGTTAAGTCGGGACTTGTCTTACTCCTGTGATATGACTTACACTTTTAAAAGATCATTTTTGTGGCTTATTAGGAGAATAGATTGAAAAGGGTAAAAATGCGAGAGCAGTTAGGACTGCTGCGGGCAAGAGAAAACTGTGGCTAGGATGTGGGTGGTGCCAGCGAAGATGAAGGAAGTTGAGTTTGAGATCTATTTGGGAGCACCGCGGAGAGCCTGCTGGGAGGCCGTGAGGGATGAGAAGGGAACAGTCAGAGGTGACTCAGGCTCCTGGCTGGTCACTAAGTGGATGACTATGCCCGGGGCGTGTCCAGGGGGGGTTAAACAACACACTTGGAATGTGTTGGGGTATCTCAGGCTCTTTGAGATGCCTATGACACATTAAATATAGATTGCACACAGGCAGCTGGATAAAAGCCTGGATCTAGAAGGAAAATTTGAGCTAAAGACGCAATTAACATTTATCAGATTATAGATAGTATCTACATTCTTAGGGACGTGTGAGATCATCTGTGAAAGAATATATGTGCGTAAGAAAAGACTGCTTAAAACCTAATTGTGAGAAATTTCAATATTTAAAAGATAAGTAGAGGAGGAAGCTCAGGTATGCAGTCTATATCCAAATGGGAAATGGCAGTGACGAGGGGGAAAAACATTAAAATTAACCCAGTTTTCTCTTTGCTAGGTGCTGTCTTCATTGTGGAGGCTTGAGAAAACAGAGCTTTGATCATGTGTACCTACCAGATATTTGAATCAGGTTCTTCAATGCTAAAGTCATATATAAAATGCTGTTTTAATGTTTGTAACAGACTTCCAACCTAATGTATCTTATAATGTCCATGTGTATTACGATTTCCATAAAATCATTGCCATTTTTATTTATTTTGTCTAGATGTAAAGCAGACAGCATGTCACATTACACGTATTGCTAAAATTCCAGCAGCCTAATGTATACAGATTGGTGAATTTTGAATGATCTGAAGTTCATGAATACCTTGAGGTTGGTTTGTTTTGTCTTGTTCAAACTTTGGATATTATGTTTTGCAGTTTAACATATTTCTTGAGAGGAAAGAAATGTTTAGATTTCTAGCTAGATATAAAAATTGTCAGAGAGAATAGAAGTTAAACATACAGGGAAGCAAAGGTAACACATCTGGGAAAATACTAGAAAAGGCTTTAAATAGTCTAGACAGATGCATTCAGAATGTTTTATTTTTAATCTAAATTCTAAAGAAAGAAAGATTACCTTTTGGGAAAACTAATGATCATTGTAGGCTTAGACATAAAATAATTGCTAATTGCTCCATTTTTTTAGAAATCATATGTCATTTTTTTTCAGTAATACAATTGTAATATTAGAGATAAAAATATACATAGATATTTGGTTTTGATGATTTTTTTCTCTGTGCCATTTCTATAACAACCTGATTATTCACACCTGCCAATGTGATGGGCGAGAATGTCAGCTTGCCCTTGAATGCCAAATACTATTTTCAGACCCTTGAGTTTTTCCACTGGTTCAATCCATTTTGCATGCTTCTGACACGCCTCTTAGAAGACCAATTTGCTTATATTCCTTTCTTAAAACCTATTTAGTAGAATCCTCACTGATTAGCTTGGCATTCAAAGCCTTCTACCGTCTTGTCATATCTCACTTTAAATCTGTTTTTCCCACTGCTCACCCTTCCCGAGGCAATCTCTGTGTTATGGTTTGACTAATCAACTCGTGGTTCTTTATGTGTGTCATGTTAATTCCTATCTTAAAATATTTCCTATGTATTTCTACCTCTACATTATAATCACCCCACTGTGTCATCTGCTTCCTCCTTTGATACAAGCGGAGGGCAAGACTGAGCCTTCTGTGTGAATCTGCACATCACCTAGACGAGTGCCATGTCATAGACAGCAGGCTGTCAATAAATGTTTCTTGGTCAACTAGATGATTTGCATGCAGAATGCTTTTCATGAGAAGGGTGAGGAAAATCATCAGAGAGGTTAATGGGATTAGATTTAAACCTGCTGTATCTGCCTTCAAAGTTCACGTCTGTTATGCTATCCCACACTGACTCCCATGGAGTAGGGTGTGTCTTGGTCCATTTTCTGCTGCTATTACAGAATACCACAGACTGGGTAATTTATAAAGAAAAGAGATTTATTTGGCTCACAATTCTGGATGTAGGGAAGCCCCAGGGCATGGTGCCAGCATGTGCTTAGTCATGTGGTGAGGGTCACCCCATGGTGAAAGAGCAGAAGACAGAAGAGAGTGCACAAAACGGAGAGAGGCCAAATTTATCCTTTTATCATAGCCCACTCCTGTGATAACTAACCCACTCCCACAATAATGGTATTAATCTATTCATGAGGGAACAGTGCTCGTGACATAATGAACCCTTGAAGGTTCTACCTCTTACTACCATCACAGTGGCAGTTCAGTTTCAGCATGAGTTTTGGAGGGGGCATTCAAACCATAGCACTGTCAGTAGTCACCTCTCAGATTACATTTTTTTTCTCAAATAATTTTATGAGTAGAAATCTGGTCAGTCCTTGATGTTTTACAAACAAAAAGATCACCTAATATGTGCAATGTGCATAAAGAGAATCTTATTTGAGGATTTAAGGTGTTGGACAGCATAATTAGAAGGCAGACTTTTGGGAGATGCTGTCTTTTTCTTCTTCCCTTCAGTTTTTCCTAAATACATGTTTTGAGATGGAGCTCCTCATGGCTAGGTGAAAAGGAAGAACACATAACCAAGAGGTAGGATGTATAGTGGATGCTGTTGTGTGCTACCCAGAAACCCTTTTAGGACTGGGGGAAACTCATTCCCGCAGCCGCCATGGGGACTGCTGGGTGTTGACATCTCACAGCTAAGTCCTTATGTGGAAATCACTCTCAGTCAGCGTTATGTCTCCTCCCTAGGAAGAGCCTGCACCCAATGCTGATTGATATGGGGATACAAAGGCCTGGACCCCTCGCCTAATAACTGGCAGCTCTATAGGGAACCTCAGCTCCGGAGCTCCCTGGAGAACTGGTTGAGGTCTGTATTGCAGCTACATGGTGGTTCGACCTTGGCCTGTGTTTGATCTGCAGTATTCATTTGTAATTCTCAAGACCATTTCCCTGATAAATCTTGACCACATGCATCTCCAATTTAGAGTTTGTTTCCAGAAAATCAACCTAAGACAACATATACTCATGATAGGCATTCATAACAGCCTGTTCTCACTCTCCTTCCTGCATTTCACAGAGATTTCTATGTGAGATATTTTGAGCCTTTCGGAGTCCAGTTTCTTTACTATTTTCTACTCCCCTCCTCAAGTGTATTGGAAATCATCTCAGCATTTTAGGAATATATGCAGTATTTCTCTTAAAAGTTATTTAATGCTTCTGGCACCTTTGGAGAAGTAGCTTGGTTTAGAACAATAAACATAATATTTGACTCAGAAAACTTGAGTTACCAGTCTGGACCTTATACTTTTTAGCCTTTTAACTTTTTTGTGCTTCAGTTTCTATACTTCAATGTTAGTATAACAACATCTATCCCGTGGTGGATTTCTGATGATGTTCCAAAGAGATTAGAGACATAAAAATGAATTTGTAAATTAGAATTAGGTTATTATTTATAAGCATAACCATATTTTAAAAAGAAATACTATTAATAGTAATCAGTGAATTTTTTACAAGAATATCCTCTTTTTCATCCTCTCTGATTTTTTTTCAGTTTGAATTTGTATAAATCACTTAAAAGTATATAAATTTAGAGTCCCAGAAGACTTTAGGTATTGTCTATTCCAATTTTCTTTCTCCCACAGGATAAAATGGAGGGAACATAATTTTGAAGGATTTGCCACCATTATATGATTAGCTAGAAAAAGATTCACAACCAGAACGTGGGGCTCCCCATTTCCCTAGTGCCTGATAGGTACTTTTTAATTTATTGAGAGCATTGAAATTTTGTCAAATTATTTTTTTACTTGTAATCCATACTTACTGGGTATTCCCTGTTTTGTAAAAATGATTTCTTTCTTTCCCTTTTGTACCTATAATTCAGTTTTTCATTTTCATTTTTCCCTTTTGGTTTAAATTAAGCCTATCAAACTAAGCTTACATAGGCGTATATTAAATATTGTCTCTACAAAGAGCATGCAAGCCCCCTTAATGTGAAATTGAGGCAGTATTAAATATAAACTTAATTTGGTAAACTGATGTCTCAGCAAATGGTCTTTTCACTTCTGTGGACAAACTGGTGTGTTTGTGTGTGTGTGTGTGTGCATGTGCACACATTTTAAAGAATGGCGTTTTCATGCTACCACAAAAACACTCTATATAAGAAAATAACTCACATTTGTCGCGCAGGAGAGGGAGCTACGGGGCTGGTTATAGCTGACTTCTGTCTCTACTTCTCCATTCCCATTATTCTCTTTGATGCTTTTGAGGCCAGCTTTACATTTTAGTAGAGCCATAAATAACGACAATAAGCTGGAAAGGCTGGCGTATACAAGGATGGAGAAAAGAAATAAATAACATATATATTCTAATGTTAAAAGGGCAAGGGGACAGTAAATGTTGAATAAACCCAATTCCAAGCAGAACATGCTGAGAGGGTGAAGAAAAATACCTGTGAGCCTCGAGACCTCCAATTCCAGGAGGAGGCTGGGTCTTAGTCAGTCCGGAGGGTGCTTCCGGAGTGTTCTAGCAAGGCTCTTCTATTCATTGTTATTCAGCTAAGTGTGTTCTAACAAGGCTCTTCTATTCATTGTTATTCAGCTAAGTTTAACGTGGAAAAGCATCTGTCTCTTACCTGTGTACTCCTCTGGCAGCTCCACCCCAATTCCTGCCTCGAGGGTGGGGCCATGCATCCAACAACGCCAGGGAGAACCGGTCACATCCTTGCCTGTGCCTACCTGAATGGCACCAATGTCGTCAGGGCCTGCACAGCTCTTGGTGCAGCCCTGCATAAGGCCTTGCAGAAAAGTATGTATTTCAACTTTCTTTCATTTTCTGACTAGCCTTTCTCTTTGCTCATTTTTGAGGAGCAGATATTTAAAATTTAGATTTTCCTTTCCCATGACAATGTAAGACATACACAATTCATTCATAGTTTATAAACTTGGCAAATATAGACCCTTCTGGACTATGCCTGGTCTTTTGTTGGGATTTTAAAGGCAGCAGGGTCCCTTCTCTGTCCCCAAACAGGATAAAGATTTTGAGAATATTCAATACTTTACCCCAAGAAGTGAGTTAGTTCAGTGTATGTTGCTATTTCCTGGTGAGAAATAATAGCAAACATAGATAACGGCTAAAGGATGGCAGAGTGGAGCCTTCACTTTCCTTGGAATCTAAAAATCTCACCTGAAAGTTGTTTGCAAAGAGTTGGAGCAGAGATAAGGATTGATTTGCTGTGACTTATGTTCTTACCTAATGGCCTGAGGAAGCAATGCTACAGTCTTAGTCCGTTCAGGCTGCTGTAACAAAATATCATAGACTGGGTGGCTTACAAGCAACAGAAATTTATTACTCACAGTTCTGGAGGCTGGGAAGTCCAAGATCAATAGGCCCTCAGGTGCTGGCACATTCCCTGTCTGGTGAGGGCCTGTTTCCTAGTTCACAGAGCCTCCTTGCTATGTCCTCATGTGGTGTTAGGGTCAAGGCTGGTCTCTGAGGCCTCTTTCATGAGAACACTTACCCTCTTATGAGGGTTCCACCCTTACGCCCTAATCACCTCCCAGCAGCCGCACCTCCTAACACCGTCATACTGGTGATTAGGTTTTAGTATATGAACTTGGGGCGACACAAACATTCAGTCCATAGCAGCTACCAGTGTAGCAGCAGTCAGGAACACTATCTGATATGCAGGAAGACCGTACTGATAAAAGTAAACACTGATTCCAAGATTCAAGAGGTGATTAGAAGTAAGGGATTATAAAGATTACAGAAAACACAGTGACAATGCTTTTAAAAAAAAGAAAAGAAAAGAAAAGAAAGGCTACTTTCTTGTGTGAGTAACAGCAAGAATATTAAACCAGGAGCATCAGCCAATCGACATTCCTGTCCTGCTGTGGGAAGAGGGCAGACACTCAAGTCAGCGCCAGGCTAGCCGGTACATCTCCACTCCGCTGGCCTCTGACACCAGATAATTATATTCCTTCTTTTCTTTCAGATGTATCTTTCATCTCAAAGCTGTCTGACCTTTCCTGTCAGTGCAACCAACAAAGTTGGCTGGGCAGGAAGTGACCAGGCATTGCAGGCCTTCCCAAACCAAGGAAATTATGTATTTCAGCCGCTCATACCAAATTTTTTGTAATGCCAAGCTATGCAGCTCGGCTGTCAGAGCAATGAAGTGAAAATAACATTAGGAGCCAAATGCCTAAACCCTCAAGAAATGTCATGGACAAGAAGAAAAAACAAGTAAAAGGTTTTCCTTATTACTATTTTTTTATTGTTTAAATATATGAATTTTGTTATCAGTGCACTGAAAATGGAATCGGTGACCTGTCGGACCAAATGCTTATGTTCAAGAAATGCCTTGAACTTTAAATAAACTCTATGTTCTTTTCTTCTGGATTAATTTACTTGCAGATGTGTGACATTGCTTGGGAATATATACCCAGCTGGAAAATACAGACAAGGGCAGGGCAGAACCTAATTTTCTGACTAGTCCGGCTTTGCTTAACAGACAACAGCTTTCAAAAGAAACATGAACTTCTCCTCTTTCTTATTCACTTCAGGGACAAAAAGATTGAATTGAGTCAGAATTAGAAGTTTCCCTCCAGTGACCACAAAATAGCATTTTAAAATCTTGTTGTGTTTTGTTTTTGCTGCCGTTCTGATTTTTTTTTTTTCCCCTTTTCCTTGGCAGGCTTCTGAATTTCTAAGTAACCTAGTCCTGCGCCTCCTTATTCCAGCACTTATTAGCAGAAAGGATGCATTAAGTAGCTATGCAGCTGTAGGGCATTCACGTTACCTCTCCTCTCTGGGCCTTAGCTTTTTCTCTGCAAACTGATAAAGAAACCTAACTCTAACCCTAACCCTAATCTCCTGCTCAAATGGTTGATTTATTTTCTAGGTCTGTGTGAGTTTGCCTTTTGGATGTCCCATTGGGGGAGGTGGAATCTCTTACCATAGTCCCAAATACTAGAGAATCATCTAGTTAAATGGCAGCAGCCAGTTTTTAAGCAGAATGAATTATAAGACTTAAGGGGTATATTAATTTCTGAGGTCTGCCGCAACAAATTATCGCAAACCAGCTGGCAAGAAACAACAGAAACGTGTGCTCTTACAGTTCTAGAGGCCAGAAATCTGAAGTCAAGGTGTCAGCTAGGCCATGTGTCCTTTGAGGACTCCCGGGTATAGTCCTCGCTTGGCTCTCTCCTAGCTTCTGTGGCTACCTGGCACCCTTGGCCTTCCTGGGCCTGCCTATGCATCACTCCAATGTCTGCCTCCGTCTTCTCCTCTGTGTCTGTCTGTCTTCTCCTTCTCAGCCTCTCATAAGCACACCTGTCATTGGATTTAGGGATTATCATCTCAAGATCTTTACCTGAACTGCATCTGCAAAGACTATTCAAAGTAAGGTCACACTCTGAGGTTCCAGGTGGACATATCTTTTGGGGGTCACTAACTCACTACACAGGGAAGGCCTTGGGGTTCAGGTTAAGAAATAGCAGCTGGCCCTCAGAAACTATCAGAAACAGTCATTAGGAAGCCCCGTGGACGCAAAGCTCATTTCCTCGGGCCTCCTGTTTCTCCTTCTAGGCTGCATGGATCCTCCTTCTGCTTCTTGTATGTCAGCTCCTTTCCTTTTTCTCTGCAGCCTGGGCCTCCTGGCAGAAGATGACCCTACAGATAGTAGACTTATATGCATTTAGCTCAAGAGCAAATAGAGAGTGACTAACCTCTCAGTCTCAATTCTACATTCCTGAGAAAAATAATCTCATGGACTAGTTTAGGTCAAGCCTCTAATGGTGTGTCCCTTCAACTGTGGCTGGAGAGTGGCCAGCTGAGTGGGTCCTGGGAGGGAAAGGCATTTTCAGTTTGATAAAGTGTTTTAAATAAAATCACAATGACATGAAAGTTAATAATAAAGAGGTTTTTGTACTCTTTACGATATTGTTGATTGAGACACCATTTAAGTTTTTAAAACTATTCCCCCAATACCTGAGAGCTATCTAATATGGTTGCTGGGTTTATACTTCCCAGACACCAAGGACCTATCCTAAGTTAACTATCAGTTTTAGTGCTCTACTATTAATATCATAATAAGAGCCTGTGGGGGCAGTCAAGTAGTTTGCAGAGACTTGTCTTGAAAATCTTTCAGAAAACTGCAGGATATATGTTGTCTGCAATTGGAATAACACGCTCGGCTCCCGTCAGAGGCTCCTTTCAGTTCCGTGAAATTTTCTGAATATATTAATTTATTGATGGGGCCATCTATGGGGCCTATGAGATGTGATCTCTTTCTTCTGGAAACAGGTCACTACACGTCAGTAATGGAAGAATATACCCTGGAACGGAGGGTGTTTATGTGTTTGGGGCTGAGGTGGTGGTGGTTTTGGGTGTTAATTAGCAGGACAGGAAGAGAACCAGTCAGAACACTGAATGTTAAAATAGGGAAATTAGAAGTGCTATTCTGGTTGGAAATCCAAAACAGGCCCAGGGAGACAGAGTAAAATACGATGACCATTGTTAAATAAAATAAGTTCTCCTTTCCCTTGACAAATCAGTGAGCTTTCAGAAGTGTGTGAAGCTTGGGTTTCAGACATAAAATATGAACTTATATGGATATGGGGTGGCCAGCCCCTATGGTACAGCTTCCAGATATAAAAGGAGAAACAACTCTAGGAATCTTAGTGTGAAATTCAGGCATTGAAGAAGGCTGAATAGGAAACGTGCCAGAGGTTCAAACCTTATCAAATAGAATGGCTATGTGCAAGGTAAGAAATTGGTTGGTATGCGAAAAGCAGGCTTGTCGATTTCATATACTAACTGTTGAAATAATGCTGCATGTGTTAACTGAACGAATTAGGAGAAAAATGTGATAAGAAGTGCAAACTTATTGAAATAGGCTTAGAAGTCATAGAGAGAATTTTGGGTACGGAAAATAAAGTAGGATGACCTGACAATTTATTATAATAGAATATACGAATTACCTGGATAAATTTACAGAAGAGTGGTATTAATATGGCTGTTATATGCTATAGACTGAATTGTTTCCCTCCAAAATTCATTATGTTGAAACCCTAACTCCCAATATGACTGTATTTGGAGATAGAGCTTTAAGGAGGTAATTAAGGTTAAATGAAGTCATTAGGGTGGGGTCATAATCTTACAGGATTGGCGGCTTTACAGGAAGAGGAAGGGAGAGATCACTCTCTCTGTCTCCACTCCCATGTACAGAGAAGAGGCCATGTGTAAACACAGCAAGAAGGCGGCCAACCACAAGCCAGGAAGAGATCCCTCACCAGAAACCCACCTGCTGGACCTCAGTCTGGGACTTCCAGCCTCCAGAACCGTGAGAACATAATTTTCTGTTGTTTAAACCACCAGGTCTATGGTATTTTGTTACAGCAACCTGAGAAGACTAGTACATATAACCATAATCATAATTATAATCAGATATATGTATGATATGTTTACATATTTTTTTCTTTATGCTATGAAATTAACCTGACCTAGTGCTCATATTTAGAGGGAAGATACCACCTACTGTACTTTTCCTTTTTGGATAGGTTTAGCATTTTATGTATAATTGGATTTTTGATTAGATAAAATTCAGAATCAAACTACCATTATAATGGCATTTTTAGAGAAAAAGAAAGGCTAGGGAGTAGAAGGCAGGGAGACCATAAAGCTGGACATATAGCCCAGGAACTCCACAACAACTCCTTGTTTTCCTCCTAAATAAGGAAGCAACCTTGTTGATCACTGGTTTTGATTAAGAATCAAGAGAATCACGGATGCCTGCACATAAGTGTGTAAATTCATTATCAGAGAAATGCAAGTTAAAACCACAATGAGATTATCACCTCACACCTGCTAGAAAGGCTAGTAACAAAACGATACAAGTTAATAAGCATTGGTGAAGATGCAGAGAAAAGGGAACCCTTGCACACTCTCGGTGGGAATGTAAATTGGTACAGCCCTTATGGTAACAGTGTGGAGGTTTGCTAAAAAATTAAAAATAGAACTACCATATGATCCAGCAGTGTCACTGCTCGGTAGATATCCAAAGGAAAGGCAATTAGTATGTTTCAGAGATATTTGAATTGTCATGTTTGTTGCAGCATTATTCTCAATAGCCAAGATATGGAACCAACCTAAGTGTCCATCAATGGATGAATCAATAAAGAAATGTATATACACAATGGAATACTATTCAGCCTTAAAAAAGAAGGAAATCCTGGATGGTTGAACCTGGAGATCATTAAGTGAAATAAGCCAGGCACAGAAAGACAAATACCACCTAATTTCACCTATATAATTATACATGAAATCTAAAAATGGTGCACTCATAGAAGTAGGGAATAGAATGGTAGTTACCAGGGGTTTGGGAGATGTTGGTAAAAAAGAAAAAAAAAAGGATGTAATTTCAAACAAGAAGAAAGGAGTATTAGGGGCTATCTGACCTGAATGGCCCACAAACACAGCAGCTGTCACTCTGTTTACCTTTGCAATTTTCATTTTGTAGGTGGACCTGTCATAGCCATTGCTAGAATTAACAAATGAGTGGAATGATTATAAGCAAACTTTGATGAGTCTATTTTGTTAATGCTTATGGTAAGGCAAATTCAGAGATTATGGGTTTCTCACTTGGGAATGCCAATAACACATTTGTGCATAACCTCCTCAAATAATTTTTTCCTTCAAAGATATAACTCTAATATATGAATGCACAAATACTTCAATATGCTTACACATTGGTAAATCGAGGTTTTAGTGTTGATGTTGGCATGTGCATTTCATCAGGCATTTCCCTTAATGAAAAACATTTGAATTTCCTCAGTTTTCTACTTCATCAATCCCAGACTTCTCTGGTTGTCAATCCCTTCTCCAATCAAGCTCTACCCTATTCATCCAACAATATCCAATGTGCACAGTCTAGTTAAACCCACCTCCTCTTCACCTATGCCCACTTTGTCCACACGTCAGGCAGCTGTCTCAGATCAAAGATGGAGCACTTTCTCAAAGACCTCAGCTTTCACACACTCAACTCCCCATCAGAGCACTTAATTGGAGGCTTAGGTATACACTACATCAATTTGTAGTATGCTACCTTACTTTCCTAATTTTCTACTTGTCACTCTATTTCCTTGCAACTGCTCTGTAAGCACAAGCACCTGTATAATGAATAGCCAAGTATGAAGTTCGGAAACAATCAAAGTGTTGACAATGCCATTTCCTAGGTCAGATCTGAGTGGGTGGGGATAACTGAAAGTTGAAGGCAATTCCAGAACCAGCTGATTTTCAGCAAGGATAGCAGCAATTACTCCCCTGCTGATCAGCAGTTACACCCTGCAGATACTCCAGCCCCCACCCCACCATGAGGTAGCTGCTCCTGCGATTATCTTGCTGCCCTGAGAATTCAGACCTGGGGAAGTAAAAAGTCTGTCATCAACTTAGGACTTTCCATTGCTATAATCTCAGGACTCAAATCATTTTAAAAATGTCATTGAATGGAATTGAGTCTGGCTCTTATGTTCAACCCAGATGAAAAAAAAAATGGAAACATGAAATATAAGTCTAAGGTGACTTTTTAAAAATTATATTTTCTTTCTGGAAGTGGCAGAGCAAAATCTATAACAAAATGTTTATAAAACTTTAATATATAAAATTATAAGTAAAATACATGCATATGAAATGCATTTCTTATAATTTTTATACAATTTTGTAAAATTAATCATATATCTATAAAATATATACAAATACACCTCTATCTTTACACAGATTTCTTTGTATAGATCTATCCAGACAGGCACTGCCCTTTAAACTTTTATATATTTTAATCTCCAGTGAGAAACACCAAAGTGAACTAGGTCATTTCTTTCCATGGTGGAGCTGATGGCTGACTCCAAGCTGTGACCAAATGATCTCTCCTTGAGGCTGGATGAGAAATATGAACACGGGCTTATTTTTCCTTATGCGTATTTTCAAAAGTTTATTAATAATTTTACTTTCATGTTGATGAGAGTTAACTTTTAGAATAATTTATTTTATACAAAAAAAAAGGACTAAGAGAAGAGCTCTTTATCTCTTCATGATGATATAACTTTTGCGGTGGAATCTCTAAAAATCTTAAAAGACAATAGTGTGTTTGAGAGGAAATATGGGGCCTGGCTCAGAATCCTGTAGTTCAGACATCTCCTGTCACCTTTATAAATTCTATACTCTGAAGACAGGAAATATGTCCCAACTATTAGAAACTTTTAATTAAAACTGATTTGTGTTTTTCTGCTGTTTTCCTTTATTCAGTTTGTTAGACCAAAAAATCTCTCTTTTTTAAGTAGAACGGAACATAAACGACTCAGACTTCCCTAAGAAAATTAAAGGATGATAGATAAGGTCCATATACATTATTTATAATAATTAGTTATGCCTCCAGGATGTCCTGCACTGTGCCAAATTTTTTGTATGCATCATCTCATTTAATCTGCACAGCAGTCCTGTGCAGTAAATACAATTCTCATCGTCATGTTCTGAGGAGAGGGCTGAAGTTTAAATTGCCTAATGTCATAGTAATGGCAGATCCCAAATTAACACCTGGACATTCTGAGTCCAAAGCTAAGGCCTTTAGTCACTCTTCTAGTCTGCCTCCCAGACAAAAACAGTCTTATCTACCAGCTTATTCTCAGCTTGAGATAAGAATGTCTCTTGAAAGCATAGTTATATAATGACAGGCTAGAAACAAGCCCCATGCAGTGTATTTTTGTTTACAGGGAAAGAACTCTTCCTCTCAGAGAAGGTGAGGGACACCTGGTGAGTAGATGTCACCCCCCCCCCATACACACCCCTAGCACTCGGACCTACCCATTGGCTTGGATATAGACAAAGGTCTCTTTGGGGAATAGATATGCCCGTTATTGAGTTAGGTCATTTTGGGAGTATGGATGTGTGCGTTAGCCTGTTCATTTCTCCTTGTCTTTAATGCCATGAGTGAACTCGGGCAACTTTACAAAACTTAACTTCTCACATCTTCAGTATCCTCAGTCACTGAACAATAATCTCTGTGTGCTCCCAGAGTTGATGTAATGATGGGTTTGAAAAACCTCTTGAAAAAAGAAAACAAACAAAACAAAAATGCTATTCAAATACTGAGTTTCTTTTATATTCTGTTAAATGTAGAGCCTAAAGACAAAAAGGTTGCTCTAGATCACCATGGCCCATAAAAAAGTATTTTTCTTAAGTATTTCCTCTTAAAATGAGGAAATTTCAGATACATGTTTTGTTCTTTGAATGACTTAAACATGGACCAGGGCAAAATCCCAGTGTGGTCATTAGTTTTTGTGTCATAGCTTCTGGGATGAGGAATGGGAATATTTTAGATAAAGAATTATGTCGTGCTGCCAAGTAAAGTAACAGTAATTTGGGCGTTTACGAATGGTGCCTGGAGGGTGCGTGTGTGTGTGTGTGTGTGTGTGTGTGTGTGTAATTGGAGGAGGGGACAGTGGATTAGAGAAAGGAAAGAGAGGCTCAGCGAGATGGCAGGCTGCCTGAACGTCAGAGAGATGTGGGCAGTGACATTTCCTTTAGCAGGGAAGGATTAATAAACTGCTAGGAAGAGTAACCTGTTCTTCTTTCTAAGCATTCTCGGTAAAACTCTGATAAACACACTCGCCTTGTATTGACGGTGCTCTGGGGAAAGCTGGAAGGGGCAGTCTTGAGTCTAGGCCGTGGCCAGTGGCAAAGCCAGCAGAGGCCCAAGGCTGAGCGTGGAGCAGCGGTGACAGTGGGCAAGAGTGGAGGGACAGGCGGAAGGTGGACTGACTCCCAAGCAGACGAGAGAAAGGCCACTGCACTTTCAGGTCGTAGAGGGAGAAGACTTGCCAAGGAGGAGCGAAGGAAGGATTCTGCTACTGTTGAGGGTGAAGTTTGAATCCCCTTACTTGGATATTAGAGGAAAAGAGGCATCCGTGGAGATGACTTGGCATCATAGTTATTTCTGGGCCTTTGTGCTGCCTACCTTCCCATGTGCCGTGCCACAAAGTTAGTTCCCTAAGCACAGACGCCCCGTCAGTACCAGCTCTATTGCTGCCTCTAGTGACCAATGCAGACCCATAAAGTGTCATAAAGAAGTCCTTACTTCAGTGTGCACCTGCAAATATGGGCCGCTGCTGCTAGACACCCTAAAGGTGACATTTCTCCCTCTCTTACCCTGGGATAGGCTGTTGCTCTTAGTTCTCTGTTCTGAGCATCTTTGCTCTTCACTGTCCCCAAGAGTGACTTTAGACGGCCTCAGCTGTTTGGGACAGAAAAACATGACTTCCAGGCTGAACACAGCCTGAGAAAAGTTACTGACGTGGCTGCTTGCTGTGGCGCGTTGGCAAACTCTTCCAATTCCACCCCAGCAGCCGTGCTCTCAGTCAACGCTGCTCAGAGCACTCGAGCTGGATGCTTCAGGGAGGAAGGGTGGCCTTGTCCTCTGTTCTCTGCATACACGTATCTTCGGTCCTTTCTCCTTGTGAGGGATTACCTTCTCTTGATTATCTTTCTCTGTTACTTTATCTAAAGTATCTTCCCCCTCCTACTTTTTATCCTACTACCTGGTTTCGTTTCTTCATTAGCACTTATAAATTGAAGTTATTTTGTGAGTCTATTGCTTTAAAGTTTATCACCCACATACTTACTAAAATATAAGCTACTTGAAGTTGGGGCTTTATTCTTGCTGTTGACAACTATATCCCCGAACAGTCTACAGTGCCCAGCATGTGGTAATCACTCAATAAATACTCATTAAATTCATGAGTGAATGAAACATGCTCCCTGTTTTTAACTTCCTTGGGCTTTCCTGTTTCTATTCCTAAAATATGGGAGCTGTAGTTAGTCTCCTCATTTTCAGGAGGAACTGCTCAAAATAAGACAAGTAAGAATGAAAAGTCACAAAGCAAAGCAAGATGGACCATGCAATGGATAGCTGAGAGTTCAAAATGTATATTAGATATAGCTCTGTTTTCTTTTAAAGGAAAGTTTGTTAACCAAGAACAAAACTGACTCCTGGAGTAGATAAAACTGGGCTAGCAAGTGCATTTTTCAGAACCTTAAACTATGGCTTCAGAATGGGCTCATCTTTAATTAATGAAAGGTCTGACACTGTTTAATAGTGGACAGAGGCAGGTCGCTGTTTCCTGGGCCAGAAAGATTGGCCTATTTCCACTCTATTTTTTCCCAAATGTGTTTTGACTGCCAGTGATCAATAAAGATTCCATTTGAATATGTACAGTAACAAAAATGACACAGTGCCTCTTCCTTTCTTTCTTGTCTTTTCTTTTGACCAACCAATGTGGCCTTTTTTTGGACCATGCTGCTCAATGGTTATACCTGGGGGAAAAATGTTAAAAGGCTCCTGAACCATAAAAATACAAACATAATGTGAAAATAATTCTGGAAGTCTTGATGAACGTTATCTTTTAGATTTCATACATTAGTTTGCTTTGCTATGTTGGGACTTTGGTTTATATGAAAACTGAATAATCACAATTATTAATGATACAATAAAAAGAGAATGGTATTTTTTTGTTGCTTTTTTTTTAGACAGAGTCTTGCTCTGTCATCCTGGGTAGAGTGCAGTGGTGTCATCATAGCTCACTGCAACCTCAAACTCCTGGGCTCAAGTGATCCTCCTGCCTCAGCATCCTGAGTAGCTGAGATAACAGGTGTGTGCCACTATGCCAGCTAATTTTTCTATTTTTAGTAGAGACAGGATCTCACTGTTGCTCAGGCTGGTCTTGAACTCCTGAGCTCAAGCAATTCTCCGACCTCAGCCTCCCAGAGTGCTAGGATTATAGGCGTGAGCCTATAATGTGCTTTTAAAAGTAAATCTCATGCGGTTAAACCATATGAATCATTTGTCATCATAGAACAGAATGAATTTACATTCCATAGCTGAATTGTAGCATCCCACAGCAATGAACATGTATAAGCACAGAGAATCAGAACAGGTAGAGTCATAGGGTATAGTCCAATCAGCTGAGGGGATCAGGGAAGCATCTTTCTTCCCTGCTCTGGTCATACGATGACTATACTATTGGCATGACAATACTTTTTTGCCTGTCCCTCAAATTTCAGGCACTGCTTATATTTGTCAGATGTCTTTACACGAAGGCAACAACATCTATACTTAGGAATATTTAATTCACTAAATGGCCTCATTAAAATTAATGAGTGGGATGTGAAAGACATTTTGTAATAAGAATAGTTTTTTAAAAATATGAAGCAATTTCTAGTCCAGATATGAGCAGTAAAATTAAACCGAATGTGAACTGTTTGGTAAAAGACACAATGAGATTTATTCAGATTATGTGAAGTTTTTCCTGGGAAAAAAAAAATTGGTATGCATATGAATGACCCTATATAAATGTTAATGACATATATTAACACTTGAAGTGATAAGTAGCAAAAATAAATAAAAGTAGTTTTAGAACATATGTCATTTCAAAAGTTTAATATGAGTAGTTTTTGATAAATCACAATAATATACAAAATTTTATTTATATGAACTAAAAGGCAATAATTTGAATAATAGAAAAAATAGATTTCCCCATGTAATAAGAATATCTAGAGCCCTGCCACCTAATTTTGTGGGATAATGAGCTATGATATTTTTCCTTAAAAGCATTTTTAGAAGGATCAAGTGAACTTAGGTGATGAATTCTTTTCAAGTAGTATAAAGAATTCTAAGAGCTAAGTGATTTTTTGATTGTGTCCTAATAAGAAATTAAAAATAAAATTGATATTCAGAGAGAATCTTCTAGTCCTTCCTTTATAATATCACATAATTTCTTTGTACTAATCAAGTGTCACAACCCAACTAGGATTCTGTGGTTTCCAATTGGTTTAGGGTTAGGATGATTAAATGTCCTGGTTTTAGTGCTGAATGGCCCATACTGAAGAAAACCCTTAAATGCCAAACAAATCTCGACATTAGGTCATCCTAACCTGGCTTCAAAGACATTCAGCTCTATGGCTCATCTATTATAGTCTTGGCAAGTTTATCTCATGGACACTTTTTCTAGCTTTTTCTTACCACTTGCTATACTTCTTCCTGTCTACACCTCTCATATGCTTTTGGTATTTTTTGGTTAACCAAAGTCCTTCAATGAGGCATCCTACTTAGGAAGTTATCTGTGTGTAGTCATACCCCTATTTCCAACAGTTACATCAAAACTCACTTCTTGCTGTAGGTGCTGCTTTCTACGAGGGGACTATAAACTGATACATTAAACTGTGCTAGTTAATGATAATGCATAGTGATACTTGTATTTCCAGAGAAAATAGCTTAGCACAAAGAAGTATCAACTATATAGTATGCATATTTAAAAAAGCTCTCTAAATGAATATAGGAGAAAATAAATGAATGAATTGAATGAGTGTTAAGATTTTAAAGTACAACATAAGAAGCCTAAAACAGGCGCTATTGTGAATGTAAGTCAATATGCACACAGGCACATATTAATGAGGGCGCTCTTCTGCAGAACTTGAAGATATTTGCAAAGTGGGATATCACCTCTCTTGACTGCATTACTGTGGAGAAATTAAGGATTGGTTTTACCTCATGGTCATTAATTTCCTTAATCAGCCAGGGTTTGGCATTTGGCATTATGGTTTGTATGTGAATCTTGAGCAGAACACATTGTATTGGTTGTAAATTTTGAATTAATGTAGACATATCTCCCTTTCTCATGGTCACATATTAGAAAAAGTGTTGAGCCTGAGCTTTTCCCCCCAGAGGATTCAGATGTGTTTGGTTGTGTACAAGCGACTCAGAAAAAAGTTCACGGCAGAAAGGAGAGTTTTGGGTGTACAAGTCGGGTCCCAGGACAAGAAGTCCAAGTGAGAGACCTTGCTCGTGTGGTTTTCTTCTCCACCTTGTCTCTGCCTTACCCATATTAGAGCCTTGTGCTGGAGCTCTTAAAAGGGGAGACCATAACAAAATATATGGAAAAACTATTTTACTAAAGGTCTGTGAGATTTTGCAAGTTCAGGGCAGCCTGGACAAAATAACCACACTGGATCGTATAATGACGTGTGGTCCAGGGATTGGGTCTAGTAAAATTAACCTTTGATCATGGAAACCGCAAAGCTAATACCTGAAGGAAGAGTGGGACTCCTGAATGGTGAGGCAGCTCAGCTGTACCATAAACAAATTAGGAAAAGATACTATTTTGCCATTTATACTCTCTCTGAAGAAGACAACTGTGGCTGCATTGGCTTGTTTCTGAGTTTTGTTACAGACATCTGAGATATAAGCACAGCCAAGGAAATGTTTCTCTATTAACTATTTAGGGGATATTTTTAATCTCCTTGGACATATAGCCTATAGAAACACCAGTGATGTGTGTGTATATACATTATGCATATATACACATATGTATTTACATACACACGTCTGCCTGGTCTTCTAATTCAGAGGGCTTCACCATAGTTTCAGTCATAAAAACTATTATTGGCATCATAGTGCTGTTCAGAGAGTGTCAATAAAGTTGAGTAATACTGCCATGCTTATAATTTGAAAAGTGCGTCATGTGTGCAAAATAAGCAAAGATTATCAAACATCAGGAAGCTCCAAAATATTATCCTTCATCATTGTTAATTTTTGTTATGTTATACTTTCACCTTTCAATTTCATTAGGTATTTAATCATTTTAAATTCTCAAATTATTGGCATATCAAGCTCCTCTAGGGGGGAGGAAATTGAATGACAAGCACAGAATTAAAATATAATCCTCAAAGAAATTAGCTCTTTAAATCCATTTTAGATTTTAGTAGAAGTTGAGAAGATGTGCCTTTTGAAAGTATGCTGAATGGAGTCCAGCAACTCAGCTATTCTACATTAATATGAAAAATTAGTACTAACTTTTTACTTCTGATAGGTTAGTACTAACTTTTTACTTCTGATAGGTTTGCAAAAAAACTATACAAGCATATTGGAGGTACATGGGGTACTAACACAGTATGCTTTCAAACATGAAGTCTTAACCACATTCGAAACTGCGCTCAACTTTCTTTTGTATATTCCTTTGAACAAGGACCTCACTGAAATAGGATGGAACAAGATTGTAGCAGTCTTTTAGGAACCAACTCTGCTCCACTTTTGTAAAGCCTTCTTCTTATTACCTGGAACTTTGCTCTCTTTGACGTGTTTCACACATTGACTTTGTGTTGCTTTCCCCTTTTCTAACCCCCCTGAGATTTTTCTTGGGTAGATATATGAAGTTTATAAGTCAGAAATTTCAAGGGTCATTCCTTTAGGCTATCAACCAATGAACACATATGGCAGAACACAGAGAAGCAATTGTTTCATCATGAGGACCATATTGCGAGTCCCAGCTGCCTTCAAAGCTAATTGCCCTTGAACTTTGCCTTCCTACCTTGTTATGTTCCTGTCCCCATTCACATATCCATCTTCCCCCATGCAACAGCACCTACTCCTCTCCTCTTCCAAACAATAACAACAGGAACAGGGCAGAGGTGTATGTGAAGACCTGTCTCGAATAAATGCGGAGATAGGTCTGGGGAGACTCCTGCTGCTCATACAGCCCAGGGTAAGATTACTCACCCTACAGATATAGTAGAACCAAAAATCTTACTGTTTTATCACATTTCAGGCAAATGATCCATTCATCCAGTTGCTACTGTTTTAAGATACACTCCTCCATGTGAATGCTTTCTATTGCCACCAGCAGACTGAGAGAATTCAAAGTTGTAGAAATAATTTTTTATCACATATATCAGTCTGTGTGAGTTTTTCTTCCAGGCATGTTGCTGAGGATTTTATAAAATTGGTCTATAATTATAAATGTAGTAAAAGAGTATCTCTCTTTATATCTTCGAAGGGAAGTATGCAAGAGAGGTCATCTCATTAAATTTGATCTAGCCTGAGGGTATCTCAGCTTTAAAAGAGTAGAAGTGAATTTTGCAAATCAGGAAAAATAGTGATAATGTATGGCTCACAGATGCTTCATTATTTGGAAAACAAACACGGCAAATGAGGTCAAATGTTAACTACTGAGATTATATGTAGGATAACTGTATTACATGTTATGTGTGGATAATGAAACAGCTAGCCAAAACTTCTAAGCTGAGCTAAATTCACAGTGTGACAACAGCCTGAGATTCCTGCAGAATTTAGCTGTGATCATTTACTATTCTCAATCATTATATTTGGAAACGTATTGAACTCATCATCAGTTAAATCAGTTCTTTGGTGTGTGCATACAAGACATCAGAAGATGTCCTTTTTCCTCTTTAAGAGTCTGTAGGGGTTATTGCAAACATTGTCCCGACAAACATGGAATGTTATACTTCCTGTTCCCTTTCTTTTCCTATACATATGAATACCTTCTGTTTTCTAGGGAGAGTTTGTAGCACATGTCTGTGTTTGTGGCCCAGGGAGGAGGGGAAGAAGGAGAGAGAAAGTTATCTATTAGGCTTTAAATCTGCTAATTCAAGTCTATTGATTTCATCAAGCTTGGGGAAAAAAATGAATCATTTCAAAGTTTTCAATGAATTAAAAATTTATGTTATTACCGAAATTATAACTGCATTGCTTGAATATTAAGTCTATTTTGGAAGGCAGTTTACAAAGAGATATGATTTATATTTTGGAAAATGTATGCCTGTCTCTCCTTGATAACTACCATTAGGTAAGCATCAGCTGCCGTGGCCCTGGCCCGCTGGGGAGGCTGAGCAGCCGAGACAGGCTGCTAGCGAGAGGGGGGTAACACCCTCGCCTTTCCCATCTTACTACTCTTTTCCACCCACTCCTTTGTCCCCGGGTTTATACTCCCTAACAAAATAGCAGTATGTGCCACCACAGCCTTTGTCTTATGGGGTCCCAAATTAGGACAATAATAATATTTATTTTGTACTTCGCACTTTGGTCCAAAGCTAAAATGAATCGAAATAAGCCTAGCAAAATTTTACGTGGTGAGGGTGACGAAGATGGCGGAGTGGCGGTGACTGCTCGGATCTGCGCTCCGCGAGGAACCGTGGATCCGGACCTGCCACAACGCTAGAGGACCGCTCCCACACAGGAACAGCGGTGTGAATCCACGGAGAATCAGCGTGGGACAAACAGAGCAAGTGAGGTCTGAGGTGAACAGAAATTAAGATCGCGGAACTCTGCGGAAGGCGCGGAACAGACAGTAGCCAGCGGAGTGCAGGCGGCTGCGCCCGCCCCCAGGTGGGGCAGGGGCAGTCTTTAGGAAAAGCGGCTTGCGCTCCTCACTGACCTCCACCCCCAATTGCTTGGAGACCCCCTCGCAAGCCAGAGCAGAATCTCCGAGCGAGACGTAGGGCATTGCAGACAGGAGGCTTTTTCGGGAGAATAGCTTGGAACCTGGGAAGTCTCGGCTGAGACAGTCCTTGGCGAGAAGGGACGGACCTGTGCCAGGGGGGAGGGGCACGATCAATTCCCGATCAGCGAATTGCGCTGTACCTCTGCGCTACTTTTGTCGGTGGTTCTTCAGCCGGTGGCCCCCGGCGGCTTTGCCCGCCAAACCCCCCGGCAGCGGCGGTCCCTGGTCTCTGCCTGCCGGGGAGCCGGTCCCCCTCCGACCCCGGAGCGCTGCGGGCGCCATCTTGAAAGCAAAGTCGGAACCGCTCGGGAGCCATAAGGTGCCCAGCGGCTCTCTCTCCCCGGCGCCCCCCGCTGGTCTCTGGGCCCGCGCCATCTCCGCCGGCGGCACTCGGCGTGAAGGGGCGGAGCTGCGCTAAGACTTAAAATAAACACTGAGTTGCCGCTCCGGAACCAACGGAGGGGGCGTGAAGGGGCGGAGCTGCGCTAAGTCTTAAAATAAACACTGAGTTGCCGCTCCGGAACCAACGGAGCGGGCGAGAAGGGGCGGAGCTGCGCTAAGGCGCAAAAACACGATCAATGAGCCGCTGAACTGTATACTTCAGAATTGTGTATCCCTTCGTTTAGCGATGCGCTGTGGTGCTGTGTAGCTCTGTTTTTGTTCTTTTGTGTTTGTGTTTTCGTTGTTTCTGGGTTAGGTCTCTTTGTGTTATTTGTTAGTTTGGTTTTTGTTTTTGTCTTTGTTTTTTTTTGTTTTTTTTTTTTTTGTTTTTTTTTTTTGTTTTTTTGTTTTTTTTTTATTTTTTATTTTTTATTTTTTATTTTTTTCCTCTTCTCTTCTCCTTTTCTTTTCTCTTTCTTTTTCTTCTCCTTCTGTTCTTTCTTTTCACTTTTTTTTTTTTCTTTTCTTTTCTTTTTTCTTTTTCCTTATTTCTTCTCTCTTTTTGCCTTCTAACTGGGAACCCACGCTGAGCTTGGGAACGGGCCAGGCCCCTGGCTCTGGTACATACCGGAACCTGAGTAGTCACTCCCTACGCCGGCGATCTGCGGGCGCGCAATAGCCATCTTGGGGCCCACTGCCAAGTCACTGCGGAGCAATAGGGTGCCAAGAGGCTCCCTGGACGGCCCCCTCCCCTGGTCCACAGACCTTATATAGGGTCCCCACCCACGTCTAAATATTGACTACTTCTCCAGAAGCGAGAGTGTGGAGCCTGGTCCCCGGGGACATTGGGCCAAGGCAGACTTTAGCCTGTGGGAGTTGTGGCAAATGGGGCGCTGAGCGAGCGAGGGCACCATCCACTCCCCACAACTAGTATTTTTCCTGCAGATAGAGACAGAAACCACCCCTATAGAGGAAGAACCAAAGGGAAACAAACAAACAAAGAGAATTTTGGCCCACTACTAGTGTGGACCCTGCCTGCCCTCTGAAAGACTACAACACAGTGTCCTAACTCACCAAAGCAGTCTTGGATCACTCCAATCCTCTAGGATTGGACCCATCAGAAGCAGTCCCCCAACTGAAATAGAAAAATTTCTAAACAATTCACAACAGTCTTCCCCTCTTGCCAAAGGAAGCAATATACCTAGACTACCCCACAGCCTAAGATTATAGCACAGAGAGTGCTGTTAACCAGACTAAATCTATAAGTAAAGATCCAACGATTAATCTAGATGGGAAGGGCCCAGAGAAAAAACACAGGAAGCACAAAGAATCAAACAGAAAGCTCACCCCCAAAGAGAAATACCGGCTCTCAACCATTTGACACAAACCAGACTCAAAACACCAACATGTCACAGGAAGAATTCCAATTATGGATCATAAACAAGCTAAATAATATACAAGAATCAATGGACAGACAACACAAGGAAAATGCAAAAAAAATTCAGGATTTGGAGGAAAAATTCACTAAAGAAATTGAAATATTGAAGAAAAACCAAACTGAACTCCTAGAAATGAAGAATTCACTCAGAGAGCTACAAAACACTATGGAAAGTCTCAAAAGCAGGGTAGATCAAACAGAGGAAAGAATTTCAGAAATTGAAGATAACTTCTTTCAACTAAATAAGTCAGTCACAGAGATAGATCAAAAAAGTAAGAGAAATGATCTGAGTCTTCAAGAAATGTGGGATTATGTGAAGAAACCTAACTTGAGAGTTATTGGCATCCCTGAGGGTGAAGAAGACAATAAGCAAGGGTTGGACAAGCTATTTGAAGACATAATCGAGGAAAATTTTCCAGGCCTTGCCAATACTCTAGACATACAGATTCAAGAAGCTCAAAGGACCCCTGGGAGATTCATAGCAAATAGGAAAACACCACGCCACGTAGTCATCAGGCTGACCAAAATATCCACTAAAGAGTCCCTTCTCCGAGCTGTAAGGAGAAAGAAACAGGTAACTTACAAAGGAAAACCCATCAGAATTACGCCAGATTTCTCAGCTGAAACCTTACAAGCAAGAAGAGGTTGGGGCCCCATTTTCACGCTTCTGAAACAGAATAATGCCCAGCCTAGAATCTTGTACCCAGCTAAGCTAAGTTTTCTATATGAAGGAGAAATCAAGACATTCTCAGATAAACAAAGGTTGAGGGAATTCACCAAGACAAGACCAGCCCTGCAAGAAGTACTCAAAAGAGAGTTACACACGGACCAGCACAAGAAAGATCCACGAATGTAAAACTACTCAAGAGCTAAAGATCAAATTCCAGATACCACAATGGCTCAGGAGAGAAAACATTGCAATGAAGTTCTACCCAACAAGCTGAACAAAAAACCGTCTCACTTATCAGTTTTCTCAATAAATGTGAATGGCTTGAATTCCCCGCTCAAGAGACATAGACTGTCCCAATGGATAAAAAAGCACAAGCCAAGTATCTGCTGTCTCCAAGAAACCCACCTAACAAGCAAAGATGCATTTAGACTGAAAGTAAAAGGATGGAAATCGGTATTTCAAGCAAACGGTAACGAAAAGAAAGCTGGTGTGGCAATCTTAATTTCCAATAACTTAGCTTTCAAACCAACAAAAATAATAAAAGACAAAAATGGCTACTACATACTGGTCAAGGGCACAATTCAACAAGAAGCCATGACTATACTCAATATATATGCACCCAACCTAGGTGCACCTAGATTCATAAAGCAAACCCTACTAGATCTGAACCAGATGATAGATAATAATACTGTAATAGCTGGAGACTTTAACACCCCACTGACAGTACAGGACAGATCCTCTAAACAGAAAATAAACAAAGACATAATGGACCTAAATAGAATGCTAGAACAAATGGGCATGGCTGACATCTATAGGACATTCTACCCAAAGTCCACAGAATATACATTCTTCTCATCAGCTCACGGGACATTCTCTAAGATTGACCATGTCCTAGGACATAAATCATGTCTTAAAAAATTCAAAAAAATAGAAATTATACCATGCATCATCTCAGATCACAGCGGAATAAAAGTAACAATGATCACAAACAGAAACCCTCACTCTTACTCAAAGTCATGGAAGCTAAATAACCTTCTCCTGAATAATTATTCTATAAAAGAAGAAATCAAGATGGAAATCAAAAATTTCTTTGAATTAAATGACAATGGAGATACAACTTATCAAAATCTATGGGATGCAGCTAAAGCAGTCCTGAGAGGAAAATTCATATCCATAAATGCCTATATCAAAAAGACAGAAAACATGCAAATAGACAACCTAACGAATAGACTCAAAGAGCTGGAGAAAGAAGAACAGAACGATCCCAAACTCAGCAGAAGGCGAGAAATTACTAAGATCAAATCAGAATTAAATGAAAAGGACAACAAAGAAACTATAAGGGAAATTAATAAAACAAAAAGTTGGTTCTTTGAAAAGATAAACAAAATAGACACACCTCTGGCTAGACTAACCAAGAGCACAAAAGTAAAATCTCTAATAACCTCCATTAGGAACATGAAAGGAGAAATCACAACCGATGCTACAGAGATACAAGATATCATCTATGAATTCTACAAAAATCTTTATGCACACAAACTGGAGAACGTGGAGGAAATGGACAAATTTTTAGAGACACATAGTCTTCCCAGGCTCAACCAGGAAGAAATAGAGTACCTGAACAGACCAATATCAAGAACTGAAATCGAAACAGCAATAAAAATCCTTCCCAAAAAGAAAAGCCCTGGTCCAGATGGGTTCACACCTGAATTTTACCATACATACAAAGAAGAACTGGTGCCCATCCTACATAAACTATTCTCCAATATTGAGAAGGATGGAGTTCTCCCCAACACGTTCTACCAAGCCAATATAACATTAATACCAAAGCCTGGAAAGGACTCAACAAAAATAGAGAACTACAGACCAATTTCCCTCATGAATATAGATGCAAAAATTTTCAATAAAATACTAGCAAATCGAATCCAAGTACTTATCAAAAAAGTAATCCACCACGACCAAGTGGGCTTCATCCCCGAGATGCAGGGGTGGTTCAACATACGTAAATCTATAAATGTAATTCACCACATAAATAGAAGCAAAAACAAAAATCATATGATACTCTCATTAGATGCAGAAAAAGCATTTGACAAAATTCAACACCCTTTTATGATAAAAACGCTTAAGAAAATAGGCATTGATGGAACCTACCTAAAAATGATACAAGCCATATATGACAAACCCACAGCCAACATCATACTGAATGGGGAAAAACTGAAAGCACTCCCACTTAGAACTGGAACCAGACAGGGCTGCCCATTGTCTCCATTACTTTTCAACATAGTATTGGAAGTCCTTGCGAGAGCTATCAGGCAAGAGAGCAGAATCAAGGGAGTCCAAATAGGGAAGGAAGAGATCAAACTCTCACTTTTTGCTGATGATATGATGTTATATCTGGAAAACCCCCAGGATTCAACCATGAGACTCCTGGAATTGATTAACGAATACAGCAAAGTCTCAGGCTACAAAATTAATATACACAAATCAGAGGCATTTATATATGCCAATAACAGTCAATCGGAAAACCAAATTAAAGACTCAATACCCTTCAAAATAGCAACAAAGAAAATAAAATATCTAGGTATATATCTAACTAAAGAGGTAAAGGACCTCTATAAGGAAAACTATGAAACACTGAGAAAAGAAATAGCAGAACTTGCAAATAGATGGAAAAATATACCATGCTCGTGGATCGGAAGAATCAACATTGTTAAAATGTCTATACTACCCAAAGTGATCTACAAATTCAATGCAATCCCTATTAAATTACCAACATCATTCTTTACAGACATAGAGAAAATAATTATACACTTTGTATGGAATCAAAGAAGACCCCGTATAGCAAAAGCAATTTTAAGCAATAAAAACAAAATGGGAGGTATTAATTTGCCAGACCTCAAACTATACTACAAGGCCGTGGTTCTTAAAACAGCCTGGTATTGGCACAAGTGCAGGGACACAGACCAGTGGAACACAACAGAAAATCCAAATATAGAACCATCCTCATATAGTCACCTAATTTTTGACAAAGCGGGAAAGAATATACTCCGGGGACAAGAATCCCTATTCAACAAATGGTGCTGGGAGAATTGGTTAGCCACTTGCAGAAGACTGAAACAGGACCCACAGCTTTCACCTCTCACAAAAATCAAATCACGGTGGATAACAGACTTAAACCTTAGGCGTGATACAATCAGAATTCTAGAAGAAAATGTAGGAAAGACTCTTACAGACATTGGCCTAGGCAGAGAATTTATGAAGAAGACCCCCAAGGCAATCACAGCAGCAACAAAAATAAATGAATGGGACATGATTAAACTAAAAAGCTTCTGCACAGCCAAAGAAACAGTCCAGAGAATAAACAGATCACCTACAGAATGGGAAAAAATTTTTGCATACTACACATCAGATAAAGGACTGATAACAAGAATCTATTTAGAACTCAGGAAAATCAGCAAGAAAAAATCAAGCAACCCTATCAAAAAGTGGGCAAAGGACATGAATAGAAATTTTTCAAAAGAAGATATAAAAATGGCTAACAAACATATGAAAAAGTGTTCAACATCTCTAATCATCAGGGAAATGCAAATCAAAACCACAATGAGATATCACTTAACCCCAGTGAGAATGGCCTTTATCAAAAAAACCCAAAACAACACATGTTGGCGTGGGTGTGGAGAGACAGGAACACTAATACACTGCTGGTGGGACTGCAAACTAGTGCAACCCCTGTGGAAAGCATTATGGAGGTATCTTAAACAGATTCAAGTAGACCTGCCATTTGACCCAGCAATCCCATTACTGGGCATATACCCAAATGAAAAAAGGTCATTCTGTAACAAAGGCACGTGTACCCAAATGTTTATAGCAGCACAATTCACAATAGCAAAGATGTGGAAACAACCCAAATGCCCATCAATACATGATTGGATTAGTAAACTGTGGTATATGTATACCATGGAATATTACTCAGCTATAAGGAATGATGAAGATACGACATCTCTATGGTTCTCCTGGAGAGAGTTGGAACCCATTATATTAAGTGAAGTATCCCAAGAATGGAAAAACAAGCATCACATGTACTCACCAGAAAATTGGTTTCCCTGATCATCACCTAAATACAAATCTGGAAAAGACACCAATTGGACATCAGACTGAGGTGGGGGGTGGGGGAGGGGATGGGGGTATGCCTACACAATGAGTGCATTGCACACCGTTTGGGGAGTGGTAACACTTGAAGGTGCTGACTCGGGAAAGGGGGGGTGGGGAAAAAAATATGAAACTATTGTTTTTAACTTGCACTGTTCACTTAATAATTTATCATGAATATTTCCCATATTATTTCATATCATTGTACAAGAAATAATGTATACATTATGAGGACATACTGTATCTAACAAGATATACTGTTAGACTCTTTGATTCTGTAAAACTAAATTGAAAAAAAAAAAAAAAAAAAATTTTACGTGGTATGCTCAGTGTGATAATTAAACGCTTCTCTTTGATATTGAAAAGTCTCTTATCTGGGTCATGCTAAACCTGCATATATCTTCCCACATTGATGGAGACATTTATAACATCTGCCTGGCAGCTTGCCCATCCTTGACTGCAGAAGGGAATAAAAGCACCTTAGAGAATAACAAAGATGACATGAAATTTTGAAAGAGAAAAAGAGAAGGGATTGATTGAGAAATAATATTCTCATAAAAACTCCGTATCATTAAAAATATCAAGAATTTTCAACAGAGCCTTTTACAAATACATGTTCATTTCCATGGGTCCTGACCAGGCTCCTCTAGAGCCTTCAGCCTTCTTAGGTTGGAGGTGGCAAACGCTGGTGCAGAGGAATAACCCCTAACTATATAGTGCTGCTCTGGGGCCTTGGAAATCTCCAGACATGTCCTGAGAGGTCTCAGAAATTTGCACAAAGTTGAGGTGTTGCATTTTCTCAGTCCCCAGCCTTCTGTTAAAAAAGAGAAGCCCAGCAAAGCAGCAAAGGAGGAACACTTTGACCCCAGGGAGCAGCTTCAGCCAGGCGGCCCACAGTCAGGAGCTCCATCGACTCTGCCGTCCCGAGTCCACTGTGGATTTCTTAGTAAACAATGGCTGTAATTTAAAGGCCATAACTATGTTTTTAGGCAGAGAGATACTAAGGTTTTTCTTCTAGGCCAAACAGTATACATTTGTGCTGGCATCATGGTAACTTTAAAATACCTGATCGGGGTTAGAGAAGGTTGGGCCAAAGGTTTGGAAAATAATTCCTTGTGACTTTTTGCTGCTAGGAGTGCATTTACATGTGGTCACCATTCAGAGGCAGCTTCATCATTACAGCAAGGTTCTGCATTTTCAAAAGAAAACCGTTCAATGGTTTCAAATTCTAGAGAGTGAAAGGAAGCTCAAATGAACACTTCCAAGTGGCCTCTTCCTTCACCATGAGGTCAGCAGAGACACTTTGCAGTAAGGTTTTCTCAGGAAAGTGGGATGGAGATGAAGCCATCTGACAGGATCTGAGCTATCACAACCTCCTAAAGCAGATGCCAAAGCCAGCAGGTGTCAGGCATCGTGATTCAGAGCGGTTTTGTCACATGCATGGATAGATGTTGACTATCAGAAAATGTATATGATCATCGCTTTTTTTCATCATATTTGTGAAAACCATAGTTTGTTAGATGAGCGATAAATAAGGATGAATTTTTTGAGACAAGAAAAACATGGCTTGATATTATGGGACAGGGTTAATAGGCAGTGCTAAAATTTTGAGCAACAGTATAAACTTTAAAGTGTTACAAGCTGCCTAAGCTGTTTTTGGTTTTCTTATCAGTATTACAAAGATAAATGACTGTTTTCACATTTTCCCAAGTCAGATCAATATTGTATCAAGAATGTATTTGGTAATGCTTAGCTGTCTTCAAAGGGTTATTGAAAAGAATAACTAAAATGATGGCTGTGAACTCGTTTTGTAAAGATATGTGTAGTATCCTAATATTGGTTATTGCTATTGCCGTTACAATGATAGTTTTGATTTTATCCTAATCTTAAGGGAAAAATTCTAGAATATGAATTGCCGTTATTCTTAGTAGCCGAACGACAACTTGTGTGTCAGAGGAATCCCTTTTCAATCTCATTCGGCTCAGTCTTCCTATTAAATACTTGGTAAATTGAGTTGAGAGTGTGCTAATTGGATTTGTGGACAATCCACAGCCAAGAATAAATACTTTAGGAGGGACTAAAGTATAATAGGATTCTCACATACTTTAGTAAATCGGCCAACTATTCACCAAATGAGATTTTGTAACCGTGTCCACAAAGGCCCAAAGCATAAAATAAAATCAAATGCCTAAAATAACAAAACGCCTTCATCTCTGAGCACTATTATGTGCACACGCACTTTACAGAACCTTTATTATTCTTGCTTTTCTCTTATTCTAAATTCAAATTTTCTGCTTCTCCATTTCTCCTCTTTGTTTTTTCTGCGTCTCTGAGTATTTCTCCAATACCAACTTTTCTCCCTTGTGACTCCTCACTCTATTTGAGTTAAAACTTGATGCTGCATAGATTGGTGATAGTGAAAAATGACTTTGGCTGTTTCGAGAAAAGCTGCCATGTGGTTCTGAATTTAGTGATCCAAAAGGATCTCACGGAAAATTTCATGAGGCTTTCGTGGACCATGTGGTCAGGGGCAGGCCCACTCCATGAGCCTCAGCACCAGGGAGGGGGAAGCCTTCTGGCCGTTTTCTTCACGTGCGTCTTGAACATTAGTCTTGGTCATTTCTTGAGTTATCTCACACTTTTCCCACGATCCAAGATCATCATTTATATTTCAATTTCATGAGATACAGAAATGTTTGAATCCGTATAAGATGCTGCCTTTGAATATTTGATCATAATCCTTGATGGTCAATCCCTACAGCATTAAAAAAAACCTTAGGTTTCTCTTTTTAATTTATTTTTGTATGTGTATACTTTTGATCTTACAATGTAACCACTTTTGTTATTGCTTTTAATAGTGACCTTGAAAGGGCTGTTGATGAGGAAATCTAACGCTTGCAATGCTGAGGCCATCCATACCCTTGCAAATGATCCTTAAGTCTGTGTGCCACCTCTGCGTCCTTTTCCACTAAATCTGACAGTGCCTCTTATAATTATCTAAAAGTTGTATTGACTGAGGTTGCTTTAGACTCATGTGTTTTTACCAAAGAGAATTTTGTTGTTAAAATAAATGAGAGGGTGTGTAAGAAACACAATAATATACCACCGGATCTCCCTTCCAGGAAGACCAGACACCTCGCTGGTTGTGACACTGATGTGACAGTCTCTGCTGTCTGCCATCTTCAGGGATGGACTCAGCTTCCTGGGTCTAATTTCTGAACCAGAGCCAGTTTTCAGACTTAGAAACTCTTGATTGAAGAGGAACCAGATCCCCATAAGGACCCCACAGCAGCATGGCAAGTGATTACAGTAACGATTCTCTCAGTCCTTTCCCAGAAGGGCCTGTGGCCACTTTCTGAGGTCCCCTCACACTGGAGAAAGGGGACACTGAAATTGAGGAATGCTGGAAGCAAGACCCAGGTTGATATTGACACGTAAGAACCTGAAGCGTCATTATAGTCTTTTTGCTCTTGTGGGGAAGGATGAGGATGGGGAGCAGATGACATTCTGTCCAAGACTAGGCGCCCATTGGGTCCACATGGTCCGTGTGGTCTGCTAACACACTTGGGGTAATTTTTCTGGCCCTCAAATGTATAACTGGAATAGACATATTTGGTGTTAGGTACAGTCCAACATGGAATCCTTTGCCTGCAGAATAAGAGCTATGACAGTGGGAAAACCAGATGAAGCTACTGAAACTAGTCCTCTACCCGGCCGAAATAGTAGATTAGGATTAGCATTGCACCGCAGGGTAAGAAGGGAGGGCAGAAATTAGTGCCTCCGTTAATAACTGAAGGGTGATTCTCATCGTGTCTCCACTTAACCCAGCAGGCTGGCCCCCCAGAAACCAGAGGTCTGCGGAAGACAGTAGAACACAAGCAGCAGCCCCAATTGTAGCTCCGTGCTAGATCTTGTGTCTTTGCCTGCTCTGATTAGTGTGACCTAAAGTACTTGGTGCTCGGCCTTGATGTGCATAATGAGTTTTTTCCTATCCCTATCAGGAAAGAGAATCAGAGACAGTTTACATTCACGTGCAATGTACAAAAGTATATATTTACAGTTTTGCCCTGGGGCTATGTTGACTCTCCTTCCCTCAGTCACAATATAATCTGCTGTGATCTGAATGTCCAGATATCCCACAGAATATCACATTTATCCACTATCATGTGAATCAAGCTGGATATGCAAGAAATGGTTAGCACGTTGGAGGCCTTGTTTGCACCTATGGGCTCCAGAGGGTGGGAGACAAACCTTATGAATGTTCAGAATTCTTTTGACATCACTAAGATTTAAAGCAGTCAGTGATCATAGGCATGACAAGAAAAATAAAAAGAACAATTACTACATCTCGCACCTCTAACCATGAAGAAATTTAAAGCCTAGTAAGACTCTTTGGGTTTTGGAGGTTGCATAATCCACACCTGAGAATTCTGATCTGGCTCATTTATCGGTGATAAAAAGGGCTACCAGCTTAGAGTAGGCCCAGCGCAGGAAAGAGCTCAGCAGTGCATCCAGACTTGGTGTAAGCAGCCCTGCCACTTGGGTCACACAGCCCAGCAGACCCTATGATATGGGAGGTTTCTGTGGTAGGAAAAAATGCCACATGGAATATATGGTGAGCTCCAGTGAGAAATATCACAGTGCAGGTCCCCCGAGGTCTCGAGCATAGCCAAGCCATTTGCAGTAGAGAACTATATACTTTTGGAAAAACAATTCCTGGCCTATTACTGGACCCAGATATAGACAAAACATCGTGCATGAAATTCCTAAATCACATGCCCTAATAGTAGGGCCATTTAACCACCAAGGAGTCTACCTAATGTAATACACCTTATACTGAGGCTTCTGCCTAGAGTGGAAGGATGGCCACAGTATGGAGGAATTCCTGAGTCTAGGGCCTGCATTCTGTGGATGTATTTAAAGCCCTGTCTGGGCTCCTTTTGTCAACCCAACTGTGAACCTCTCTCTCCTGAGGGGTTTGGATAATGGGTGAACTTGTTTATCTGTCATAGAAGAGCCTGCAAACCTCACAGGGCTGGGTAGGCAAGATGGCGCCTAGCAGAGGGAGCTGTGAGTTAGCTTAAGGTGGAAACCCTCTGGCAGCTGCCAAATTAGCTACTGCCAAAATCTTTCCTGGATGCAATAGCCTAGATGTTGGAGAATTTCTCTGTGTTTGATTCCAAACCTTGGGGCTTCCTTGTAAATGTCGTATACAGCCCACTAGATCCTTAAGTATGTGGATAGACAGGAAAAAACCAATGGACTTGCAGTCAGAGATCATGGGCTTGGCCGGGCGCGGTGGCTCACGCCTGTAATCCTAGCACTCTGGGAGGCCGAGGTGGGCGGATCGTTTGAGCTCAGGAGTTCGAGACCAGCCCGAGCAAGAGCGAGACCCCATCTCTACTAAAAATAGAAAGAAATTATATGGACAGCTAAAAAATATATATATAGAAAAAATTAGCCGGGCATGGTGGTGCATGCCTGTAGTCCCAGCTACTCGGGAGGCTGAGACAGGAGGATTGCTTGAGCTCAGGAGTTTGAGGTTGCTGTGAGCTAGGCTGACGCCACGGCACTCACTCTAGCCTGGGCAACAGAGTGAGACTCTGTCTCAAAAAAAAAAAAAAGAGATCATGGGCTTAAGGCTCAGCTCTGCTACTTAAGAGTGGTGAAATTCAATGTATTTCCTCACAGGCAAAAAAAAAAAAAAAAAAAAAAATCAACCAAAAAAAATTTTTTTTAAAGAGTTAATGACAAGAAAATGTAGGTAAAACTATCTGTTGCAGTACCCAACAGCTAGTAGAGCTCTATGTCTGCTAGTTTTTCAGGTGAATTTGAATTCTTGTACTTAGAAGTCCCCCTTGCCCCCCAGGCACACATATAAAACACATTAAAATTCTACTTCAATTCTCCTTAGTAAATAGCCATGCACAACTTATATTGTTACCTCCGAGCCCCTGATCCTGAGGAGCTCTGCTCCTGTTCCTCCTCCTCTACCGCTGGGCATTAGGGTTTCATACACTATTGCTCTCCATGTAGCCAAAACCACATCGGATAGTTGAAGTTACAAGAGTGTGTGGATTAGGAGGGTCGTAAAAATACTGCTTCTTTGATGACCTTTTCTAGTAATGACCATTTTTATTTCTTATTTTGTAGTCATATAATTTTGCTAAAAGATGAAAACTAAAACTAACACAGAAATGTACAAGGAGGTTAAAAAAAAACCCTGTAATTCTAATCTCCAAAGTACTATATTAATACATGCCTTATTAAATGTTTGGTATCCATTTTTCCATATTCCTCTACATATATTAATATATTTTAAACACAAGTAGTATCATTTAATAAATATTGTTCAAAACTTTTTCCTGTGTTTATCAATATTCCTTGATAATGAAGACACTTAATATAAAGCACTCATTTGCCCTAGTCAGGGTTCTTAGAAAAAAAAAAAAAGAATAAACAGAAATTGATGCTGGTTAACTTAATAGTGAAAAGGAAAATAGTGGAAGGGTATTGAGTAGCTCATAGAATTAGTTAAATTTGAAAGCAGGTTAGGGCAGGAACCAAGGAAGACAAAGCCTACGCTGGAGTCAGTCCTAGGAATCTCGCCTGGACCCTCCCCGCCCCCACTCCCAGCATGGCCTGGCTGCCCTTGGACTCTGACAACTTTACCAGGACCCTTGACTGCACTTGGAAATGTGATTCTAACGAGTGGCTAGGCAGTGCTTATTGTGTTCTCTCACATAGTAAAAGAAATTACATCCTAGACATTAGAGGTGAATTATCTTTTCAATAGTCTCTCAAGATGTTTTAAGGACCTTGGGGCCTTGAGAGCTTGTCAGTTTGTGGCATTCTGGGGTCAGCCTGACCTTCCTGCAGAATGACCATAAGTGTGGCTGCCCCTTCAGGAGTTGCTGTTAGTTTTCTCGGTCTTTCGGTGAAGTGGACCATGTAATCCGTGCTCTATTTTTAGTCATCCCTGGGCCTACCCTTGAGGGGTTCGAGGTAAGTGAAAGTGACTCTTTACTTGGGGAAGTTTCACAGGGCTGAGCCAGGGAAAACGCTACTCAGCAACTAGAAGAAAGCACTTACCTCTGAGAGTGGGTTATTTTTCTCTCAGGACCAATTTGATTCTGTGCTGTAAAACCCTATATTCATTATCAAGTAGCACTGATGAAACGTCCAAATGCGCATGGTGCTTCTCTAGGAACCATACAGCAAGAATTATCCTGCCCGGTAGGACCTTAAAATCAAAATCAGAAATTTATTACCTAAGAGGTGTCATTCGGCACCCTGGCTATGATGAGAGGCGAGCACTCTCCAGTCACTTAACGCTGCTGTGGCCTCTTGAGCACGCTGTCTTATAGGTTGTGCAGCTCTTGCGAATTTTTCTTTTCAATGCCATTTAACCCCACGATTTGGGGACAGAACTGCATGTACAGAGAAAACACACATTAAATGTACACTATGATTTTGCTTATTTATTTAATTTTCATAGAATGTAAAACAAAAGAATCTTGGCCTCATTGGTTTTGAACCACTATTTTCTTGAGCAAGTTGCACTGGGTAGTTTTATGTTAGCCACAGACAGTATAAAAGAATTTCTGTGGACCTTGTCCATTGTAACAGTCACAGCAGAATCTTACATAATCTTTGACTTCCTGCTCTTTGTAAGTCAAAGAGAAAATCCCCAAGCAATTCTCTAATAAGCTATTGTACTATATACTATACCCATGAAGATTATATGCCTTGAACATTCTGATGTGACCCTGAATTTTCTGGAGTCCTCTTTTATAATATTGGCTTCATAAACCATAATATTATCCTGGAAATCTCAATATTTTGACACCTAAGCCCCATCTGCCAAAACTTCTTTTTGTGTTTAGAAGTGACATAAAAGTTCTTTAATAAATGACATGTCCTGATTTTGGTTTAGTCATATGGATTAAACTATGCCTTTACTATTATTAGTATTTCATCAATAGCTTCCTTTTCTCCACCTGCCACCACAATAAAAGCCCTACAACCTTCAGAAAAATCAATGCACCCAAAGCATAAAAGAACGGGATTGACAGAGTTGTGGCTATCCAAGGAGATTTCAGGAGAAGTCAGGTAAAAATAACATTATAAGATGTCAATAATTTTATGCCCAAAGTGAAGCACTTTGCTGTATTGTGGGCTCTCCCTCATGGCGAGATATTTTATTTCTCTTTTTTTTTTTTCTCTTTTGTCATTGTGAAAGTTCTTTGCATTATTCCTATGCCCTAGTTGTCTGTGTTTCTGTGCAGTTGTACATTTAATAGAAGTGGTGACAAAGAGCCTGAGGGCAGAGATTAGGAGCATTTAGAATAATCTTGGGCTCTTCCATCTCCTTAGGAGAGGTGCCCCCAGCCCTTTTATCCAATCAGCAAGGGTGCTGTGAAGACCTTTGAGCAGTCAGGCAAATCCCTGCTGAAGATGTGGACCTGCGCTCCCTTTGCAAAACACAGTAGCAGAAACCGTCTGGCAGTGGGTGGGGCAACTACTGCTGGTATCTGGGAAGTCAGGCTATTCCTTAGCGTTCAGGGAGGACCTCTGTCTTCCTGGGCACTGTTTCACACTGAGAACAACAGCCCTTAAATGAGGGCGGTGGCTCATCACTGTGTCAGCTCTAATGTCTGGTGTCAGGGGTCTGACACTGCCACCCAAGCAGCACAGTACTTTATCAATGGGGTGAAATTTTCGTAGTGTGAAATCCTCAGATGGCACCACTATCCAACCTGTCCTATAGAACAAGGTTAAAATTATTTATAGTCTTTAAAGGAATAGTAAACATTTTTATTCTGTCTTTAGGTTAAGCAGAAATAAACCAGGGTTTGTGTAAACAGATACAGTGACAACATAAATTACAGACAGAAAACTTAACGTTCATAAGTAGGATCTATAAATAGATTTAAAAATCTGTAATCATAAGTAATATCAAAATGAAATAAAAGGAAAACCTCACTAGTGAATATTATACACATTTTTGTTAAAATTATCCATTCTATCATATAATACTTAACTATAGTTCTTGCAAATATGTTTTCTTATATGTAATCATAAATAGAGAAGTTAACAACTTACTCCCTCACTTTTCTTTAAATTACCCTTTCTTCCTTGGACAGAATTTTAAGAGCATCTAGAGTGTCAGTTATTCTCTCAACACTCTGAAATCTTTATAACCTGGCTATTTCCTTAAGCAACCTAAACTATTTTCCTATTAAAACCAATCAAGAGTTTTCAATTATTAGATAAATTTAGCTGGAGTGAGCTTCCAAAATTTCTTCTATTACAGATATAGGAAAAGGAACAGCCACTAGGAAGCGATTATCAAGCATGATAAAATCATTTATATAATATATAGTAAACTATTTTTCAAACCTTCACTATGTATCAGCGATAAAGTAGTTTGGTAAACTTGTTTATTAGTAAGCTCCATTTCCCAAAACCATAAGATGCGAAACTAAAAATACGAAAATGCAGAATGCGACTCTGCTATGTTATGGTAGGAAGTACAAATATAATAACACAAAACAGTTTTATTAAGTAATGGACATAGCAATAATTAAATATGTATTAAAAACACATAAAAAGATAACCAGATATGAATGACTCATCCAAATCTGAGAAAGTCTATATTCAGACACCCAAGAGTTGTGGGTTTGAGTCTGTAACTGGATCGCCATCCAAGCAGTGGTAATCTCTCTCTGGGCAACCAGTTTGTCACTGGACTGTTAATTAGATACTTTAAAATGTTTCTTCTTTAGTTCTTCAGTCTTTAATAATTTCTGAATAGCCTTCTTAGCTTCTCTATAGCCAACACACATACACTTCAGATTTATATATCATTAAACATGCCAACCCCCCGATCAATGTCCTACAGTAAAATCCTGGCTATGTTCTTAGCCAGCTGTATGAAAATGAACAAATAAAATTAACCTCTCTTGGCACTACTTCCTCATGTGCAAAATAAGTGTGCTGGACAAAGGTTATCTAACAGGGTAGTCTTAAACCCTGGGCTGGTTTGTACACGGCACTGTGTGTTTCCTCATTTCTGCAGTGGGGTCTGCTGTGTTTATACAGCTCTTCTGGTGATCCCGATGGGAAAATCTACAATGAGTGATATAACTTATAGATGACTTTTAAAATGGATAAAAACCTAAACACAAATGTAAGTGAACAAAGTTTGGTTATCCTGTATGTGTATATATGTTTTTTTCTAATAAACTGTATGTAACTGTAGTTACCTATAATACAGTAATTGCTAATGTTTATATAGTAAGAAATTCTATACATTATATATAATTATATAATATAGAAGAAATTGTATATATTATAAATTGTTATAAGGTATATAAATATGGTTCTATATAACATAGTCACTACATATAAAAATATATATTTACTATAAAAATAAGCAAATTGCTCAATATATAATTATTCTTAAAATTCCACAGCTTTGGAGAAACAGCACTTATTTTTCAATATTCAATATTTTTTTCAGAAATTCTCTTCTTATTTGCTTCAAACCAGCTTAATTTTTTGTTTCTGAACAAAAATTTTACCATACAAGTGTTGCCAACTTCCAGCAGTGACTTTCTATGAGTGGATAAAAATAGGCAACTCTCTGGGTACAGAAATGTACTCCATGGTTTTCCATGTGGAAATTTGCTTAATAACAATTTAATGAGGATCAGCTACATGGCCAGATACTGTGAGATCTATTATGGCATAAAGATAAATAGGGCAACATTTCTGCACTTGAGCCACTCACCACCTGGCCCTATGCTGTCTTGGAATGAAATCTCCAAGTACTTATAAACTTGAAATCTGATTGTAATTCAAAGCGTAACAACCTGTGAAATTCTGCCATTGTTCCTAAAGTTAACTTTTTTAATTTAAACCCAAATAATTCTAGTTAATTGAAATCACGTTAGTTACTCAAGTAATTCTTGTGAATACTTGGGGACTCTGCTAGACTATGGGGATAAAGCCCGCTCTGCTCGTAAACTGCCTCCTAGGGGAAATAAGACTTTCTTATATCTGGTATTTGTCAATTCTGTGGTATAAATACATCTACTGAGGTTGATTTCAAGCAACCAAACATTTAATCACCAGCTTGTAAAATCCCTGAATATTTAGTGATCACTAGCTTTAGCAGACAAAACAGAAGTTATACTGTAGTCTTCTCTCCTTAGTAGGAAGAAAGAGGAAGACATCCTACAGGATCAACGCTTTAGTAAAAGTTCTGTGGCAACCCAGGAGGAAAGAATGGCAAGTGGCCAGGGAAGGCTTGAGAGAGGTGTTGACATTTGGACTGCATCTGGAGGGACAAGCAGGATTCCCCAAGTCTGATAAAGGTCCTCCAGGTTGAGGTAGAGGGAAAACACAGAGGATGGATATCTTGGCATAGAGGCAAGGCACGTTAAGGAAAGGAAAGTGAATGAAGCGTGGTATGTTCACATTCTGGAATAATATGACACCCCCAGAGAGATGGGGGGGCCGCAAAACAAGGGGTACATATGGAGGAACTGGAGGGTCTGAGGGAGCCCAGCTATGAAGACACTTGTAAGTCATATTAAGGAGTTGAGGAGGTTTAGGGACCTTCCTCAATTGAACAGAGGAGTGCCATGAGTGGCTTTCTGCTTTAGGAAGAACATTCTAGAAGCAGCATAGAGAATATTTTGGAGATGAGAAGAGTGTGGTGGCAACACTACTCAGGAGGTGACTGCCGTATTCTGTGAGTGAAATAATAAAAGCTTGAAGAGAAATGTTAAGCGTAATGTGCTTGTGGAGCTTCTTTATTATTTAAAATAAATCCCCTCTTCCTCCAAAAATAGCCAATGAGGAAATGTTATTCCAGTGATTGCAATAATGACTTTTTAGTACATAGGACTATTTTCCTCAGTCTGCTTTCCCTTTTCATTCTGGGACTCTCTTGTTAGCAGACAAATCTGACTGTCCTCTTTTTCCTTATGTAATTAAGACAGTAAATTGTGTGGCTTGTTCCTTTCTTGTCATGTTTCTATATCATCTTGCTTCAGTCAACTGAAATTATATTTGATTCTAGATGTAGTAACAAATCAAATGTGAGTAGAGGATATGAACAAAGTAGCATATTTGATTTATGTGGACATTTTTGACTAGTCCAGCACTTACCCAGTTAGATATTTTATGGAAATTCAATGATCATGCCAAACGTGTAAATAAAGTATTAATCTTACTTTAAGTGGCATTTTTTGTAGAAAAAAAAAAACAACTGCTCTTTAAAAGCTGATTCTGAGTACTTTTCATACATTTGTCTTCCTATCCATGTCTCTCCCCCCTGGATTTTGAACCAATATTTGTGTGTTTCTAATGCAAGGATAATTATTTATTCTCTGTTTGAAACCTACAGAGTGTCCCAGGGCGATGCTGGGATCAGCACACGTATAAGGTTTCAAAACTTATGCTTCTGGCACACGTCTATTGTGGCTTCTTCTAGTACCTTGTGGGGCTAAGGCTCTGCATAGAAGTTTTAAACTTCAGTCATTTGGCATTCTATTTCTTTATGGCATGCCGCCAAACTCAAGTGCAGCCACTGTTTCTTAACAACATATTAGCAAGGATATTAGTAGGGCAAGAATCTGAACACCATTGGTACATATGTCTCTGGGAAAGCTGCTTTTCTGCTAAGGATGAAAGCGTTTATTTCTGAGCATAGAGAGGAGGTAAACGCAGACTTTTATTTGAGGAATGGATTTTAAACTCATGTGAAAATTACTGCAAGATCATGTCTACATTGGGAGCAATTAAACTAATGAAGTAGTCTATTATGATGCAGTCAACAAGCTGGTGATCTTCAGGGAAAATTTGTCCTTTTGGGGCTAACTTAATATTTTTTAAAAAATTATTTTTGGTACTACTATTAGATAGGAAAAGCACTGTTAAGCTCCACTCCTTCTCAGCTGGAGGGATCCCACCTCTGAACTCCCTCACATTTTCCGACTGTCCTGCAGGCCTTTGAGTTGGCTATGCTTAGGAACAGGGACGTGCAGAAACTCAAGAGAAACTCAGGAACCAGACAATGACAGATTCAAATCTTGACTCTTCTAATGACTAGCTGTGTAATCTCTCAGAGACTCAATTCTTCATTGTCATATGAGAATAATATCATTCAATTTATCTAGGTTTTGAGAAAACTTCCTAATCACCAGGGGAAAATGTTTGTCATTTACTGTACTCAAAATGGTACTTCCCTTAGGAAGCATCATTTACTAATAAATTCTATGTTGAACTGAAAGAATTTAGTTAAAATCTTTTTCAAATAGCTCACTTATTTTTTTCTTCTCAACCACAACTTCCCTGCCTTTTCTCTGTTGGTAGTCCTTATTTATGATCTCATGAAGTCATAGGAGTTCATCCCTAGGAAGCATGGAGAGTCATCCTTGAGGAGAATGATGTTTTGTGGATTCTCCTGTGGTTTGTGCTTGTAATGGAATGATCTCCAAGCTCTAAGCAACATTTCAGACACACTGTGATGCTGCATATGTCAGTACGTGGGTAAGATAATCTCCAAATTTTTCAAAGCAAAATGAGGAAGAAAAAACAGTTAACAAATGGTAAATTTTGCCAAGATAAACTAATCTTCAAATGAGAAAATTTATATATAAGCAAGTATTCAAAAGAAGCAATCCTGAGGACTGACTTAGAAGCCCATGTATATTCTGTGTATTTTGAAGAGTATTACAAACTAGTGAAATCTTTCTTGCTCACAGGTGGAGACTCTTCCTACTGTTCCTACTTTGCCAGTTTTTTTTCTTTTTTCCTTCCCAAACCAGTCCACTCTGCACTTTTTGCCCCTGGGGTGCATGCGCCTTTCCAAACCAATTTCTCTCAGTTTTTCCCTCGGGTTATTTTCCTGTCCTGTCTTATTTCTCCTCATGCCTCGGGGAATCCTTTCAACACACCACGTAAGGGCCAGGGAGTCCAAGAACAATACTCACTTTTATTTCCATGAACTCCATCCTCCCTCCAAATCGTCAGTTCTAAAATATGTTGAACTTCAGGTTTGTGAGTGCTGCTGGCGGGGGCAGGGGAGAAGGAAGGTTTGCCAGGGAGCTCTCAGGAGCAGCAGAACAAGCCAGAGGGAGGGAGGGGACGCCGAGTCTCAGCTTCTTGCCTCCAGGTGTGTGTTAAACACCGGGGGCTCTTGTTTCTTCAGTTGTAACTGATGACTTAGAGCTGCATTCGCCTGTCCCACACTCTCCCCAATCTCCTCTTTGTTTGTCACACTGTTAACTTTGTCTTGGGGCAGAGAATACTTTACGATACAAAACCTATTTACGAAGGAAAGGGAGACAACAAAGGAAGGGTTCTATTTCTTTGGAGCAAGGTTGTGGAAGCCAAGCAAGTGTGGTTGTGATTCCTGCCCACTTTTCCTTTCTATCCTTGTCTCCCTTGGGCATCATATATCCATGGAGCTCCTTCCTTGCTGGCCTCCATCACGGGGATGTGAATTTCTTTTTGTTCGCCGCCGCACAGCATTTTATGTTTCTCTAATGAGAAACATAAATAGGAGATACAGTGCTTGCCTTACCTATTTCCGATCTCCAAGACTGGTCAAACCTAATCATGCTTTTCCCACATACTGGATATAAATTATTTGCGGGCAGGGATTGACTCTTCTCATCTGTCTATAACCTGCAGCACTGAGCACACTGCCTTGCGCATAGCAAATGCCCTATAAATTTTAATCGAATTAAATTGACTGGGACTGTCGTTTTTGCTTTTGTAGATGAGGATAATGGAAAGTCTATATTTATCATGTCAATCTCTTCATTAAAATTCCCGTTTCCTTCAATAATTCCCACTAAGGCAATAAGGCAGGTATTGCGGTAGAAAACCCAGTCTGAGGAGTCAGAAGATAAGGGCAAAAATCTCAGCACTCAGTAGGGGTTTGTCTCTCCCCACCTGTCAAACGGGGTAAGGGTGCCTTCACAGAATCGCTGTGCAGAATGAGAGGGTTTCAGGTACTAACACACATCCCAGTCCCAGGGGGGTTTGTATTTAGAAGAGGAATTTGAGACAGCTCAACACATTTATCATACGATAGAGGTGAGGTCTTGTTCCAGAAACTCAGCTGGATCCGTCATCTTCTGCTTTTAAACACTTGATTTCTCTTTAAATAATTGTTTTCTTATGTGACTTGAGATATTAATTATAAAAATAAGAAGTATGCAGTATATGATTTGTTGAGAAAATCCTGGCTTAATTAAAAAAGATCCAAGGTTTATTTTCCAAAAAAATTTTTCTGAGAGAAGGCAAAAGAGCCAAGAAAGAAAGATTAAATCATAGAAAATAAGGCAAATCCCTGTATCACTCTACCCTTCTTAATTTTTACATAACCCCAAAGGCTGACTAAAGTTATTTTATCACAAGAGTAGAGAATTATCCAAGTAGCTCTTATTACTGCTCTGTCAATAAAGTCGTGACATTCTAAAACATCATCTTGCAAGCTAGGTTGAGTTACTACTCTAGTAGACGGGCTACCGCCAGGATTTATGCTCAAAAATACTCTTTTACTAAACCTATTGAAATGCTGTGTGACCATTTTTATTATCATAAATTTGTGTTTAAATTCCTGCTAGTTACTTACCACGTACTTTGATTGCCTAAGCATGACACTGTAAATTCACTTAGGTCTTTGAAAAACATATCAAAGATATTCCCTATTAGAGTTAAACATAGAGTGAGCACCCATCCAAAATTATTCATTTCCAAGTTCTCAGCATTTTATTGCTCTTTGATATTCTTGTATACATTACAATATATGGGATACAGGAGCAGGTTAAATATGTTCGTTCTTTACTTTTGTAAACAATTCATTAAAAATGATTTGAGAAAATTAAGATAGACTGCTAATGTTTAAAGTGTTCTGAAAGAAAGATTGGGATTTTTAAAGTAAATTGGCCCAGAGATCCTTTATATGGAGATGGTCAGGATTTTAATGCAGTTGCCAAAAAGACTGTTAAACTAGCTATAAATGTATACTGTATTTTGGTTGTTGGTAATTTCCACCAAAGGTACTTTGATGTGTAAGTATACCCATTTTCTTTTCACTTGCAGTTTGGTACTTTGGGATGCACTTTCACTATTTCAGATCATTCAGGTAAATCATGGCAGTGCTTCAGGGAATATTTATTCTTTGAGAAAATTTGGTTGCGTGTTTTTGAATTTTTGTTTTCTAAGAATCTCTCTACATATAGTCTAAAATTTTAGTATCTCTGTATTTTTCTAGAATAAATGCATTGAAGCCCCAATTCAAATAACCTCATCACCCAAAAAACTTTTGAAATTACACCTGGTAACAAAGCTTTCCCAGCTAACGGGAGGTGAGGAATAATTCCCTTTTCCCTTACCCTGTTTGTTCCTGAATTGCTCTTAAGTCTCCATTTCTACCTTCAAAAAGAATTTGCTAGACTGCTTGTGTTTCTTAGCTATTTGAAGTTCCTTTTGTCCCAGGATATAAACATTTCTTTTATACTTGAGACAATGTTCCTTTAAATTATATATCTTTGAAGAACAAATCCTACATGGAACATATTTAACTGGATTCTTTCAGAGCTTCCTGGTGAAAATTTATACACCTGAGTACGAAATGGAAATTTGAGGTCATTCAGTGCTTCTGAAAGACAGGCAGGTTGCTATCAAGTCTACATCCTTTTAGACATTACTTTTAATTACTTTAAAAGTAAACACACTTCCCTTTTGAGTTGTGTTTCTTCAATTAATGAGATAACAGAGTAGGGTTTATAAGACATTAGTGGCTCCTCAGTGATACAGCAAGCAAACTGCAGAAGCTACATCTGTAATTGGTTTTCTGATACAGCCTCAGCAAACACACATAAAAGTGAAGTTCATGGAAGGGATAAACGGATTTAGTTACCTTCACAAGTTACCTTCAAAGAGTGGTTTAATTTTGTTTCCTTATAGCTGCTCCCCTTCCCCCAATCCATTAGAGTTTCTTGATTTATGATACAGTAGTTGTAACATTCCCAGTAAAGACAGGAATTTCTGCTGTCAGAAAATGTGGCTCCCTGGTGATACCGCCCTGGGAGAGTAAATGAGATTCTAATAGTTCTCTAGATTATTACTGAAGGCAGGGTCAAGGAAATAACTTTTACTTTTTTTCTATTAACCACACATACCAATGAAAATTCTCAATTAATAGGTTAATTTGTATGATTTATGGTTCAATATATAGAATATTAATCATGAGACATCAAAAGAAATGCTTCCTGGTAATATCACTTCTCTGCAGTATCTAAGCCACTTTGTAAGCTATATGATTTGTTATAATTAGGCGTGCATGTTACTAATGAGGGTCAAAATAATATTTGAAGGGCCCAAGGGCCATTTGTTTTTACTAATGATGCACAATTTTTCCTTAATCGGTATCTAGAATTTGCTTCCTTGGTCTTACCAAGTCAAATTCATTTAAAATGGAATCAATGGAATTTGTTGCTATTTTCTGAGTATTTTGTATATCAGAGCCTCTGCGTAAGTGGTTTGCTATCACTAAATAATTAAATGCATACTACAGGCACCTTACCCTTGAAAAGCTTCCATGGTTTAGACATTGGTTTCAAATTTTGTATCTTATTGTTATTAATACAATTTCTGGCTACATAGCAGTAACATTACCTGTGGAATACCCAGTTGAATAAAGCATAGAATCTGTTCCCATGGAGCTTGTGGTTTAAAAGGGGAAACCAACAAGAAAGTGGATCATTGCAATACAGTGTGGCAAGTAGTGTCATCCCTGTATGAACACGTATCGTGACAGTGCCAAGGCAGTTGAGAGCATCTCTTTGAATGACGTTTAGGCCAGCACTTCCTAAGTATTTGGTCATTTTATTGTTAACTCCTTAAGTTCAGTCACTGGTTACAGGTCTAATTAGATAAGAATTTTTATGGATGTCTTGAGATAAGAGCAAAGAACCAGCTCCTAAAATGGCTCTTGACACTGCTGTAATCAGAAAAGCACCACTATCAAGGGATCGTCATTGTCAGGAAGCCACCTAGAATAATCAGCTCTTTCTTCTCAGTGGAGCAGTTAGCTTTTGGCTGCTGTAGGGAATGTAGGCTTTGGAGCAGCACTGTCCATGTGTCTCAGTTATATACAAATACATTCCCATTTCCAGTTGCAAGAATGGCCCTGAGCCACGTTAAGTAAAGCCTAAGTAAAAGATATTTTTAATTTATAATTTTTAATCTAATATATATGTTATTCTCCATTATAAATTATAGGGTGGGGTATTTAATCCTAAATATTTTCTTCTATTGTGTCTTAGAGAAACTGACAAGGTACTCCTAGATTTAGTTTGGATGACTTAACATTTTGAAGTTTCTATCATATGAATTCTGTTCATAGCAGCATTATTCACAATAGACAAGAGCAGGAGGCAACCCCAATGTCAATTGATGGATGACAATTCCTAAAACGAAATATTGCTCAGCCTTAACATGTACGGAAATCCTGACATATGCTACAACATAAATGAGCCTTGAGGACATTATGCTCAAGTGAAATAAGCCAGTCACAAAAAGACAAATACTGTATGATTCCACTTCTATAAGATATCTAAGGTGGCCAAATTCATAGAAACAGAAAGTAGGTTGGTTACCAGGGACAAAAGAGAGACAAAAAGGGAAATTACTGTTTAATGGGTATAGAACTTGGATTTATAAGATAAATAAGTTCTGGAGATCTGTTTCACAACAATGTGAATATACTTAACACTACTGAATTATACACTTAAAAATACTTAAGATGGTAAATTTTGTTATGTGGTTTTTACCATAATAAAAAATGTTCAAAAAAAGGAGAGATAGTCAATCTACTATTTTTTTTTTCATTTTAAAACATCATTATATCAGAAATCTTGACTGAAATCCACAATATATTTAGGTTTACTCTGGAGACTTATACTACCAAACAAGCAGTGCATGGTACATATTTTTGTCATGCAATTTTAAAAGATGACATACAGAAAAGACAATTCAAACAGACCAAATATAATCATTTAATCCTGACCTAGAAAATGATTTAGATGAATGGTCAAGATCCACTCTCTCTCACTTATTCTATTGGAACAAATTTGATATCCCCTTATAAACAAAATATAAGCTCACCAATGCATTTAACAAATCTATTGTTTGGAAAATCAGATTTCAAAATTGTATTTGGAGAAGAAAGAAAGAAAATGAGAAGAGGGGAAAGGAGGAGAGAAAGAAGGAAGGAAGGTAGGGAATAAAGCCTGGCTGCAACCCATGGTTCCTAAAGAAAGCCTTATGACAGTCTCATTATTCCTGGAGAGCCTGTCATTTGAAAGACACACATTGCAAATGACATGGAACTTGAAAAGATACAGAAAAAAACAAACTTTCTGAGATCTGAAGTGTAGTTCTAGGAGCCCATGTATTTCATTCTCTACAAATGAGAACCAGACTGTTTTTATTCATTCCACATTTTTCCACAGAGATTTATTTGGCTTCAGAGGAGAACTATACTATATGCTTAAAATGATTGCTATTAATGTTGACTTTCAGACAGGCAAGAAGTTTGAGATGTAATAGGGCAGAACTGGCATGCTTCACACACTGTAGACATTATATTTACTATCATATTTTTGTGAGATATGTTTGTTGCAAAATGCAAATTACCAAAATGAAATCTGGGAAAACGTTTGAAGTCAATCTTGAACATACATGCTTATTATACCTGTTGAAAACATTTTAGATTGAGAATGAGAGAAGACATAAGAGAGCTGCTCCAAGAATAGTATCTCTGAGTATCAGGATGACAAATTAGGCACATTTAGTTCTACCAGTGACTGATCTGCTTGAAAACCCTGAAACTATCATCTCTTACATAGTTATTTCACTGAGGAAGAGAACAAGGAAAAGGGCTAAAAGATCATTGATAATAAAATAGAAGGGAGTGTTGGCACTACAGAAAGCAAACCTTTAACTGCAAGCCTATGAGTGTGCACATTTTTATATTGAGGTGAAATAGATTACAGAGATAGGAAACACCATTCTTGAGTTTGTGGTCTATAGAAGAATTCCTTTGGCTCTATTATATTCTTTTTTCTTTTAATCTATTAGAATAAAGAGTTTCTTTATAGTTTCTCTTTTTAAAAACTAAAAATGGTTATTCTTTTCTTTCCTGATGGAAAAAATACCTTAAGTGATGGTTTGGTTGTATTTTTTTGTTTTGAGGTAAAGACTTGTCATGACTAGATGACAAAACAAACCAGTTATTTCACATTCTCATATTAAGACTTAAACATTTGTTTTCTGTTTCTAAAAACACTCATACAACCATAAAAGAAGACCATGACTTTTGTAGTTACAGGCTTTAAAAATAGAAAGAGTATGAACATTTCTGAGGGCAAGATATTTTTTATCTGCTCTTTATGAAGCAAGTAGATTTTTTTAGTGAACTCTGCCCGAATTTACTATGCTTCTTACTTGACTGTTCTATATTTGAAGATATAATTTGTATTTCAAACACAAATGTATATGTTAAAAATTCAGTTCTAAAATATTTGTTGAAAACCAGCACTATGGAGAAGGATGTTTTACTTTTGAAATTTTCTCTTTCCCTCCCTCTCCCTTTCTCCTTTTTAATCACTAGAAAATTACTGACATATAGAACATTTTCTGGTGTTCTTTCTTAGAATTACAGAAATTACAGATTTATTTCTGTCTAATACAAGTTAATATGAATTTTAATGTGACTCAGAAAGCAAGTTCTACTGTTCTAGGTATGAGCTCTCTGCAGAATGACTCAGGTCTGCCCTGAGTGGCAACAGAGCAGTAATGCAAATAAGACGTCAGTACAGCACTTTTAACTTTTCAGTTTTTTTCTCTTGTGTTACTTTTTATTCTCACAACAGCGGTGTGAATGAAGTTGGGTGTATGGTGAAAATCAAAATGTTAAATGCCTGAGGTTGCACACACATGTAGTCAGAAGGGAAGCCAGGACCTTTGCAAGGAGAGAGGGTATGGACTCAGCCCAGGCACAGAGAAGAAAAGGAAAAGCCAGTGCCTGCCCGGCGACCATGCAGGCTCACACCCAGCCGTGAGACACACAAGAGGTCTCTCATGGGACTTGCAATCTTGCTGTGTCCCTCAATTGGGAGTTTGCATACATTCATACCCATGTTTGTATTCCTGTGGTAGATTGCATTTCTCTTCTCAATTCTTTGTACTCCTAGTGTATCCATGCCCTTTGCCATTTGACTAGCGAGGGTGTATTTGCCAGCCATGATGAGGCTGGGCATGGCCGTGTGGCGGGCTTTGGCAAACGGTCAGCAGATGGACGTTCGTTACAGTGTGCTAGTTCCGAGCACGAGCCCCAGGGGGCATTGCACAGTGTGGCCCGGCCCTGCCGTCCTTCTGGTCTCGGGTAGCCTCTGCTGCAAGGAGAACGAGAGCCAAGTGGAGCAAGCACAGCTGCATCTAACCTGAAGCTCGGAGCCAGCCTGGTCTAGCTTGGTCCTGATCAGCTGACTCCAGGTGACCCCAGACCAGAAGTGTGTGAGACGGTCCCCACTGCTGTCATAGGACACTAAGCTGTGGGATGTTTTTTTTCGTAGCATGATTGTTACACTAGCTGCTAGCCTATGCACTATCAGCAGTCATGAAATATTTTCTAATCCATTGAAGATTGTGAATCTAGATGTAAAAACATCTTTCCCATTCTCTATTCTTGGGGTACAGTAAATTAAAGTAGCCTCTTGGACTCAAATAAAATGAGCTCAGTACTATTCTCTGCTACATAATGAGCAGCTCTGCTAAGAACTTGCTGTCATAATTTAATCACACTGTACTCATCTTCAGGATTCTTCTTTAAAAAATGGAGATGGTAATACCTCTTCATTCTGCCACTTGGAATTCATTTGTTCATTTACCAGCTTGTTCAATTAATAGCTATTGAGAACCTTCTGTTTTTCTAGAATATACAACACAAAACAAGACAAAGTCCAAGATGACAAAGGCTTCTGATCTATGAGCTGATGTAGAAAATGGAATGGTTACTTTTTAGCATAATTAACACTGTAATGAAGTGACGTTCTTAGGAGAACAGGTGTACAGGTGGGAATATATTAGGTAGAGCAAGCAATACTTGAGTTAAGCCTTAAAGGATTGGGAGAAGGGGAGGAGTGACAAGCTTATGTTCTCATAAGCTTAATAAATGCAAACAAGAAAAATATCTTCACAGCAAATAAATCTGTCTAAATAATCTTAACCAAGTGATCAAAGTTAATTCAACCGATCATGGGCAAATGAACTTCTTCCACCTCCTGATACGAAGCACTGAGAACACGGAATTACTTATGTAGTATTTTGTGTGTGTGTGTGCTAAAAAAATGCATAAGCTGAATCTAATCATGAGGAAAAAGCTGACAAACCAAAATCGACAGACATTCTGCAAAATAACTGGCCTGTACTCTTCGAAAATGTCAATGTCATGGAAGACGAAGGAATGCAGAGGAACTGTTCCAGATTAAAGGAGACTAAAGAGCATATTAATAACTAAATGTGTTTGCCATACAGGACATTACTGGAACAATTGGCAAAATCTGAGTAAAGTCTGTAGAGTGGATAATAGCGTTGTATAAATGTCAATTTCCTGATTCTGACATTTATTCTATGGCTAGAGAAAACTCAATTCTGACACTAACTGGAGTCGTGCAGGGCCCCCAGGGGAGGGGCTCAGTCTTCGAAGTTGGCCCCCACTTCACACACCAATGACATGTCCCAGGTTGTGACCTACGCTTCTTACTGACCAATGATCAATTGCATTTCCCAGGATCCCCCTCTCAGGTTCAATAATTTGCTAGAAAACTTCACAGAACTCAGGGAAACATTTTACTTATGTTGACCTACTTATTTTGAAGGACACAGATGAACAGCCAAATGGAAGAGATGACAGGGCGAGGTACATGGGCAGGAACGTGGAGGTCCACACCCTGTCCCTCTGCACCAACCTCCAGGCGCCTCCACGTGTTCAGCGCTCTAGAAGCTCTCAGAACCCCACAGTTCAGGGATTTTTAGTAAGATTTCATCACATAGTGGTGATTGATTATTAACTCAATCTCCAGCCCCTCTCCCTTTCCAGGAGGCTGGGGTATGGGGCTGAAAGCTCTAAGCTTCTGATCTTGGCTTGGGCTTTCTGGTGGCCAGCTCCACATAGGAGCCCACCAAGAGTTGCTGCCTTAGAATAATGACTCAGGAAATTCCAAGGGATGAGGAGCTCTGTGTCAGGAACCCCAGTGGAAGACCAATTATCAGAACAAACGGTGCACTTAGCACTCCTAGAGCTTAAAAAACAAATCCTAAGTGTTCTAGGATCTCTGTGCTAGCAAACAGAAGACAGAGATCCAATATTTATTTATTATTATGTCACAATATCACCGTGTGTGTGTGTGTGTGTGTGTGTGTGTGTAGGTGGAGAAAGAGGAAGAGGAAGGGATGGATAAAGCAAATGTGGTTAAAATGCTAATATTTGAGGAATCTGGGTAAATGCTCTGTGAGCATTCTTTGTACAATTCTTGTAACTTTTATGTGAATCTGAAATTATGTCAAAATGTAAAAAAAAGTAAAATAAGACAAAAGGATGGGGTAAAGGGTTGAGCCTGGAATACAATGATGGCAAAATTAAAGGCACCACGAACAGCATGCCCCAAGCCAAGAGTACACCTCCAAGCTTGGCATAGAAAAATAAAGAACAATGGGTTTCTCTTTTCTGCATTTTGGATGTAGCATATCACTGTAGAATTAGAATACTAACTTTTCTACATAAGAATAAGACTTATAAAATCACGATAAACTTTGTGGTTTGTACATATGTAAATTTCCTTGTTTCAATATTGTGTTATAGTTGCGTCAGATGTTGCCATGGGGAGGCTGGGTGAAGGGTACACGGGACCTTCTGTACATTTCTTTGTAACTTTCTGTAAACCTATAATTATTTTAAAATAGAGTCTTTTTTAAAAAAAAATTGCCTTTCTAACCCCTGTAAAAGAATAAAACTCATATATTTTTAACCTCATATTGATGTGAATGTATCCATATTCTGAGATTTTTACCTCTACACAAGACTAAGAAGTTTCACATTTTTGTTGGTAAGTACCAAATTTAGCAAATTTTAAACTTAGTATAAAATTTACAAGAACCATTTCTCTAATACTTCTTTTGAAGACTACAAAGACTGTCTCCTTGGGCTGGGCTTCTCTGAGCCCTCTTCTGGACTAGACCCTAACTTTGACCTGTAAAGACTTGAAGAAATACTAGCACAGTTTCTAACAGCTCAAGGCCTCATCCCTAGGATGACCCAGCCCCCCTTGGGCCTGCCTGAGAAAATTCAAGGCTGCCAAAGGAGTTTACTGTTTGTTCCACCTGAAGATGGGCCGCTCTCTCCCAGCCTCTGTGAGAGAGCACCAGCCTACCTCCAATAAGCACCTGTTGGCAAACCCCAAAGGGTTTCGCCTGGATCCCTTTCCTGCTCTTTGTGATGTTTTCATGTCCCTGATTCTGCTCCAGTTCCCACCATTCCCCTTCCCTGTTCCCTCTACTTCCCCTTAAAACACCCAGTTGCTGCTGCACAAGTCTAAGAGGCTCTGAACTTTTCCCTCTACTGCAATAGTTATTACTGATTAAAATCTCACCATACCACTTTAATCAGTGCTCAGCTTTGACAAAAGTGTTATTTGCTCTGTCACTAGGGCATCTAAATTTGGCATAAGGGCCACGGGATTTAAAATTTAAGAAAATCTCAAGAAAAATGTCATAATAACTACTGTCCATTGACCACCTGTTGTACACCAGTTTGCATTCGTTTATTCCCATTCATTCCTTCTCATAGCCCTGCAAAAAGAAAAGAGTGAATGGCTGGTAATGGGGGCCAGGGAATAGTGGAGAACATGAACCCAGTGTGGCATGTCATAGACGGGTCATATCACTATGCTGTGCTTGTCGGACTGGTCCGGAGAGAGGGCTCTTTGTATGAGACCAGCTGTTGTCATTCCTAAGGGAGCTCAGTAATTAAGTGGTGGAGAAATGTCCAAGGCTGATGGTGGTAGAGTTGTACTCAAGTTTTCATCTTTGACTGTTGATAGCTTCTAAGCCTCGCCTCTCCCTCCTCCTCTTTCTCTCCACATCTGGCAAACTGGTAAGTGTGGGTGCTTCCCCTTGTGGCACCAACAGGAAGCTCCTACCACACCAGGGAAGCCTCACACAGCCCCACCTTTAAACCACCATTAAAAACCTCAAGCCAGTCTCCTTTCCTGGCTCGTTTCAGCCATTTTTGGATCTGCTTGGGAAGTTCTCCCTGCTCTCCCCAAAATGTCTCATCAAGTGAGAAATAAAGCTTTTGCTACCTTCTTGGTGTTATGTGTGGTATCACCAGTTCTGACATTCCAACCAATTTTGTGTACATCGAGGATCCAGCATATTTCTTTAGGGTGACCACAACAATGATGGAACATTGAAATATTTAAATTGAAATAAATATGTTTTAAAAGAGTATTTTCAATTAATTTAATATTAAAGCCATAGACTATAATTTGTCTCTCAAGTGGAGCCTAGAGTTAGCATATAGTTCACGTAAACGTACCGAAGTTCACTGAGCATGCTGATGCTAATACTTCCTACGTTGTCCAGTAACTAAGCAAATTTCAACTTTCACTCTCAAAGATGCAAAGATTTCTGGTTTGTAAAAGCAGCTTGGAATGTTCTTCATGTGAAAATAACACATTTACAAAAACAAATTTGGTGTGCATTTCTCCTGAAGGGAATATATATTTCTTTAGGGAGCTTAGAATTGCTTATGAAAACAATATAAAATCTGTCAGTATTCTATTATGGCCCTATTTTATACCTTCATTCCTAATAAATATTTTGCATTCATTACTGATTTTCGACTTTGGATGTGATATAAAGAAAACATAAAAGCATGAAATGGTGGTTACAATTTTCATTTTTTAAAAGTTTTTTAATGTTTCTTTGGAAAACCATCTCTTCTAATGAAAAGAAATAGTCAAGAAATTCATTTAAAAAAAAAAAAAAGGCAAAAAGCATATAGTGCCAGAAAAACTAAATTCTCTCAAATTCTATTAAGCAAAGACAAATAAACTTTTATACATTCCTTGCTTTGGCATTTCCATAAAGGCATACTTAGCTTTAAAAAAAAAATGACCAGAAAGAACAAGAAAGTTAGTAGAAAGTAAAATTGTACACAGAAATGTAGCTACACATTTCAGTATGAACAGAAGTCCTATAATAGAATTACCATGCCACATTTAAATATTAACACCAACAAAAAGAAATACCAGTTTCAGAAACAGCGTAATAGGCATCTGCTGTAATTTTGCCCCCCGGAGTGGGAGAGAGTTTTGACTGTCTGTTCTTCAGGCACATAAAGCAGTAAATACGGCTCCTTCTCTATTCCAGCACAGAATGAAAAAGCTCCCGATGAGAATGTCCTGCTTAGCCTGGGCATTTACATTATTATCCTCTAGTCGTACTCTTGACCCACATACACAGTACCTACATCAAACAAGCTAAACAGATTCAATTTCTCCCCTCTGAGAACTTATTCAGACTATATCCAAATGCATGTGCTTTAAGTGGGGCAGGCCAGCACGAAAGCAGCCATTAAACACGTGCGAATGCTGTTTATGAGGGTGGAAAGTTTCAGCGCTTTACTTCATTTATTGCTAGACAAAATTTCCAAGCGACAGGCCACTATTGTTTACATGTAGCTGCAAAGTGTATGAAATATAAAGGAGACAGAAATAATATAAAGACAATAAGAAGCTATACATAGTTTCCATTTACTCACTCAAAATTGTATTAAGTAATTATCACTAATTTCTTAGATGTTTGAGAGCAAATTGTGTACAAGGACCTGAGCTCAAGAAACTCACAGTCTAGAAGAGGACACAGAAATCTGAACTCACACCTGCAATGTGGTCTGACAAGTTCAACAGCAGAATTCTGTGCCAGATGCAGCAGCAGCAGTTGGTTTTGCCTTAATGAAGCTGAAACAGACATTAAAGTTGGGTGTACAAAAGAGGGAGGCAGGGAGAGGTGAGAAGAAAGGGGTGGGATGCTTTTAAGAGTAAATGCACATCCAGAGCACAGAAATACGGAAGAGCCTGATAGATACTGGATGGTATAGTGAGAACACACAGGCTGGCAAGAGTGCTGAGAGGTGGGATTGCAGAAGCTGGTGGAAATGTGATTGGAGCTTCGTTGTGGGAATCCCTGTAGGCCATACTTCCTATATAAGCAAGGGGGAAATGTATCCATCAGGGTTTGGTGCAGGAACCAGAAACAATTCCAGGCATTTTTAAGCAGAAAAGCATTTAATACAGAAAATAGATATTTTCAGGATCTGTAGACGGTCTAAGGAGTAGGTCTGGGTTTAGCCTCTTGGAGTTACACTCAAAACAATGCAGAATGGAATAACAGAGCTATTACCTCTGAGGCCACAAGACTGGAGCTTTGCTGGAAATAAATTAAACCTGGCTCCTCTGCATCCCCCCCACCCCCGCCAATATTCAGTAGTCTATGTAAGAGACACTGGCTGTCTCCGGAGGAACGTTGGATTTCCAGGACCTTGCCCACCAGCAGCACCCTCCAAAACTTTCAGGAGGATGGACTGTGCTCACTCTTGCCTTCCAGAGATCTCATGAGTATCCAGAATCCTAGCACCAAAGGAATCTGGGAAGTGTAGCTTTGAGCTTTCCAACCCCTTCAAATAGAGAAAAGGTGTAAGGGAGGTTGGGTGAACCAACACAGAGTATCCAGCAGAAATATTATTGGGAATTTTATGCCAAAAAATTGTACACTTGAAATCTTTTATTATTTCTTATCCAGTCAATGTGGAAATATGGACATCACAGCAAGGACATAAATTAGAATAGAAAAAAGTTGTGCATATACATTTACGACTTGAGTGATTATTTGTAATAAGGGAATTGGTTGCTAGGACAAGGAAGAAAAGAGAAATTGCTCTTTTACTTAATTGAGAAAGTTGATGAAAGAAGATTCTGAGAGTGCTCCAAAAAGGAAAAGGAAGCTTTTAGCAAACAAAGAATAATAATTCATTTCAGCCCTGGAGAAATGTATGAAGGAAGGGAGGAAAGGAGTTAAAATTCAGAATAAAAAATGAAGGGAGTTATAAAAATAGACTTGCTTGGCTGAGTGTGACATTGTTACCCAAAAAGGCAAAAGAGCGGGAGGAAATTGCACAATCCACGGTGGGTGCATCCCATAGTATGCAGGAGCTCACGTTCCTGCCCGTGAAGGTTGGATTATTTAAAGCAGTCCATTAGGGTAAGATGGAGGATATCCCCCAGGTCCATGGGAACTGGGGCATGGAAATAGTGTCAACACTATTTGTTGAAATAATGTGTTAGCCGGAGGGAAATGGTCAGCCTAGAAAAGCAGAAATAAAGTTTGTTAGAGTTCAGCACCGTCTCAACAGAAATGAACCCAGAGGCCTCGCTAGAGAGGTATTGTTTCTGTGAACAGGAATGTTGCAGTTGACTTACCCAACACCTTGATATCATTCGCACACATCGCTTGTCTTCTCTTGCCATGAAAAGCCACTAGACAGTCTTTGATAAATAGTTTGTCCTTCCAGGTACCTTAATATTAGGAAGCACATCCTTTGGATAGGAGTGAGAAGAGGATATTCCCTATTATACACATATACATTTATATTCTACTTTAAACATCCTTTTTATGATGCCAATGCCAAAAGATCTTTCCTCTGTGGCTATCTAATGTTCAAGTGTCCAGAAATATGAAGCTGAGATTCAGATACTGGAATGTGATGCATGAACCCCATGAGATCAATGTCCTAAATAAGCACCCAATCTGCATTTCCCACAGCTGTGAAGGAATCCAAGGAATCTGTAGAGATATTGTGATGCCCATTAAATTATAGTTAGGTAAATTATTCCACTGCATGCTACCTAAGTAGGATTTACCCTTCTTTTGATAGGAAAAATAGCTTGGCAACTATCAATCGGAATAGAAAGTAAGGTAGGTGAACAAATCTTATCTCTCAGCATTAGTTTCCTTGTGCAATGCCTACCTGTGAAAATATTATCCCAAATACTCCATGAGACTTTGTTTTCTTTTTGTCTTATTAGTCACATTTCCATATACCTGCATTGAAATGAAATATAATAGAGGGATCTCCACAAGGATCTGCTAGAGGAGTTTCACGTGCTTTTGGCAAAGCTTCATGAAAATAACATCATGCTTTCTGAGCAATCGCTCTTGCTTTATAAAACCAATGCCAAAGTATTCAATTTCTTTGTGAGTATTTGCTTCTATCAACCTCTCCCTGAAAATTTGCTGATACAGGTTGAATATCCCTTATCCAAAATATTTGAGACCAGATGTGTTTTAGATTTCAAATTTTTTTCAGATTTTGGAATATTTACTTATACATAATGAGATATCTTGGGGATGGGACCCAGGTCTAAACACAAAATTCATTTATGTTTCACATACACCTTATACACATATCCTGAAGGTAATTTTTTACAATATTTTTAATAATTTTGTGCATGAATTAAGGTTTTAACTGCATTTTGACTACAATCCGTCACATGAGGTCAGCTGTGGAATTTTCCACTTGGGGCACCACATAGGTGCTCAAAAAGTTTCAGATCTTGCAGCAAATGTTAAACACAGCCCCTTTCCTAGACAGAGCAACATAGAGCCTCACACTAAAGGCCTATTTACCTCAATGTCTACTGCCCAATACCTTATGTCTAGCTTTCCACCAAAGAAAACAAAACAAAAAGGCATGCTAAATGGCAGGAAAAAATTTGACCTGAAAAGACAAAGCAAGCCTCAGAACTAGACTCAGATATAACACAAATTGTGAAATTATCAGACAGGAAATTGAAATAACTATGATTAATGTGTTAAGAACTCTAATTTAAAAAGTAGACCAAAAAAAGATGGGCTATGTAAGCAAAGCAAAGAGATGGAAACCCTAAGAAAGTATCAAAAAAGAAAAAAACTATTAGAAACCAAAAACACTGCTATAAAGATAAAAAATTATTTTCATGAGATTAACAATAAACTGGACTAGGCCCCCAAAATATCAATGAGCTTGTAGATATATCAGAAAACACTGGGAAAACTGAAATACAAAGAGAAAAAAAAGATTAAAAAAAAAACAGAACTGTGGGATAATTTCCGATGTATGATATATGCATATTTGGAATACCAGAAGAAGCAAGAGAAAACAGAGCAGAAAAAATTTATTTCAAGTAATAATGGCTGAGAGTTTGCTAAAATTAATGACAGAAACCATAAGCCACAGATCTAAGAAGCTCAGAAAACACTGAGGGAACAAATATATTTTTAAAAATCTGCCTGTAATCCTAGCTCTCTGGGAGGCCAAGGCAGGAGGATCACATGAGGTGAGGAGCTAGGGATCAGCCTGAGCAAGAACGAGACTCTGTCTCTACTAAAAATAAAAAAAATTAGCAGAGCTAAAAGTAGAAAAAATTAGCCAGACATGGTGGCATGCGCCTGTAGTCCCAGCCACTGGGGAGGCTGAGGCAGGAGGATGGCTTGAGCCCGGGAGTTTGAGGTTGCTGTGAGCTAGGTTGATGACCATCATAAGAAAGTGGGAACAATCTGAAGGTCCTTTAATGAATTTATAAATAAAATGAAATGTATTTATAGCGTGAGATATTGTTTGGCAATAAAAAAAAGTAAATCACTGATATATGTTACAACATGGATGAACCTTGATAACATTGCATGATGCCATGTGAAAATTAAGTCACAAATGACAACACATTAATATTATATAAATCCATTTATATACAATGACCAGCACCAGCTAATCTATAGACAGTAAGTAGATGAGGTTGCCTAGGGCTGCAGGGACAGGATGATAAGGTGTGATAGCTAATGGCTATGGCATTTCTTTTAGAGGTGATGACAATATTTTATAATTTATTGTGGGAATGGATGCACAACTCTGGGAATATTGTAAAAATCATCAAATTGTACACTTGGAATGGATATATTTTATGGTATGTGAAGTATATCTCAACAAAGCTGTTTGATCAGATCAGAGCAATACTTGTAAAACATGATTTTCTCAAAAACTTGGAGATTCATGGATCATAAAATTTTCATCTAAATTTTAATTAATAAATCCAAATCCTCAAAAACCACACATATTTCAAAAAAGTCTGGAACCTGTTTTGCTAGTTTTGAAAAGTATAAACAGACCCCAAATATAACCTTGTATTTCTCATTTTTAATATTATTTAGCTTGTTAATCATGATTCAATTTTAATATTTATCCCTTCACTGATTACTAAGAATCACAAAAATTTTGAAGAATAATTTTAGAATTTTTTTTTTAGGGTCAAACAAATACCTTGGAAAAATGTTTTCTTTATTTTGAAGTATAATCCTTCACTGTTAACTTCAGAATAAATACACATCAGGAATTACTCACATTTAAATAATTGCAGATAAAATTCAAGAACTACTTGAGTAGATCCAGATTGTCATCCTGTACATCTTCAAGAGCTTTGAAACTGAAGCCAGTGGTTACATATTCTGCTGTGCTAAGCATCTTAAAATGGAAGAATTCTTCATATTTTTCATAAAGATCCACCCACCACAAAGCACATTTGTTTGGAGGCCCCTCAGTACATTTCACAACAGTGAGAGTAAATTATAGATTTATATCATTTAAGCTTTTCATTCCTAGGGATAGGCCTAACAGCTTTGTGGATTTGGCTAGCCTTTTTCCTTTTCATTACTTCTTATTCCAATCTTATATGCATTGTAAATAACAGGAATTTTTCTCTCCTTCTGAAATTCTTGTTTTGTGTGCATGCATTTTAATCCTCTTGAAAGAATCAGCAACCAGTGATTGATCTCCTCAGACCCACTGAGAAAGAGCATTTCGTTTACATATGTACCTTGTTATGTCATATGATAAAGTTAAGCCAAAGTTCTGGGCAAGGAGCAGCCAAAGTTGTCCTAAACGCTGAGAACAAGTTATGCTCAGAATGCATGGATTTCTAGAATGGATACCAAACACAGCAATTATGCACATTATTAGCCAGCTGCATTCTATTCATTCTGAGAACCTGCATTGTCAGAAAGGAGTGCCCCTAAATTAAAAATGGTATTTGAATTGAGCTTCCTACCCAAACCAGTACAGTGGCCTCCCACAGTACAATGGGTATTACACAGACTTTGAGGTGATGGAGTTCTAAGTCTAGCTTCCTGTTCTGGCATCTTCCATTAGTGCCACTAGGAGCAGAGAACTTTAATTCTTCTCACCTCAGCTTCTTTACATACAAAATGTGTAAAATTTTTACCTACTTGATAGAATTGTTGAGATAACTAATTGAAGCAGCTTATGTAAATTACCTTGTACAGTTCTGAGAAACACTAAAATAATGGAATTAAGGTTACACAATTTCTTAAATATAGAAGTTAGATACTCAACATACATTAGCTTTTACATTCTACTTCTTTAACATTCTAATGCTATGGAGTATAGGTCACTTGTATAAATTCAAGTATATATAGCAGCACAATGATTAATAATACAGATGAGCCATCTGACATTATCATCTGAGTATGGCAATTGTGTGTTTTGTGATGAAGAGGACAGCTTGCTCATTTTTCATTATAACTTTAAGACAGAAAGTCCCATATAAAACCAGTGAATTTTCAAGCCATTATATAAAATGTCATACCATAATAATAATATGCTTTTGTTCAAAATTAAAATATTTGAAGAGATGAGAATTCTTAATATTAGTTTTGAAGATTGACATGAATTATTAAAATTGTAATATTAATTTATACTCATTATATCATTTATGATAAACATTTTAAATTTCTTAAGCAACTCTTAATTCATTCTAGCAATGTAATAAATATTTCAAGAGCTACTATGTGCCAGGGGGGTTTTTAAGTACTTAGATTTTATCAATGAACAAAACAAAGATCTCACTTTTGGGGAGTTTACATTCCAGGGGAGGGAGACAGAAAATAAATTATACACATAAAAATAAGTCAACTGTGTAGTATGTTTGAAGGTGATAAATTCATTGGGGAATAAAAAGAAAAATACAGCAGGATAAAGAGAATTAAGAATTCCATAGTGGTGTAATTGTAAATAGGGTGATCAAGGTATGCCTCATTGAGAAGGGTTTTAAGAGAAACCACTTAAAGGAGGTGAGAAATGTACCCACGCAGATAATTAAGGAGAGTTACCAGCAGAGGGTGATGGGACAAAGGCCCCCCAGGCAGGATTATGCCTGGCAGGAGTGTGGTTGAGGAACAGCAAAGGGCCATTGTGTCTGGAGGGATAGTGAAGTGGAAGTTGTAAGAGAAGAGCTCAAAGAGGTAACAGAGGGGCTTCATTAGATGGAAACTTGTCAACCACCATAAGGTTTCGGAATCTTACTCAAAGTGAAATTAGAAGTGTTCTGAACAGAGTGGCAGGCTCTGATCTACACTCAGAAGGAACACTCTGGCTGGTGTATTGAGAATAGACCCTATGCGGAAAAGAACAGAAACAGGGAAAGCTGTTAGGAGGCTACTGAAGAAAAAGAAAAGAGATGATGGTGGCTTATGAGAGGTAGAAAGGAAGTGGTAAGAATCTAGATTCGGATACATTCTGAAGGTGGAGTCAAAATGATTTTCTGGGTCTGGGATGAGAAAGGATGACAGGAATCTTCAAGAGATGATTCCAATGTTCTTCACTTGAACAAACATATAGAATTTTCATCAACTGAGATAGATGAGGCTGCAATTTGATCAAGTTTGAGGTAGGTGAGAATCAGGAGATCAGTTTTTGGAAGTGTTGAGTTTGACATGGCCATGTGTCATCCAATTGGAGATATCAAGGGGGAGGGAGCTAGATATACAAACCTAGACATCGAGAGAGTGGTACTGGCTGGGAAAGGTTATCCAAAGGGTGAAAGCACACAAAGAGTAGAGGATCAGGACTGAACTCAGGATGCTCAAACCTTAGGAAGCAGAAAGAAGAATGCATGAAGCTAAAGGTAAACCAAAGAGGATCTAGTATTCTATAAGAAACCAACTGGAGAAAAAAAGTTTATGGAGAAAGGGGTATACACTATATCAACAACTTGTGATATGTCAAGAAATATGGAAACTGATCATTGACTACCGGAGTTAGCAATGTAGAGGTCATTGAAGACATTTGACAAAGCAGTTTTAGAGGAATAGGTGAGCTGAAAGCTGGATTTGAATGTGTTGAGAGAGAACAAGACACAGGGCATTTGGGACAGTAAAAATAGACAACTTTTTGGTGGAGCTTTACAGCAAAGGATAATAAGAAAGTGGGGTAAAGAATTTTAAATTCATGAAATAACAGTAGTAACGGTAATGATTCTGTCAAGAAGAGAAGGCTGATGGTGTAGGACAGAGAGGGAATTGTTCTCTCAGGACAGACAAACAAGGATAGGCTGTGGTGCTTAAGTGGAGAGTTGTGTGTAGATAGAATCATAAATAATTTATGGTTTCAGGCAGAAGGACAGTTCGTGGGTAGATGTCCTAGTAAGATTCTGCAGAAGCTTTCTTCTAGTTGCTTGCATTTTCTCAGTGAAGTGAAAAGAAAGATCACCAGCTTAAAATGAAAGCAAGGGAGGAAGTCTTGGAGATTGAGGAGGGAAGAGAAGATATGCAACAGTCATGGAACTGTTTGGATAGATTAGCAAGTTCCCAGGATTACTGGGAACATCAGGGACCCACTTGATAACTGTGGTCATGAATTGAACGTGTGTAAATTTAAATCTTGACCAGTCACCATGATTGTAGTTTTTACCCAATTATGTTCAGTTGCGTGGATGGAACTATAGAATAAGCAGAGATTGGAATTAACCAAGGTTGCAGTTTCATCTTAAGTATTAAAAATGGAGTGATTAGTTTCCTATGGTTGTAACAAATTACTATAAACATGGTAACTTCAAACAGGAATTTATCCTGTCACTGTTCTGGAGGCCGGAAGTCCAGATCAGTGTCACTGGGCTGTAGACTAGTGTTGACAGGGCTGCACTCCCTCTAGGCTCTGGAGGAGAATCCATTTCTTGTCTCTTCCAGCTTCTGTAGGCTGCTGCATTTCTCGTCTTGTGGCTGCCTCACTATAAGCTCTGCCATCGTGGTCACACTCCCTTCTCTTCTGTGTGCTAAATTTCCCTCTGCTTCCCTCTTACAAGAGTAAACAGGATTGCATTTAGAGCACACACGGAAAATCCAGGATAAGTGCTCCATGTCAAGATGCTTAATTGAATCACATTTCCAAAATCTCTTTTTTTTTTTTTTTTGGCCATATGAACTAATATTCACAGGTCCAGGGATTAGGATGTGAGTATCTTTAATAAGGCCATTATTCAGCACACCACACTGTGAAAAAGGAGAGGGCAAGATTGTGACGATTGACCATGGAATTTAAGCTTTGTTAGAATTGCAGTTATAGACTGAGTGAGCTGGAAAGTTGCTGGTCAGGAAATGCTCACTTAGGAAACAGAGATCGTGGTGGGCTGGGATGTATTGGTAATGACAAGCTCTAGTTAAGGGATGAGACAAGGTAGGAGGCAAGATTATCGGAGAAGAGAGGGAGTCAAGAACTGAGAAAGCAAACCAGTTGAAAAGATAACCTTCAGGTATATGGAAACAGTCAAAAATTAAGATAGACGTGTATAGAGAGAATAAATAGAATTAGCAGATAGAAAAGTAAATGAAAATATGATGCATTAAATTGATGCTGTTCACTCTTCATGTGATGGGTGCCTATATATGTGTGTTAAATTCCAATGTAAAGTCATCTCAATTCCCAGCTAACTAAGTGATGGCACTTGAAGTTAAAAAAATTATCAAGGCAGGGCGCGGTGGCTCACGCCTGTAATCCTAGCACTCTGGGAGGCCGAGGCAGGTGGATCGTTTGAGCTCAGGAGTTCAAGACCAGCCTGAGCAAGAGCGAGACCCCGTCTCTACTAAAAATAGAAAGAAATTATATGGACAACTAAAAATATATACAGAAAAAATTAGCCGGGCATGGTGGCGCATGCCTGTAGTCCCAGCTACTCGGGAGGCTGAGGCAGGAGGATCGCTTGAGCCCAGGAGTTGGAGGTTGCTGTGAGCGAGGCTGACGCCACGGCACTCTAGCCTGGGCAACAGAGTGAGACGCTGTCTCAAAAAAAAAAAAAAAAAAAAAAAAAATTATCAAAATTCAATTATCATTGAGCGAGCTTTTCTAATATATTTTACTCCTACCTCTGTTCTTAGGCATAGCACATGTAGCCTGAGATCACCAACATGAATGTGAGTTTACCCTTTGAGTTAGAGTGTAATGATGCCCCAGGGGTCTATCAAGGTGTCTGGAAATGTTTATTTTTCCTTTTGCTCTAGACAGCTGTGTTTTTTAAGGCTTGTGTCTGCTATTTCTATTTTCTGTCACCTTTCTTACTGTTTGGCTGTCATCTGTCATTTAATTTTGCTGTTAGTGTACTTTTAGGCTCTTGCATTCCAATTTGTAGTTTATAAGGTGTCTTAGGTAGGGCAATCAGAGAGACAAGCTAATTATAATTGTGTTCTAAAAATGAGAAATGTGACTTTGAATGAGATACACTGCTTCTAAATAAAGTTTATAGACTACAAAGTCTGTGAACAGATAGTCTATCTTGTATGGTTATGTCTCACTTTTAATTGCATTGTGATGTCTGCAAATTTGCTATTAGGTGTCTATTCAGATACCATATGTTTGAACACTAATAAATCTCCATAAAAATCAAAGGACTGTATATCAATGTTTGTGGACAATATACAAAAATAGTTTATGTATCAGTTAGGGTCCTGTCTGGAAACAGATGTTTCACTCAAATGGGGTTTTTCAGGAGAGTTTCATAGATAACTATTTATAAAGCTGAAGACAGGATTTAGGAAAAGCAAAAGAGATGGTATAATAGCCTGGGGCTAGTAACAGGGAGTTGTTTCTAGGGCTAAACTGAAGATAGTTGTTGCCAAAATCTGGAGAGACCCTTGTGTGTAGGAGCTGGCTGAGAGGAGCTGTGGTCCTTCCTGGACTGACAAAGTCATTCAGAGAACTCTGGCAGGAAAAAGCCTGAGGAGTAAAGAGTCTGACTTCACTCACCTTCACCATGACTTCCTACCATGGCCTCCCAACGGCCACACTCTACAGGAAGTCAGAGGTTGAGCAAGTGGTTCAGCTTGTGTTACTTGGACTCTTTGTGGTAGAAAGCAGGTAGAGTTGGGTGGAGGGTGGACATGGAAGGGCAAATGGAGGATCTCCAACATAGTCTACAAATAAAATCTGAACCTGAACCAACCTCCGCAATACAGCAGCATAATAAAATACTCCAAGTATTCATTGAAAGAAGTATTATTTTCCCTATCAATGGTGTTATAAATAAATAGCTAATATAATTATGATGACACATCATCTCTTTTGGAAGTTCCTGCAAGTAATCTCTAAAACTTAGGAACAGTCTCAGAAAGTAGGTTATAATAAAATATTGTGATGATGCTAATCCTTAATACAAGGTAAAAAATTAGGATTGTTCTTTTGCTACTTATAATAAAGTCTAAGAAAACACCAGTTGTAGACTGGCTTTTCCCAATGTCAAAGAACTATAAAGAATGTATAATTTCTTTTTGGGATGGGGGATGTTGTCTTTGTTATTTACTGGCAAATGACATTATCTTAGTCTTCTTAGAAGAAAACATATAGCTCACTTTCATCATAAATTTAATATGTAGGGTAGTATACTTTCCTATATAGCATATTCATATTCAAGTTAATTTCAAGATAGAAAAAGTCTACATTCTGCTCTTGACAATATGTTTTTACTATTCATAGTTTATAGGCCAGATGTTGTTTTCTGAAGTTCAAGTAATCAATGCAAGAATTTTAGAAACTTCATAATGGTCTTTCAGAGTGAGTAATATAATATTCAGGGAAAAAGTACTTTAACAAAAATTTGTTATTCTTAATAAAAGAAAGTCAGATTAAAGTGTTTAAATTCCAGAAGTATTCAGTCTACCAAGAATCATTTATATTTATTTTCTCAATGTTATTTATTTTCTAAATATTTGAGAGCACAACCTCCTATATTCTCTTAACTATTTTGGGGGGGGGGGTGAATTTTCCTTCTTATCATCAGAGGGAAAGTTCTGCATTCTATTCAACTCAATGAGACATAACACTTCAAAATGCATGGCAGAATGACCTAGAAAGAATACTGTAACTGCAGGCTAGGAAAAAGGAGATAAACAAAATCTCATTATCTCTGGGTAATGTGCTATTATTGCTGTATTTCCAAACGCATAGACTTACTTCCATATCCATTTTCTATAATTGAACAATTTTGGTAAGGTCTGTTTTTATAACATTAAGTAAAAATAGAGGCATTAATGTTAAGTGAACCTAAATAGATGCTAATGTCCCTTTTAGTAGTTAAACTTTGCAGTTTAAGAAAGATGCCTCATATTCCATCTGTGTTTAGGCATCGTGTAGGGCACAACAGGGAATTAAAATAAATGTGACACAATTAACCATCTGGACATACAACAACTTTTAAATGAATCTATTGTGCCAGGCATTGTGTTAAGCATTGAAGGTATTGAAAAAGGACACAGTCCTGTCCTGGAGGAACTTCAATCAAATAGGAAGCAACAAACAAATTAATCACCAAAGAATAACTAGAAGTGATAATGTTTTTAGAGTATAAAGGAGGAGCTCCCACTTTTGCAGTGAGAGGGTAGATAAAAATAGGCTCTTCAGAGAAGAGCATAAGTAAAGTATTAAAGGATAAGTTAGCCAGCTGGAGGTGACTGGCGTGGGGGTGTATGTGATAGAATGTTCAAGAAACCACAGATGATTTTATATAAGAAAGAACCATGAAGTTAAACATAAATTCTTCATGACTCTTAGACAAAATAAGAAGTTGTCAAATAACTAAATATGCCCTTCAGCAAGGCTTTTGATTTTGAAAAAGAAAAACCTGGTTTAATTTCTCTTGAACAGAGACATCACACCACTTGATGGGGAAAACTTTTGCTGGTAAGAGAAAGGGAAAACCGTCCCACGTTGTTTCACATTCTGGTGGTTTAGACTGGAAATGTTGTAGGAGTGAATTGTTAAAAGTAAACAAGCAAAAACAACTTAATACTGAGTGCAGTTCAGAACTATTTTCCAAATATGAACCCACATAGAGAAAACTGCTGTGGAGCTAAAGGAATATATCTATATATGTTGTTATAATATTTAAAATAAAGTTAATTTTTAATTAAAGTTTTTATTATTGAGGCTGAGTTAACAGAAAATGGCCTAGCTATATAAATTATCATGCACAGAAAGTCCTATGCATTGGGTGAATATACATTCACTGTTTTATAGATATATAAATATATTCACATATATTTATGTACATATGTTTATATAAACAGTAAATATATATATATATTCACGTATAGTTTTAAAATAAAACAATGGTCACCTGGGGAGAGACAGATGGAACAAGGTTTACAAGAGAAAGATAGCAGCTCCACTCCTCTGACTGTGTCTTGTTTTATACTTTATTTTAAATCCATGTAAATATTTTACATAATTAGTAAAATATTATATCAAGAAAAACAGAATCCATAAAAGTAAAAAAAAAAAAAAAAGTTGTGTTTGCTATCATATGCCAATGATTCTAAACAACGTGGCTCCTAAACTGCTCGGGCCTGCTTAGGGAGACTTCGGCTCCACTCTGGCCACGCCCCACCCCGCCCTGGCCACGCCCAATTCCCCAGCCCAGCCATGCCCTATCCCACCCGGGCCCTTGAGGTGTTGCTAGTTGGATCAGCTTAATCAATTCTCACCCTAAGACAGTTCGATCTCAGGATATTTTAGTTGCAAAAGTCATTATAGTCCCTCTTCTGTATAAGTAATTTTGAGCTGAATTTGTCACTTCCCACTAAAATAACTTTAAATGATTCATTGAATAATAGTGGAGTCTAAATGGAGCTTAAATATAAATGCCGAAAATAATTTGGAAAAAAATAGAATCAATTAAGAGACAAGGAATAGGAAGAAAGAATAAATTCAATCACAGGGTAGTAGGGACAAGCACACTGGTGAAAGACATTATAGTTTTTAACCAAAAACAATATAGAAGAGGAGTTGGGTTAGAATTTTTGAAACACTATATGATTATCAAATTTTTAGGAGCAGCATAATGCATAAAGAGATTGCGACATACAGCGCAATATCTAATCATGCTTTGGATTATTAATGTTAATGGTCGTTGGTGGTCCTAAACCAATACACAGTGTTGGGATTTAGGTGGTAGAGATAAATTATGCTAAGGATGTAAGTTGCAGATTATAAACAGTAGCATCTAAAAATGTTGGAAGTTTTGGAACTAAAAGTAACATAAGACCCTTCCAGAGAAGGATGATCATGACTGGGATGAACTGACCACCAGCAAAGATTATATTAATAGAAAAAGGTTGTAGGAAATGGAGTTCTGGTGCCTTATGTCTGCTTTCTTTTTGTGTGTATATATGTACACATGCAAACACACACACACATCTTGGAAGTCACTAACTAGAAACAGCAATTTAAAATAGAACAGGGCTGGGCTCAGTGGCTCACGCCTGTAATACTAACACTTTGGGAGGATTGCTTGAGGTTAGGAGTTTGAGGTTGGAATGAGCCGTGGTGACGCCACTGCACTCTAGCCTGGGCAACAGAGGGAGACCTTGTCTCAAACAAATATAAATAAATAAATAAATAAAATACAGCTTACATATACTTGGCTTAAAGACTGCAGTTTTTTAAGATTCTTGAAAAATGTATTCATGCAACATAATTATGGTTTCCACTCAATCTTTTGGCACTATACAATATTAACATGTTTTTAGAAATAAGTAGAAGAAACAGTAATAAAAGACGAACTCAATAGAAAAGACTCTTGGGATCTAATTTGTATGGTACCGGGAAAAATGCCCAGAAGGTCTGCAAACAGATAATGGGCAATATAGACAGTGTTCACAATAATATAGCAGATTTTAAAAAAGGAATAGCATCTATAAAAAGACTTTGTATTTAGAATGTCAAAATCCTAACATAAGGACATCAAAAAATAATTGAAAAGAAACTTCTACGTTGAGGCTATAGCAAGTTTTATTTGATAAGAGAAAATTCAGTACATGGAAGTTGTATAGCGTCTTTTGAATAGTAAAAAATCTCACCAAGGATGTTCAATATCTTTCTCCTTTCATGTGACCCTTTTAAAAAGGCAGGAATATGAATTCAACTGACAAAATATTGCTTCAATGTTTCTGTTTATTTTAATGTGTATTTTTTTTTCCAGTAAAATCCTTTACAGTAATAAAGATTTTGCTGTCAATTCATGGACAAATAAGTGTATTAGTTTACAACTTTATAGGCAAGAAAAACAAACTAGAAAAATGACTATAGCATCATTTATGGGTATATACAAATTATGTCTTTTTTATAAAAGAAATCTTAATAAGTGGTTTGGGAAATTATATTACAAGGCATTCTGTATTGATTTATTGTCTTCGAATGCTCATTTCTGCCATGTACTCAAAGCTTCAAAAGATTAAAAATGGTAACCACTGTAGTTTGATGCCAGCTCTGAAATTAAAATAGCAAATACATTTTTATATTAATGGTAATGGTGTGAAACTGAGAATTTATTGACTTTATTTGTTAAGCTTCAGTATGTACCTATAGCTAGTTTTCATACTAAAAAAAAAAAACTGTAGCAAGAAAACAACATTAAATGTTTTTATAATACACTCATGAAATAAGTTATTCTTGGTTCTTCCACCATTCTGGTGGTTTTGTTAACACACCGGGGTCTGTTCAGGGCAATTACACATAAAGAAGTATGGAGCACAGTGCCAAGTATAAGGCAGAACGAAGTTTTTCTCTACTGTGACATACAAACGAGAACACATCAGGAGAGCAATAAGACAACCTCGATTCCAGCGGACCACTGGGAAAGAGAGATGCAGGTGTTCCAGGCGGATTTAGTTAAGAGAAACTGTTGCTGTATTTTATGCACATTTTAAAAAGGGTTTTCCCAAGCATTTCTTCACGCCCATTTGGAGAAGGTGACTTATTTAAAAGTAGAAACAGTGTGACATCCACCCAGAGTTAGGACAAAGAGAGTATGGTATTCAACTAATTTAAATGTCAAAACATTTTGTTTTTAATGGTGTACACTCACCCAAATTCACGTTCTCAAAGTCTTCCTTTTTGGAAGGTCATAATGAATAACCTTTCACCATCGCTTCATGAGAGTCAGTGCCAGGATGTTAAAGCCTGTAGACCTAAGAGCCTGTCAGCATTTCGATCCTAAACCTATATTATCTGGAGTTTATAAGTTGACTGTAAAACTCAGGCAGGGTGTAGGGTTGAAACCTTTCTGAAAAAATGTTATATTTTTAGGCCATGTAGACCACAGCATGGTAAGAACACAGGATTTTCAGGCCCCCAAACAGCAGTACTTTACACACATTTAAACACATTAAAATAAACCAGAATGTCCTATTTCTAAATTCACAGGACACAAAAGGAACACATAGTTTCAGGCCACCATCCAAACCTTGTAGTCTGATTTTGTCCAAAAATCTGTCTTCCATCATGATTATACAGAGAGCATTGAAGGCATGAGAGAGTTTTCAGAAACAAACGACCAAACCTGAAAAGTTAAAGTTTTATAAACGACTCATCTTTGAAATGTTGCATATGTTCTAGAACAGTCGTGTGAAAAAGCTAAAGCTCTTTACTATCCTCAACTTTAAAGGTAGAGCACTTTGCACTGTATAAAATAATTTAACATGCAGTCTTTAATTTAACTCTAAAACAAAACGACCTACAATATTACCCTCATTTCACAGAGGAAGCTGTTGAGGCCCAGCAAGTAGCTGTGTTACTCAAGGTCATATAGAGAATCAAGTTCAAACCTGGGTCCTCTGACTTCAAGTTCTGTGTGGTGCTGCTGACAGCACCCCTGTCACCTCAACTCCCCGACCCCTCAGTCACACTGGGTCTGCTGGTCACCAGCATTATGGCTTCTCCTTCCGTGGTTCCAGCCTACTCCCATATCACTCCAATCTTCTTTCCACGGCTTCCTCGCTCGACCTCTTTTAGCCACATTCATGACCTCTCTCAAGCTCAGTGCTTCTCAGTTGGGGAGATTTGGGCTTCCAGGGGACATTTGGCAATGTCTGGACACATGTCTGGTTGTCAAAATTTCGTGTGGCAGGGTACGGTGCTACAGACCCACATCTAGCCGGTAGAGACCAGGGACGCTGCTGAACGTCCTATAGTGCATGGGACAGCCCCTCACACAGAGAACCCTCCAGCCCAAAGCGGCAGCAGTGCTGGGGTTGAGAAACCCTGCACCAGCTAGAACTCTAACAACTCAAGATCCTTCAGCTTTCTGTTTAATGGGTTTTGGACCTCTAGGCGCACCACCTTCGAGTTTCTTCATTTTCTAAGCAGTGCTATTAAATGGCAAATGCTATTTAGTTATTCTATAAACTAGATCGAAGCTCACAGAGAAGCAAGAGTGTGAGCTTTATAAAGGATATTTTGGTTTGTTTGACTGTTGAGTGTCCCGTATCTGGTGGCTGCCCCATAGCAGGTACCCACCCAATAGAGGCCTGCTGAAGCAATGGCAAACACAGGGACACATTCCCACTGGGTTCTAGAAATATCTTCTGTCTGTGACTGAGCCCTTCAGCATTGCCCGCGCACCGCCACCCCACCCCCACCCCATGGCTGCTCCAGACCATTCCCAGCGCTGAGCCCCCACCCGTCTGTCTGTGCTGTCCCTCCCCTCCTGCATCCTCCTTCATGAACGCCAGGCCCCTTCTCTGTCATTTCCATTATGACACACTCAGCTCCACCGTCATTACCTTCCAGTATGCTCAAAAATCTTCCTTCTAGAATAAATCCTGTTACCAACCTTTCTTGATCTATTTCTTTTGCTGCTAAGCTTCTTGAATAATTATTGGCCCTTGATTCCTCAACATGTACAGTGAGGAAACTTTTGCCCTCTTAGAGAGTTTCCCAAATCTCTGCAAATACTGCTCATCTAAAATTCAGTGATGGGTTTCTAATTGCAAACTGAGGAAAGGCCTTTGTCTTTGGAAGTACCCTTGACCTTGCTAAAACCTTCAACATGGTTTGTGATCTCCTTCATGACATCCCTTTGCCTAATTTACAAGAGATTGCATATTTCGTTTTCACCTTTATCCTTAAACACCTGTTCTTATTTATTTATTTATTTATTTATTTATTTTTTGAGACAGAGTCTCACTCTGTTGCCCGGGCTAGAGTGAGTGCCGTGGCGTCAGCCTAGCTCACAGCAACCTCAGACTCCTGAGCTTAAGTGATCCTACTGCCTCAGCCTCCCAAGTGGCTGGGACTACAGGCATGCGCCACCATGCCCGGCTAATTTTTTCTATATATATTTTTAGTTGGCCAGATAATTTCTTTCTATTTTTAGTAGAGACGAGGTCTCGCTCTTGCTCAGGCTGGTCTCGAACTCCTGACCTCGAGCGATCCACCCGCCTCGGCCTCCCAGAGTGCTAGGATTACAGGCGTGAGCCACCGCGCCCGGCCCTATTTATTTATTTTAGTGGCAACTCTTCCTCTTCAATATTCCTTCTGTGGGTGTTTTCTAAGGCTTTGTTGTTCTCAGAGGTTATTTTTCTTTTTCTAAGCCTTCTCCCTGGGTCCTCTCATTGACTCCTCTGTGAATAACTAACAAATCTCTATAGAAGGAATAGGAATAGGAAAAATAATAATAACTAACAAATGTCCACTCCCAAGCTTTCATTCCCCATTTGAAATTGCTGGCATAACATGTCTACTATTGCTTCAAACTCAACACGTATAAACAGAAAGAACTATTTCCTCCCCATCCTCTTCCATGACTTATCTCCTCCTGCTCTACAGCCCCCAAAGGCCAGAAGGTTCCATCTAGGGGCGGAGCTGACATATGGGCCTTCTTTCCCTGAGGCTGCTCCGTTCTTGCACCCTCCCTGCCATTCTGTCAAGTTACCGAGATCCTGACGTCCATGTCCCGCATCTGAATGCAGCTCTGCAGAACTAGCGATCCCACTGACCCTTCTTGTAAGACCACACCTCCAAGTAATGACTTCTGCTAAAGAAAACAATTCTTGAAAATTGTTTCATAATGGTAATCAGCAAAGCTCATATGTATATGTGCTTATACACATTAACTTATTTAGTATAAAAATTTTATGGGGAACATCCTGTACTTGTGCACAAGTGTTACAGATGAGGAAACCAAGGCAGAGGGAGGTAAGTAATTCACCTAATGTCACATTGCTAATAAAATAGCAGAACCAGGATTTGAACAAAGCAGTTTGGCTTAGGAGTCCATGCTTTTATCCATGATATTTTATTGTTTTCTAAGGCAGGACACATGAAATTGGTGGTCAGCAACTGGGTGTACAGTATAGAACAAAGAGCCATAATATTTACCCAAAGGAAAAAAAAGACATTCTTTAAAAAAGACACCTACACTCAACTGTTTATAGCAGCACAATTCACAATTCCAAAGATGTGGAAATAACCGAAGGGCCCATCAACACGAGTGGATTAATAAAATGTGGTGTATGTATACTGTGGAGTACTACTCAGCCATAAAAAGGTGGTGAGCTAATACCTCTTATATTAACCTGGTTGGAGCTGGAGCTCATCCTTCTAAGTGAAGTATCACAAAAACGGAAAAACAAACACCATGTGTACTCACCATTAAATTAGAACAAATTGATCAACACTTATGTGAACATATGGAAATAGCATTCATCAGAAATTAAGCAGGTGCTGGGGAGAGGGGATGGGTAAATGCACTCCTAACAGGTACAATGTACACTATCTAGGGGATGGGCACACTTACAACTTTGACTCAAATGGTACATAAGCAATTTCTGTAACCAAAATGTTTGTACCCCCATAATATTCTGAAATAATAAATTAAATAAATAAATAAATAAATAAAAAGATGAGCGTAGTGGGTTGAATAGCAGCCCCAGAAAAGATATGTCCAAATTCTAACCCACAGACCCTGTGAAGGTGTCATTATTTGGAAAAGGGGTCTTTAGAGATGTAATTAGGTTAAGGATCTCAAGATGAGCTCATCCTGTATTTAGGTAAAGCCCTAAATCCAATTATAAGTGTCCTATAAGGAGAGGACACAGACACACAGAGAAGGTGATGTGAAGAGGGAGGCAGAGACTGGAGCGACGTGTCCACAAGCCAAGGAATGTCAAGGATTTCTGGCAAGACCAAAACCCAGGAGAGACGCAGGGAACAGATTCTCCCTCAGAACCTCTAGAAGAAACCAACTCTGATGGCACCTTGATTTCAGACTTCTGGCCTGCTCAACTGTGAGAGAACAAGTTTCTGTTGGTTTAAGCCACTCAGTTTGTGCTAATTTGTTAGGGCCACCCTAGGAAACTAACACAATGGAAGAGATCACTGTGGGCTGGAACAGGGAATAGCACACTAGAACTTTGAGGAGCACCAGGAATCTCTTAATAAATTGCATCTCACCAACAAAATGCTGCCTGAAGACCAGGTTTTCTTATCTTTGTATGTGTCTCCTACAAACAAGTTTTAGTGACCAATAGTGATTTTTGGAATGAATGAATCAATGAAAGATAAAAACTGTTTTTCACTACATTATAAATATGTAGAAGTTATGCCATTTAAAATTTATGTGTGTTAAAATGCTGGGTAAAACATTTTTACTTCACTTTAAATATCTAAGTTATTAAACATCACTCTGGCTACTTTTATCAAAAATTCTGGAATATTTTTATATCTGTATAATCATAAGATCATCTACCTATCATGGCTATTGTGATTTTTACTTAAATATATAGTTTTTTATGGACAGAGAGGTATAAAGAATCTGTTTCAAAATCTTAATCATTTAGAAATAAAATAATATCTGGCCTCTTGAAATCCAGATTTACATATGTGTTAAAGAGGGTGATTATTTTCTTGAATCAAATCACATTATTGAGAGGTAAAGTTAAGTTGAATGCAATTTTGGTAAGTCTTAGGTAAAACCTCTGGTAACAACTATATATGTATATATGAGAAATATATATAGTTCTGATATATATCTGAAAAATATATGAAATATATATAATATAGCCCTGATATATGCCTGAGATATAATTTTTCAGATATATAATTCATATATATTTATATATATACACATACACAAATATGTATACACACAGCCCTAATTTCATTCCAGCACATACATTTATTATTATCTTAATGGAAATATTAAAAATAAAGTATCAGGTGTTTTTGTTTTGTGACACATTAGTTACTTTGCAAAAATAATCATGATCATTACATGTAGGACTCAGTTAATAGGAAAAAGCAACAGAAACATTTCCAAGGCCAAAATTTACCTAAGTATCATAGCAATGCCACTTATTTCCAAACAACAAAAGATATTATACATTTACTATATGGATTCATTAATTTTTTTTGCCACGATGGAGTAACCTTAGGACAGAAATCTTAGAAATGAAAAGAACTATGAAAAGTTGAAGGTATAAACAGAAAACCTTGCTAATTATAGACACCTTGCTATCCAGAGATTGTGTTTTATCTGTGCCTTTGTACAATATATCCAACCTTACAAAGCCCAGATTTCCACATTTATAAAGTATTGCTAAAGATGCCTACTGTATTTAGTGGAGAAGTAAAACACACTCAGTGGATTGATGTCTTTTTCCTCTTCCTTTCCATAATCATTGTTATCATAGGAATCTCTATGCTTATGTTGCTTTACTTAATTCTACTTGTTCTATACAAGCAAATTAGAGTTCTTCACTAGATTAAATTGCATTTTTCACCTTCCTAGTTTAAATATCTGTTAGCCTTGGGTAAACACCAATACTGACATATAGATAACATCTCTAAGGGATCTTACAGCTTCTTTGCTAAGTAACTTGCATGCATTTGGTTGTTTACTTAATCAATACATTTATAACATTCTTTGTGTGCAGGGAGATATGAAGCAAAAGAAATTATGGGTCTGAGATTATTAAAGTACAATTATTCAGATTGGATAATATTTTTTAGTTTGAAGTAAAATGTTAATTGGGTTGGGAGTGGTTTTGGTAATAAAAAGATTGGTTCTAATGAACATTATTAGGTTCGATTAATTCACTGAGCTTGGTCTCTTGAGTACCCATGTCAATGCTTTTAGCTTTTAAAAGAAATTGCATCAATCATTGTTTAAATTTAACATTGATGGAAAAACATGTCTAGTCCATACTTATAATTAATATAGTTAACAAAGATGTGGGTGGATAGCTGTGCTATTATGTGATAGGTCTTTACATTAGGTCTATCATAATAGACACATTCACACGTTATTTCTACAACTTTGAAAATCTGAAAAGGAAATGGAAATATCTAAGTAAGTATCAACCTCAGGCCTCTCTAAGCCTGTTTGTCTTATCTGTAAAATGGGATGATAATAATAGTATGCCCCTTTGTGCTTGTTTTTAGGACAATAAATGATGACTAAATTTTAGAAATCATCATTATTATATATAATCAAGGCACTGTGCTGTGCTCTGTGAATATGTGGATGGACAAGATGTAATGATTAACCTTGTATAAATTTTCTATTGCTGCTGTAACAAATTACCACAAATTTAGCCACTTAAAACAACGTTAATTTGTGAATTTACAGTTCTGTACCTCAAAAGTCCGTGGCTTATCTCGTGGGGCTAACATCAAGGTCTGCATGGCCGAGTTCCTTTCTGGAGTCTCTCCGAGAGAATCATTTCCTGGCTTGTTGCAGTTGTTGGCAGAATTCATCTCCCTGCACTGCAGGGCTGAGGTTCCTGTGGGCTGGCTGTAAAACAAGGGCTGTTCTCGTCTTCTGGAAGGGCCACATTCCTTGTCTCCTGGTTCCTTCCTCCATTTTCAAAACCAGCAATTGTGGGTTGAGTCTGTCTCTCTCACATCAAGTCTCTCTGATCCACCAGTAAAGGCCTCAGCTTTTAGGGATTTATGGTATTGTATTGGATCCACCTGGGCTAATCTAGGCTCTCTCCCCGTCTGAAGGTCCATCTGCCTAATCACATCTGCAACGTCCTTTTTGCCATGTGACATAACATATTCACAGGTCCCAGGGATTGGAGCGTGGACATTTTGGAAAAAGCACTATTTGGCCTAGCACAAACTTGGACCATTTTTTATACAGAAAAGTAAATAACACAAGTATATAAATCACAACCATAAAAAAGTGGAATGTGCATCTTGTTACAAGAAACTACTAATTCAATGTTGAGTATCTGATTAGAAGGAAGTAATATAACTCTTCCTTTTATCATATATAAAAAGCTTTACAAAAGGAATTTTTTTCTCCTTTATAAGGGACTGTTTCCTCTTGCCCTGATCTCCTGTTGCCTTATCTATTCTTGTTCCTGCAGCAATTACAGGGCTGCAAGGATAAAACAGAAATTCCATTTTACAGGAGGCAAACCATTTCCCATACTCCTAACTGGATGGACTTGGCATCTGGGCATTTGTACAGATGGTCAACTTTAAGGCATTTTAAAAAATGTTATTTTGTCCAATATTTTTACAGAAATTTTCCTGTTCCTTCTCTATTTATTCTTAAGAGATTATGATCAGAGGTTAGTTATGTGATTTTGTCTCTCCCCTCTGTGGCTGAATTCTTGAGAACATTGACAGTATTAGTGGCTGTATTGCATTTCTTCTATCTTGTTTATATTTCTTTCCTTTTCATATCTCTATCATTATCATCTGTTGCCCCTCATCACAGCCTAAGTCTATTCTTTAACTCAATCACTGCAGAACTGTGGGCCTTTTTCATAACTTTTATCTAGCTGTATGGAGATTTTCTTTCTTTAAGTATAAAAATATTTCCTTCCACTACTTGAGTTTTCTACTTCTGGTCCCTCCCAGTTGAAGCAATATATGTATTTTCATCTTTATCATAGAATTCCATAGTAAAACAATTTAAAAAATTTCTGGCCTAGATCAGACTGGTTAATATCTAGTTGGTTTCATAGGATTGAAATAATTTTAACAGCTTGTGAAGTGCTGACCTTGTGACCTAAAGACATGAAACACTTCCTTTAGCAAAACACAAAATAAACCTAACATTTCCAAGCCCAAGACAAAGTATTACATTAGTGAGCATAGAGCAGGATTTAATTAATTGGAAGAAAAGAAAGACTGAATTGCATAGAAGAAGAAATAAAGGGTGGCATGTTTGAGTGCACAGGCTCAGAAATCAGGCAGCTGGGTTTGGTCCCCAGCTCTACTGCTTACTACCTGTCTGAACCTGGACAGGTAACTCAGTGGAAAGCACGAGTTTTCTTGTAGGATAAAAGATTATAATAATATCCATCTTGGATAGTAGTCATGAGGAGATAATACACTTGAAATACTTGACAGACACTAATTACTCAGTAACTGAGAGTTTCATATTTGCTCAGACATGGTTTTAACAGGACTAGACCTACATCTGCAATTAACTAAGCAATGGAGAAGAATAGGCCTCTTGTGCAGCCTCATGGGTCAGGTGAAGGGACAGACTGTGACAGTGTGGCCTGTGTGGTGCATCTGCTAACAGGTAACATGTAAGCAGTAAGTTCTTTGTGCATGAAATTGTGTAAAGAACCAAAATGCATTATTTCTTTTAATCATCCGTCTAACTCTGTGGTATAAACACTGTAACATATTTGATAGAGGAAGAAAAACTCCTATGTAATAAGAGAAATAGCTTCTTGTACACACTGCTTGCTGGAGGTAAACTGAACATAGGAATCCAGGTCCCGCCCCCAGAACCTATATGTTCATATTTTAAACTAAATTGTCTTCTTTCCAGACAAAGCAATGTCTTTTCTAGACATTTCTATTCCTATCAATGGAATGAAATTGTTGTTGAATTCTTTTTTAAAGTTAAATATAATAAAGTAGTCATATGTCATAGATACAACCAAATTAAAGTAGCATGTTTACCTACTATAGCACAACAACTTCAAAATGTGGAGGGTTAGTAGCTGTTTCATTAGATCTTGATGGGGCTCAGCTGGGTGCTTCTTCTGCTGGTCTCACATGGAGTTTCTCATGCAGTTGCCGTCAAGCTGTGGCTCCATGTCTAACTCATGCATGCTCCTCCCAGGAGATTTACCTTGTTTTGTTTCCAATATGCTTTATATTTTAGAATATTTGTAGATTTACAGAAAACTTGGCAGATATTACAGTGTTCACACATATCTCACAACTAGTTTCCCCTATTACTAACATCTTACATCAGTGCTGTATATTTGTTCCAATTAATGAACCAATACTGATGCATTGTTATTAACTAAAATTATAGTTTTGTTTTGTTTTGTTTTTTCCAGATTTCCCTAGTTTTTACCAAGTACCCTTTTCTGTTCTAGGATCTCATCCTAAATACCATGTTACATTTAGTTGTCCTATCTCTTTAGGTTCCTCTTGGCTGTGACAGTAGTGGCCTTTCTTTTTATGTCTCTCTTTCCTTTTCTGTCCCATGTGCACACACACATATACACATACACACACACACACATGCACACACACACACTGTAGTTTGGTTTTCTTACATAGCAGCCAGAGGCTCTAAGTGAGACAGAGGAAGTAGAAGCTGTCATACTCCAATGCTTGAGCTCAGAATTCACAGAACGGCAATTCCTCTGCAACATCCTGGCAAAGCAGTCACAGGCCTTGCACAGATTCCCAGAAGAGGGCATAGTTCCAGCTTTTGATGAACAGAGAGGCCTGTGGGTACAGAGAGCCTGGGCAGAATGGTGAGATTGTTAAGGGTCATGTTTAGAATCAAGCTACCACATACATACCAGGAAAATAACACCAACTGTTTGGTCAATTTTAAGTAAGGAATGATGAAATCATTATGACAAAACAAGAACAAAATGGCATATTGATACTGAATTCAAATTCTTATTTAAGCTATGTATCTCAACATCAATTGTTGCCATAGGGTATCACCTCTTAACATAAATATACATTTATCATGGAATTAAATCACTCATAAATATGTTTAACATGCCATGTAATAAGTGTAGTAATCCTTTTTCTTTAGCAAATATAACAAATGTGTATGTTTTAAATAAAATTAGTCTTTACTCTTTACCATGGAGTTAGAAACTGCGGCTCTCTTTTGAAGTCTCGGTTTCCTCCAAGCATAAAAATGGAAATACTGATACTGTGACAACACAGCCTGAATTTTCTGCTTTGCAGATGCCAGATTTATTTTTAAATGGTGTGAATCAAATCTGTGCTGAGAGGCCAACTGCAAAATATAAAGGAAAAATTGGCAATGGAGGGATTTTGCTGGTTTGGCTGAAGTGAGGAGCTCTACAGCATTTCATTCTAGTGGAGCGTCTGACTGTGAAAATCTTTCCAATTGTAATTTCCTTTGGCTTGCCAAAAGGGGATTATGAACTAAAGTCAATGTTGCAGGAAATGTCACCTGTCCTTTGAAAGAAAATAATAAATCAAAATGGCTTTGTTCATCATGATTAAAAGGAAAATAAAATATGTTGATCCACTTTGGGGTCTTCTTTCATTTCTTGACAAAAGAGGTAAATAAATAAAGCAGGATTTTATTATAACTTTTAATTTTAATTATAGCTCATCTCAAAAGAGGAAAAGGGAAATCTTCTTTCAGTACATATTCATAAAAAGAACATATAAGAACAGAGACAGAGAGAGAAAGAGAAGTGAGGTGAATACTGTAACATGACCCTGGAAGTAGAATTCCTCCAGTCAGATATTAAGAAAGTTATCTTTAAATTATACTTTGTAGGTCAGGTGCGGTGGCTCACGCCCATAATCCTAGCAATTAGGGAGGCCAACCTGGGAGGATTGCTGGAGGCCAGGAGTTAGAGACTGGCCTGGGCAGCATACAGAAATCCCTGTCTCTACAAAAAAAATTTTTTTTAAATTAGCTGGGTGTGGGGGCACACACCTGTAGTCCCAGCTACTCAGGAAGCTGAGGCAAGATGCTCGCTGGAGCCCAAGAGTTATAGGTTGGAGTGAGCTGTGATTGCACCACTGCACTCCAGTCTGGGAGGCAGAGTGAGATCCTATCTCAATAAATAAACAAACAAACAAATAAATAAATAACACTTGGTTCCTTTCACAGATACCATGGTACAAATTCAAGAATGTAAATAAAAACAAAATTCTTAGTGATTCTTCAAAAATTCTAAGTGTTTGTATATTATGTTTTAAATAAAGACAAACTTGTAAAATAAACACAATAGAGTTTGAAATTATCTGCATTCTTTTCCCTTAACAATGTTTTTATTCCAGTGATTTTGGCAATAAACATTGCCTACTATGAATACTCATCACTCCAGAGAGAGAAAACAATGTTTCTGTCACACTGTGTAGACATCATGCCTATGCTGACACCACCTCTTTAAAAATAATAATCAGTGATGCTACTTTGTATTAATATGTATTAATTTAAAAATGTAGAAGAGAATTTTAGTATTTGACACCACTATTATGAACTGTTTTTTACTGTGGTTTTGATCACCTGCTAATGATAACATTTGGAATGTTAATGTGGTGACAAGTTTAGACACAGCCGTAGACTTGAAAGATGGAAAATAATGGCATATGACATTTGTTCTTTAATGTTGTAGTGATGTGATTTCATAAGTTAAGTAAGCCAATAAGCCAAAGAAACCAATAAGCCCATTATAAAGGATGTGTAGAATTTTGATAGAGTGTTAGATCATTGGCTGTGCATTTCCTAGTATGGTTTGGTATAGTATAAACAACTTTTTAAATGTGGTTTTAAAAATCAAGAAATATTGCATTTTAGTTGATTTTTACTTACTGATTTTAACTGCATAAAATAAACTAAATCAAATATAATTATGGAAACTTTCATTTGAGCAGTGTGTAAAAAGAAAATAAATACTATCTTTTTTATCAAGCCAGGTTTCACATGATGACTCTCAAACAGATACCAACATTAGGTTTGGTGATATGATGCAGCCTTCTGGTCTTGTTCTTCTATCCTTTACCTGGCACTGCAGATTAGAATATCTTCTTTATGATTCTGTTACCACATTGAGATAAACCACAACATAACTATCAGCTTAGGAGAAAATTAGCGTTTTATTTAAATTCTGATTTTGAACCAAACAATATATAGATAGAACCCTGAGAAAAAATTTGCATGATTTCACATAGCTGGTATGTCTTTATTTCTTCCTTGACTCAGATTTCCAGATATGGAGAGCAAATCTTTTTTTCATTTTTATTTTAATCTTTACTACTCAATGTTTATTACAGAGTTTTAGAGACCAGCTAAATTTTGTATTAGCTATTGATTATGGATCAGCTTCTCACCTGTCATCCCACCTGAATTTTTACTGACATCAAAAGGATCCCTTCTATTGTAGAAACATTAGTGAACCCTTTTCTTTTGTAGAAGTATTAGGGAACCTTCTTTTCTAGACTGGACACATGCCCCAGGGCTTTTCAACACTTTTCCTTATAATCTACTCATAGCACCCAGTAAAACCTAATACCTGCTGTTGACTACTTCCTATCTAGTTCAAAAATAAGGAGAAAATTATACATTTTTTGGTACATTTCCCTGCTTGAATATTTTAATTTCACAAAGGAGCTAAATGTAGTTAGAAAAAGTATAAGACATTTCAGTTATGTTACCAGGAGGGTCTTAGAACAGTGAACTTATTTAGAGATAGGGCAGAAGGTAAGAAAAGTGACACTGCTTTAAAATCAAACTATCTGATGTTTCTCTCTCAACACTTTGGCCCAAATTTAAGGCATTAAATCTAGCTTTTAAAATGTGATTGCATATGGAAAACACCAACTATAATCATGCGTGACAATAGCAAGGGTTAGGCTGAAGGACCACACTGTTCTTTGTTCAAAACATGAAAGTTAATTGCAAAAGGTACAGGAATAAAAAAGAAATATCAAATATAAAGGTTTTGAATTAGGACGTTTTGAAGGCCATATGTTTATTTTTGTGCTCTCTTGAACAAATGCAACCATTTTAAAATTCTTTGAGTATTATTCAGGTAATAAAAAACAAATTCTTTCTCATCTTTTGCACAATACTAGACCTTAATGAATATTTAGACACAGCTTGCAGGACACATTTGGCTATAGCACTAGCAGGAGACATGACAAAATATGGAAGAATATAGTTCCATGTGGGGATATGATTTCCGTCATCCTCCTTATTTGAAACAATCTAAACTTAAAAAGTATATGGCTTTGCCAAAATGAGGTGAAAAACTGCTCTAAATGTAAAAGATTGCATTAAATCAGTAATTTGGCATCATACGTGAGAAGAATAAACATGAATTTTATTTTTAATCCAATGAAATTGATTTGTGTATGCAGATGAAGTGAATACCTGTTTGCTAACAAGTTATTAATCTTTATGCAGAGCTACACAGCATTTATGTTACGATTGAACAACATATTATAGATATTTGGGGGTCGCTTTTCTCTAGGTCTCTCCCCGGCTACTTTTCCTCTTGGTTCCATCAACTCACTTGCCATCCAGCCTCGGCAGTCTAATGAGGTGGAATCCTAACTGTAGACCAAAATGGTGTGCTAAGAACTGGATGCCCATCCATAGTTTGTTTCCTCATACTAAGTTTGCCAGAAATGTTTTCTTTAGCATCTGAAATTAAAATGCCAACAATTTTTGAGCATTTAATAACATTCTCAGAACTCTCTGTGTCCTCCTGTGAAGCCTCACAGGAGCATTCATTAGCCTCTTATGAAATTGTCCACCTCACTAGGAATTGACTGTTTTAATCAGCTATGACACCCAGTTTCACAACTAATCTTTGCACTGATGCTCAGACTGCCTTGCTACTCAACGTACGGCCACATTGGAACTGGGGGTTCGTGCGAAAGGCAGAACTACTAAGTCAGAATCTGCAGTTTAATGAGATCCACAGGTGATTCATGTGCAAATGAAAAATTGACAAACCTGATTTGGGTCCGTCTACTATCCTGGAAAATTAAGCAACACTGGCCCCATCCTGTAGATCTCTTTGTAGTGCTTGTCAAGGTCTTGTTGAATGGCCTCTTTCACATCTTCTGGGTTATTTTCCCCTGCTGAGACCCCTTCCTTATCTGGCAGCAAAAAGAGGCCAGTGACATAACCCCATAACCATGGAGAGACACCTGCGCCAGGCCCACCTGCCTGTTGTAAGTACCACACTCACAAGGCTAAAGATGTTTAAGAATTACTTTAAAGATCTAATGAGAAAAATAGATTTTCTCTTCCCATTTCTCCCTTGTCATTTTGCACATAACAAAAATAGTTGAAATTCACTACTAAACATTTTTAATGTGAAGGTTTTCTGCAAATACTACAACAATTTAGCCATTGTCTTCATGCCGTTCTTGTGAGAGATATCATTAGCTTTATCCCGGCTCACAGAGTTGGAGTGAATGATAAATGGATGTTGAAGGTATTGTAAATTAGCTTTTCCAAACTGGAATTAGTGTCCTGTCCTAAAGTCTGCAGGAATTATAAGGCTTGAAGAAAAGAATCGTCGGTAGTTTGGGGAAGCTCTGACAAACAATTAAGTAGAGAATGATTTAGTGCAGAGCTCAGTTCCTGGACAGACTCATTGCTGACGCTGGTTAAAAAAAAAAAAAATCTTGCCAAGACAAAAATGCTACTCCTACTCTATTTAAATCCCTCTCATTCAAACTTGAACACAACAACTAGTGATATTCAGAATGATGATTTAAATTATATAATCAGTGTTAAGTGGATTTTACAATATGAGAAATTTCACTAACTTTCTTGGCTTTAACTAGGAATGATTTGACGTGGTGAAGGTTTTCATATGTGTATATTGCTATGCAGTGTGGCTCTGACTCTGATTACATTCAATATTCCATCTGGTTAAGCCATGTTTACTCATGTCTTCTCTAGCTAGATGCCCTTCCTGAAACCTTCCTTCAATTCTCCTGTGAAGAGCCTTTAAAATGCTCTGAATCTATCACAGAAATAAATGCCCAGGGAAGTTAATTATAACAAACCTTGAAATAACCTAAATGCCTATTAGTAAGGAAGTGATTAAGTTTTTTTAAAAATTGTACATTCCTATAATGGAATATTTTGCAATTGGAAAAAAATGTGAGGTAGAATATAGTTGTTGATTTGAAGAAAAAGTCCAGATATGTCATAGTTTTTGAAACAAAAAGTTTCAGAACAGAGTGAACAGCAATTGCACTTATGTTAAAACTCTATATACCCATAAACTGAAAAACATAAAGATAAATAATGGATCTATACCTATAGATAGATTAAAAGATAGATAGGTGGATGGATGGATGGAGATAGATGGACAGATAAATAAGGAAGTAGACATGGAGATACCCCTGGGAATTTTTGAAAAGGAATCAACAGACACTGATAACAAATGTTATTTCTGGGGAGTTCAAATGAAATGTGGAAAATGAGACTTTTGCTTTCTTCTAAACACCTTTATAGAGTATGCGAATTTTTTTGTGAAGGTAAATTATACTTAAATTTTTTAAATTATGTCTTTTTATAGCATATAGCATTTACATTGCATCCCAAATTTTCTGCTTATCTCATTCCTAAACATTTGTATTTACTCCATTATTTATTCGCCACTTACATGCATTGCCTATGTCTACTCATTGCCCTTTGTCTGAAATAGCCTCCTACTTCAATTTTGCCTTTTTTCATTCTTCCAGACTTTGAAGTTTACCTCTCCTAGAAAGGAAACTGATTAAATAGATTCGGGCACTCAATCCTATCTCCTCTACGTGACTGAAGGCATTTCCTTTAAGCCAGAGACCAGTTCTATTTATTTTTAAATTAAATATTTAAATTAAATGCTTTTAGCATGAGGCATATAGCCTCAAACAAAGATGTTTTCTCTAACAACCATGAATACATGTTAAAGATTCAACAAATGAAAGAGTTGTCCCGGAAGAATCATGTTGTAGGAAAGATTTGAACTAATTAGGAATGTAAATATAAATTAGAATACATTATCTCAAGAGAATTGATCTTACGCTTAACCAATTATTAACATAGCATCCTGGTTGCTTCTGGACTATCATTAACTTCTAAATTCTTACTCTGTCACTTAAATTGGTCTTTTACTAACTTGAAAAAGACTGGTAGGTTCCTTGAAACCTGCACCTGCCCCCCACTAGAAATGTCCTCTTTAGTAACACTGCATTGCTGTCATGTCCAACCTACCCCTTCCACCCCCACCTGCTCCACCACGTTTATAGCATTAATGGAGTTGTCTGCCTTAATGTAATTTGTTTAGCATCTAGACTGTTTCACATAGAGGTGGGCACTTAATACATGCGGCCAACCATGCAGTGGTAATGAGAGCAGTGAAATGAGCAGCTGAAATCCATTTATTCAGCAAGCGCTTGTTGCATATTTACTGTGGACATTGTGCTATACATTAATGGGAAGCTGTAAAATGATTCCGTTTACTCATCTTTACAATGAGGCCATTGAACCAGATGATCTCTAAAGTGAATTGTGGACCTAGTACTCTGGGATTCTAAATGTAAATTTCTAAAGGAGAGAACCAAGTCTCTTTCCTTGATTTAACTTATGTATGCAGAAATGCAATATTTGTATGTAAAAACATTAGAAAATGTGAGCAAGTATTTAAGTAGTGTGGAAAAGTGCTAATGGAATCTAAGGTATTTGAGGGGGAATCCATGAAGAGTGCTTCCTGGACAACGTACACCTTCAGTCGAGTCTTTAAGGATGTGATAATGGAAATGAACAGAGTAAATCCGAATGCATTCTAAGTTGAGATTGGAGTAGTTGTCCAATATTCATTCTTGTCCCTTCCATACTCAGAGATGAAACCACCTCCCCTTTACTTAGAGGTAGAAGGAGAAGGTAAAATGATTTGTAATTGCAATCACTGATAGACCATGCAACAATTTACTAAATCTAAGGGTAAATTTGCAACTGCATGAACACTGAGAGATGCGATAATGCCTCTGGGATGGGGGGAGGTTGGGATTTCAGAAGAGAAAGAAGCACTGGGGAGAAAAGGGTAATAGTGTGAGAAGAACAGAGAGGAGGTCTGTATGAAGGCTCGAGAATGTCCAGGGAGCATCTGAAGACCTCAACTTTAAAGCTCAGTGCTTTTGCAGGATACTGGTAGATAAGAGATACAGAAAGAAGAACGTTTAACTTTTTCACTCTCTGACTCAACTCTCTACAATTGAGATTTGTAAACAATAGCTTGAGTTAAAAGTTGCTTGAAATTCTTGGTCTTTTATGTATCTGCTTAGTAAGAAGCAAGACATGGATGTAGAAAACGGTAGCCAGGTCTCCAGAGGTCTAGTGGTTAGGAAACAAACAGAGTGGTAGCCAGGGAAATAATGGGTTCAGGGTGGCTGATAAAATTCTCTCCTAGTCACAAAAGGGAGGGTGAGGAATGCGCCTAATCTCACTTCCCCTCCAGGAGCATCCTGGCAGCCCTACATGGGGCTAACTCCAGGATCAGAAAAAAATCCAGCAAAGTAGAACTCATTTTTTAAAAAAACTATAACGTCTTTTAAGAAAATATTAAATTTGTTGACCCATTTTTAAGACTTTCTCCCATGGTTGTTCATAAAGCTTTAGAAAGCTGACACACACTAATTGAAATATGCTCAACCTGATATAGCCTATTTCTTATGCCACTGACTGAAAACTTGAGTGAGCTCCACTCAACTCTCTTTCTTATGTTGGATTAAATAAACATTGTTTTTCTCTTTCATCTAAAATGACTGCTTCTTATTGAGATGCTTTGGCAGCTGGTGTCTCTCTCTGGTCAGCCCTCTTCACCAATCATCAGGGAGATGCAAATCAAAACCACAGTGAGATATCACCTATCCCCAGTGAGAATGGCTTTTATCAAAAAGTCCCAAAACAACGATGCTGGCATGGAGGTGGAGAGAAAGGAACACTTATACACTGTTGGTGGGATGGCAAGCTAGTGTAACCTCTATGGGAAACAGTAGGGGGATTCCTCAAAACTAAAAGTAGACCTACCACTTGATCCAGCAACCCCACTCCTGGATATTTACCCAAAGGGAAAAAAAAAATCATTTTATCAAAAAGGCACTTGCACTTGAATGTTTTTTGTGGCACAATTCACAATCGCAAAGATATGGAATCAACCCAAGTGCCCATCAATTCACAAGTGAGTCAATAAAATGTGGTATACGTATACCAGGGAGTGAGACTCAGCCATTAAAAAAATGAATTAATACCTTTTGTAACAATCTGGATGGAACTGGAGACCATTCTCCAGTGAAGTATAGCAAGAATGGAAAAACAACCACAGGTACTCGCTATTAAATTGGAACTAACCAAATAGCACTCATGTGTACAACAGGAAGTAAAACTCAATGGAAATCAAACAGGTGGGAGGGGGGAGGTAGGGTTGGGTGAAATCATACCTAATGGGTACAATGTACACTATCTGGGTGATAGATACACTTACAACTTAGTTTCAAAGAGTACCAAATCAATTCACTTAACTAAAACATTTGTACTCCCATGATATTCTGAAATTAGAGAAAAAATAGACATTGTTATTTTCTCTATCCAGAGGCAACTCAGAACTGAACATGAGGGGCAAAAACTTGAGTTTTCAACTGAATGCAGTTTTCTTTTATGTTAAACCTGCTAGAGATTTATCTTCCAGCTTTATTTGTTCACATGCTTGCCTAGAAAAATGATTTATAAGGAGTGCCTCTGGCCAGATTACACAATGTAATTAGTAAATTAGGAATGTGATATGTCTGATATTATGTTAGCTTACTAACTTTCTAAAGATCATGTTATAGAAAAACTACAGTTCATGGAAAATTATAAACAGGGCTATAGTGTGACTAGAGTTAGCGGATGTGATTTGGACCTCAAAAAACCTATGATATTAGACAAATTGTGAATTCTGAGATTTGTTAGCATACTACCCCAATAGAGTTGGAAGGAACCAAACAGATTTTCTAGTTCAAACCCTTGTATTAATATTGCAGATGTGGACACAGTTGAATTGTTCTGAGTGAAAACACCCCCCCTTAATATTGATCTTAAAATTACACTTGATATATCTGTCCTGCCAAATGAGTAAGAGTTATTATGGCAAAAATATATAACAGAAAAGCAGAATATTTCTTCTAAATAGCCACAATGGGTATAATATTTCCACGTCTACTAACCTAGCAGACATGTAACATTGTTCTGGGCCAAGTTAAGAATTCAGTTATTTATTTTTTGTCTCTGCATTTCTCATGGAAACTCATACACCATCATGATTTGAAAATGTTTCTTTCAGCTGTGTAATTTAATCAACCCGAACTCATAAGCCTCTCAAGCCCTTAAGAACAGGTTGATGTAATTCCCTCCTAGTCAAGATTTAAGTTGAAGAGCTACTTGATATAGTCCATTTGGAGCTGTTCTTTGTCCCTTAATTGTAGCAGACTTAGATGAAGTTGGTTTGGCAGATTATAAAACTACTACAAGGACAGAGTACTGTGGTGGATTTTTTTTGTTGTTGTTGTTGAATAAAACCTGAGAATATACTTCCTAGGATTCTAATATAGAGATGTATACCTCCGTATGTGTGTGTATGCATATATGTGTATAAAATGTACATATAAATATTGGTATGTATATGTATACAAATACACTTGCCTTCATTCTATCACTACATAACCAAAACATTTTTAAAGCTTTTCCATGATCAAATAGCAATTTTGAGTTGTCAAAGTAAAATACTATTGTGTCCTACAAATTTATCCTTCTTCCTATTTTCAATGCTGGATCTAAATGTCTGGTCTTCAAACTGTCTAGTTTCACAAGTGCTTTTAAACATGTTCTTCCCTACCCATACACATCATGATTTTATAATAAGTTTTTACTGAAATCCTCATTCATTCTTTCTATCATTCATCTAACAAAGTGCAGAGTATTTTCCTGTGCTGAACACTGGTCTAGGCTCAGCAGTGGAACAAAGCAGACATTTCACTCAGACAGTTAACATCATAACACAACATAAATGAGTAAAAGATATATACACTGTTAGAAGGTGTTAAGTACTATGGAGAAAAATATAGCAAGTGGGACAGGGAATAGAAAATCCTGGGGGCTATAATATTAAATAGGGTGGTCAGCCACGGATCCCAGTGAAAGAGTAACATGAGGACCAACAGTGAATGCGGCCAAGGAGTAGACACGTGGGAACAGTGAATCCCAAGCAAGGGACCAGCCAAGGCAGAAACCCTGAGGCAGGAACTCGTGCAGTAAGGCCTGTGCAGAGAAGCACTGTGGTTTGACTTAAGCTTCAGTAGAATTACCCTGACGACTGTGTTGTGCACAGGCTGCTCCAGGACTAGTGTGGAAGGAGGTGAGACCAGTTAGGACTCTGATGGACATTGCAACATGCGATATTTTTATAAAGATAGGAAAGCAGGAAGGAAGAATAGACCCTTACAAGGATTTGGTCTGTTCTTTTTATTTTTCAAATTAGAAAATTAAGAAGCAGAATATTAAGAGATGTGTTTACAATCCTATATTGCATAGTCCCAGATAGGATGAAACTTTGAATGGCTTCCAAAATGCCACCACTTTTACTTCACTTTCTTAACTCATTCTTACAGTCATATCCTAAATCAAGTCATCAGCTTAAATGACTTTTCCGCTGAGTCTTTTTTTTTTATTTGAAAAAATTTAGGGGATACAAGTGTAAACTAAAAAGTTTGCACAGCAAAGGAAATAATTCACAGAGTAAATAGACAGTCTATAGAATGGGAGGAAGTATTTGCAAACTATACATCTGACAAAGGGCTAACATCCAGAATCTACAAAGAACTCAAATAAATCAGCAAGAAAAACGATCAAATAACCCCATCAAAAAGTGAGCAAAAGACAAGAACAGATTCTTCTGAAAAGAAGATAGACAAATGGCCAAGAAACATATGAAGAAATGTACATCACTAATTACCAGGGAAATGCAAATTAAAACCACAATGAGATACCACCTTACCCCTGGCAGAATTGCCATTATTATTAATAAAAAGTCAAAAAACAATAGATGTTGGCAGAGTTGTGGTGAAAAGGGAACAGTTATATAGTGTTGGTGAGAATGTAAATTTGTACCACCTCTATGGAAAGCAGTATGGAGATTCCTCAAAGAACTAAAAGTAGACCTACCATTTGATCCAGCAATCCCACTGCTGGGTATCTACCCAAAGGAAAAGAAGTCATTTTGTAAAAGAGACACCTATACCCAAATGTTTATTGCGGCACAATTCACAATAGCAAAGATATGGAATCAGCCCACTGAGTCTTAAACTCATCCTAACCGGCCCTCCTTCCCCTTAGCCGATTTACCTAGCTAACACAATGACCTGATTGTTTTTCTTCTTTTATTTTGACACGCAGGCAGGTTGATAATGTGGTGATGTGGCAAAGAATATGTGCTTTGTAATAAGCTAGATCTGAGTTTTATTCCTTACACTGTCTCTTTCTAGGGGTATAATTCGTAGCACTTACATAGACTCTCTGAACTTCAATTTGCTTATTTGTAAACTTAGGATATTGAAAAGATAATAATAGCTAATATTATTGAGACATTGCTAAGTATATACTGTTCTAAATGCTTCACATTTATCATCTTAAATCTCAAAACAACCCTATGAGGTAGGTACTATTATTACCCACACACTTAGAGATGAGGTAGAGGCTATAATTATCCCCACATGATAAAGAAACGATGGCAGAGAGGTTACTGATGTCTAAGTCAAGCAATTACTGAGGAGTGGAGCTGGAATTGAAACTCAGCTCTCATGACTTCAGAACCCGTGCACAAAATGATTATTGTGAGGATTATTTGCAAAGGTCAATACTACTATTTTGTTATAAAAGGTGTTTTTCAGAGCTCTGGTTGAACGCTGTTAATAGAAGTATACCATGAGTTCATTTCACTCCAGTTACAAAAATTCTCTTAGTTATGCGATTTGAGGATCCGATGCCACAGTCTGGACCAAGACCACTCCCCATCTGTTAACATTAAGAGCCCTTAGCTAATTTTTCTTTTAATATTGCAATCGCTTAAATTATGGCAACTGTTTTGAGTTTCATAAAAATTGATAGTGCCTGTGCATTTTGCCAGCTGAAGACTCTCACTAACAGTTGAACAGGTTTGGACACCATCAAGTTTTTAACTTAGTCCTTTGCACACACACCTTTCTAACTGCTCTCAAGCAGAGGGAGTAATTTTCTACCAGAAACTCCCAGCAGATAGTTGAATAGATTTTGCAAAACACATTTTTCTCTACTATTTAGAGTAAGTGTCTAAACATTATTGTGATATTTTGCCTTCCTTATAAAGTTTCCTTATTCAAGCTTTTATGATAGATATTACAGTTTAAATACATTACATTTCTTAACATTATTTAAACATCAAGGCTTTGACGGACCATTAAGTCATGTATAAAGGCACAACCATGTTTAAAACTTAGCAGGGAGAGAACAGAATTACCAAAAGCACTCATTCACTAACATTTTATTTCTGTAGACATTGGCTCAATGTCTTCTAAAATAAAAGCTGAGGACAATGTCATGTTCAAACACTTTGACTGGATTAAATATGCCACAGTTTTACCACGTGAGCCCTGTAGCAAATTGGATGTAATAATGTTGATTCTGTATTGTTGGTACATTGGAAATTAGTTTTTACAGATTTTAATTTTCCAGAAAGATTACTAGAACTGTAAGAAGATATATCCAGCCATGCTATTTGTCCTTTTGTCTATAAATTTGTCTTTCATCTATAAAAGAGGTGATTGCTTGTGTTAGGAGTCCAGCAGACCTTGCAACCATAAAACATCGTGAATCTATGATCCAGAGAGGTAGATGGATGGGACAAACCGATGAATCACCTAAACAGCATTCAGGCATCTCTGTATGTACTAAAATGTATCATAAATGAAAGTGATCACCCTCCTCTCTTCTCTTCCCCCCACCTCTCTGTAAAAGAACCTCCTGACAGCTGGCTTCAACTCTCTGGTTGTGCTCATATATTCCAGTCTCAGCTCAGGTTTCCCAGGTCCCCTGAAATTTACAAAAGATTGATTCAAGCCTCATTCCAAGCACTGGAGGTGACCAAGTCCTCCAGGAAGGTGTTGCAAATTCAGGGGTGGGAACAAGGAGATGAGGATTATATTTTCATGGCCACTTCTGCTTTATTTGAATTAGTTTATTCTGTTCAGAGTTTTCCACATGTCCTGTCTTTATTCCATACACAAGACAAACCAGACTTGAACCATAGGTTCTTCCTCAAGTTCCACAAGAACCTCACCAACTCATGTTCCCAAATGATGTATAAGCTGAGATAAAGGAAGAAGTTAACCAAGTAAAGGGGTTGAAGTTTGGGGTCCAAGCAGGGGATACTCCATGTGCAAAGGCCTTGAAGCAAGAGACAGCACGACTTATTTTCATTACTGATGGACAATTCAAATGGACTTTATATCTTTTCTCATTTGTGGGGTACGGGTTGGTTGTTTCTTTACTTCTCATTTCAATACACCCCAACAATGCACCCTGTGCATTTCTTTAGACAAGACTAAAATGCAAATGTATGTTTGTTGCTATTCTTTTTACTACCACCAAATCAAAATAATACCTTAACTTTGCATAGTGCTTTACAGTGTTCAAAGCAATTTTCACTATCTCATTTGAAATTCTCAATGGCCCGTCACCACCAAAGATATCAGTGAATCTTCTTCATAGAACCATTTGTGAGTTTCAACAAAAATTAACTATGGAACTTACTGAAACATCAAACATTTTAAAAATAATTGAAAATGTTATTATTTTTTTTTATTTTTACCAAAAAGCAAAAGACTGGTTTTTCAAAGACACACCTACTGCATATATATGGCAAAGTGGCTCACGACGTGGGGTGGGGTGAGGCACAGCATTTTTTTCTTTTACAGCCAACAACATGAGGAACAGCATTTTAGAATAATTGTTTATATATTTATAAAACTAAAAAGAATAGAGTTCATGACATACGAAATAAAATCATTGCTACATTTTTAGAAAGCGTTAAAAAAACACTTTCCACCTTTCTAACATTCCCTTTGGTGTGATGGTAGTTACGGAGGGAGCTGGGGTTGATGGGATTCAGCGAGTGGGTTCTGGGCTTGCACAAGCCTTGCCACGAAGCAGCTGTGAGTGTAGCTGTGCACACCTGGGGAAGAACAATTGAACATAGGCTTTGCTGACTTGCCGGTAAATTGTTCAGTTAGAGTTGGTTCATTTAAAGCAATTATGAATGCATGGGTCAGCGCTACGGGAAAAGAGAACTTTTGCACATTTTGAGAAGTGATTTGTTCTCCCCATCTGACCCTCCTGTGGGTTCCAGGCCAAGTGTCTCTGAGGAAAGGCTGGTTTCTCTCAACGCCCCCCTTTCTGTCTGTGTTTCTTGGTTACCAGACTTGCTTACTTTGCACTATCCTCAGAGCCCATGGCTTCCTCTGCTTTTTCTCCCTACAGAACCCTCCTTTTCTCAAAAGTGCTCACAAACTCCTCTATGTCTTTGCTATCACAAGACTGAGCACATTTCCTGTTGGCTGAATAAGCTCTATTCAATACAAATAAATTAAAGAGGAAAAGCTAAGCACTTTAACATTGTGAATGCTCATTAAAACTCGAAAAATACTCAGGAGCATAGACTGGTTCCCTTAGAAATACAATTCCGTCAACAGGCTATTGCAATCTCTGAACACTGAATGTCTGCTGTGTGCCGAAGTGTAATATTGACGTTGTTCCCTTGAATTTCATTTTCCCACAGTTTTGGTAATTTTACTTCACACTCCATTAAAATTATTATTTTCAAAATTTAACACAAAGCCTTTCCCTCTTTCTCCAATGGGTGCCAGACCGAAGTGGATGTGCGATAGAAATGAAATATTAATCAGAGTGCAGAGCAGTGGAAAGATCCCCACTGCTTTGCAGATTAGAAGCGGGTGTCGGGAAACTTCTGCAGGAGGCCATGTTATTTCCTTACTCTTTTTATAAAGAGAACAATTAACAAGAAAATGTTGAATCTTGCCATAGGAGTAAAGTGGAACTGGAGCTGATGGCGTGGCCTTGAAAAGGCGTGCTCTTGGACACTGTAGAAATGACATGATGGTAAAATCCACGGGTTGTGGGGTCTGGGACTGGCTCAGCAATGCTGCCCACCAGGCATGGGAACGTGGTGAAATTACCAACCCCTCCACGCCCCAGTTTCCTCATCTGTAAAGTGGGTTTCATACAAACAATTTCCTCGGTTGTATGGGTTGAAAGCACATATGTATTATACATAATGTAAAGAATTTTCATTGAATAAATTACATGAAGAGCACTCAACAAGTAAAATATATTATTTTTTGTTGGTTCTTGGTTTGGACCCATTTGAATCTCTTCCATATCCTCATAGGTACGATGGTTGGTTGCCTTGAATAGAGCTGAGTTGACAGCTGTAATGGTGGTGAACTGTGAACTAATAGAATGTTGGGTGAACTAAGACCCCCAATTCCATCAGTCTGCTTATTCAGCACTGCACTGTTGTTGAGGGCTGGACCAGGCTGTCTTCACTGTGACAGTGCTGGCACCTAGTATAATGCTAGCAATAGTATACAGGCCAATGGGTATTTACTAACTTGAAATAATCTAATGTACTTGGAAGTGAGGTTTTTTACAGTAGTAATAAATCTAAAGTTCAACTATGGCACAAAAACATTATTATTTTTTATCATGTAGGAATAATTAAATCTGAATGTCAGATTTCAGTCTGAAATGTCAGTTCTTGGTGTGCTCATGGTCGAAGAATGACTGGATGCACCAAAGTTAGGCAAGCACAAAAATAAGGTTTATTAAGAAGAGAAAGATAGGATTACAAAGCAAGAGCAAGATACAGGTTTACAGAGCATGATACCTATGTCACAGATGATGACCAGCCCCATTGTCACAGTAAAGGGAGAGCAGAAGGAAGGGTGCATAAAGGGTTGGTTGTGGTCTCAGTCTTGTTTTATAGTGCCCAGATGGGGACCTCCTTGAGGTTCAGACATCACCATGGAACCACTTTGATTGGACAGTCGGGAGTTGAATGATCTGAGTCTTAACTACGCGTGTGGGCTGTTCTAGGTCCATTTCCAGACTCCATGGTACCTATGCTGCTTGGCCCATGGGCTAGAGGGTCCTCTTCATTCTTTTGCAGCTGGGGTGCTACGTTCTGATTGGCAGATTCATAGGGTATTTCCTCCTCCCCCAGGTATGGCAGTATCTTGGGAAATGATTGGGCTGGGGCAGGACCAAATTGGTGGCCTGGGGCCCACCCTTGTCCTTCTTCCCAGGTGGGGCAATTGCACCAAGGCAACAGCACCCACTTTCATCCCTAGGAGACCCTGAATCCCTTGCTAATTACCTAACATGAATGGAAACTGAAAATAACTAGCCAAGGGTGACTGATCATCTATATTGTTGTCCAGACATATTCAGTTGTTTGTCAAGAAGCTATACATTAGCCTTTATGAATCAGAACAATGTCTTTGTTTTGTTTATTACTGATGAAAAAGTAAATTCTGTGACGTTTACCCAAAGCCATTCATTGCACTCTATGTGCCTGACATGCACTTTTTGAATATTGAAATTATATTTAGAAATGATACAAATGGAACAGAATTTAAAAAGAGTTCATAGGAATTAGAGGTGTAGATCTTTGTTTTTCTTGATTTTTCCTTTTGGTATTATTTTTAACTCATTGAGATCCTTTCATTTAAGCTGTCTTGTGTAGGTTTTACTAGATAAATTTCAGATTTATCAAAGAGGCATTGTAACAGACCTTTAACAATTTCATAAGTTCAATTTGGAAGTTTTATTAAGCAAATGAAGATAAATTCTAATGTGTATTTTTGTCCAGAAATGCTTATTTATATTTATATTCATCTTTAATAATTATGGGTTGATTAGCATTTTAGTCAATCAGGTAGATACGACCTTCAACTTGCTGATCTAGCTTTTGCTTTTCCTGTGTTAATTTATGAATAATTTACATTTGGCCCATGGGCATTTTACAATACACAATGACATAGATATCTTGATAAGTTGCTAATTAACAATTTTATCAGCAACCTCTTCCCAAAACAGCACATATCTTGCCATAGGAACTTTGTGCTTTTAACTATGTCTGATACAGTGCTTTGCAAGGGGTAGCAAAGGATAAAAAAAATTAAGAAATTATTAATTTCCCTGAGCTACTTGATGAATGTTTTGAATAATCATTTCAAATACTTTTCATAGAAAACCAATACACTGTTTTCTT